>NC_091462.1:58577376-58944876 GCF_027789765.1 Dendropsophus ebraccatus
CCTCCTTCTCCTCCCCCCTCCCCTCTCCCTAGGCAACAGGACTTCCTCCTGCAATCAAGTCACAATTTTTTCAGATTTTTCAAGTGATTAAAAAGGGAAGGAGGGGGGGGTACCTGGGAAAAGGCTTTTTACAGCAGATAATGGCAGATTTGGCTATAAACCATACAAAAGTTTCTTAAAATCGCCTGGACTATTGATTTCCTGCAAAAAAAAAAAGGACAGAGTGAAATGGCTTTATGACAGAGACAAATTTTATGAATTGACCAGTGTCACTTTATTCATTAATAACTTCGGGATGCTTTTACCTATCCGGCTGATTCTGAGATTGTTTTCTCGTGACATATTGTACTTTACATTTCTGGTAAATTGGAGTCGATACTCATAACAAATCTTTATGAAAAAACCAAATATGTGAAAAAGTGAAAAAAAATGCATTTTCCAACTTGAAACTTTTTTGCGTATACAGAAAGTGGTTATACCACATAAATTATATATCAAATAGCATTAGCACATGTCTACTTTATGTTGGCGGCATTTATTAAACGATCTTTCATTTTTTTAGACAATAGGAAGCTTAAAACATTAGCAGCAAATTTCCACATTTTCAGTAAAATTTCAAAATCAGATATTTTTAGGGACCTGTTCAGGTTTAAAGTGTATTTGAGGGCCTGTATGTTAGAAAGCCCCACAAAGCACCCCATTTCCAGAAACTGCACCCCCCCAAACTCTGCAAAAGCATATCCAGAAAGTGTTTTAACCTTTAGGGGAGTCACAGAAATAAAAAGCTAAGTGTGTAAGGAATTTGAAAATTTAATTTTCTGTGCAGAGATTTTATTGTAATCCAATATTTTTCATAATTATAAACCTATTACCAGAGAAATGCACCCCAATAATTATTGCCCGTTTCTGCAGTTTATAGCAATACCCCATATGTGGACCTATTGCGCTATTTGACGCAACCACAAGCCTCATATATAAAGGAGCGCCTAGTGAAATTTCAACGTCTCCGTTATATTTGGTCATTTCTGACTGTACCACTTCAGGTTGGCAGAGGCTCTGGGGTGCCAAAACCTAAAAAACACCCCTAACGGGACACCATTTAGAAAACTACAACCCTCAAGGAATGTAACAAGGGGTGCGGTGAGCCTCTGGACCCCACAGGTGCTTCACAGATTTTCCGAACAATATGGCGTGAAAAAAGAAAATTTATTTTTTACACTAAAACGTTGTTCTAGCCTTCATTTTTCATTTTCTTAAAGGGATAAGAGGCAAAAAAAGACACAAAAATGTGTAGCGCAGTTTCTCCCGAGTATCAGGAAATACCCCACATGTGGCGATAGAGTGCCAAGGGGGGCGCAGGACGAGCCTCCAAAGGGAGGAGCGCCAATTGGCTTTTGGAAGCTGGAATTTCACTGAAAAGGATTTCAAGGGCCATGTCGCATTTACAGAGCCCTCGTGCTGCCAAGACACTGGAAACCCCCCACAAGTGATCCCCATTCTGGAAACTACACCCCTCAAGGAATCTAACAAGGGGTTGCAGTGAGCATATGGACCCCACTGGTGACGGCACAAATGTGGAACAATGTGACGTAAAGGGAAAAATTTCATTTTTTCACTTTCATGGCACAAATGTGCCCGTCATCAAGGGGTCCATATCCTCACTGGCACCCCTTGTTAGATTCCTTGAGGGGTGTAGTTTCCAGAATGGTGTCACTTGTGGGGGGTTTCCAGTGTTTTGGCAGCACGAGGGCTCTGTAAATGCGACATGGCGTTCATCATCCATTCTAGCCAAATCCAACCTCCAAAAATCCAAAATGGCGCTCCTTCCCTTCGGAGGCTTGCCCTGCATCCACATTGGCGCTTTATGTCCACATGTGGGGTATTTACGGACTCGGGGGAAATTGCTCTACACATTGTGTGTTTTTTTTCCTCTTTTAACACCCCTTGTGAAAATGATAAATTCAAGGCTAAACCAACATTATAGTGTAAAAAATGTAATATTTCATTTTCACGCCACATTGTTCCACATTTGTGTCCCGTCACCAGTGGGGTCAATATGCTACATACACCCCTTGTTACATTCCTTGAGGGGTGTAGTTTCCATAATGGGGTCACTTGTGGGGGGTTTCAACTGTCTTGGCAACACAGGGGCCTTTTGAATGCAACATGGCCCAATCGAAATCCATTCCATCCAAATCCAGCCTTCAAAAACCAAATGGCGCTCCTTCCCTTCGGAGGCTTACCCTGCACCCGCATGGCGCTTTATGTCCACATGTGGGGTATTTCCGTACTCAGGGGAAATTGCTCTACACATTAAATGTTTTTTTTTATCTTTTAACCCCTTGTGAAAATGAAAAAATCATGACAAGATTAATGATTTAGAGTAAAAATTTTACAAAATTACACTAAATGTTGGTCTATAAGCCTTGATTTTTTTCCATTTCCACAAGGGGTTAAAAAAGAAAATGAACACAAAAACGTGTAGGGTAGATTTCCCCTGAGTACGAAAATACCCCACATGTGGGCATAATGTGCCATATGGGCACAGGGCAAGTCACCAAAGGGACAGAGCGCCATTTAGAGGCTGGAATGGAGGATGGAGGCCTGTCGCAATTACAAAGCTCCTGTGCTGCCAGGACAGTAGAAACCACCCAGACAAGTGACCCCATTCTGGAAACTACAACCCCATAAGGAATCTAACAAGGGGTGCAGTGAGCATATGGACCCCACTGGTGACGGTCACTTACGTAGAACATGTGCCGAGAAAATAAAAATACAATTTTTTTCATTTCACGTCCCAAATGTGGCCGTCACCAGGGGACCATATCCCCACTGCCCCCTTGTTAGATTCCTTATGGGGTGTAGTTTCCAGAATGGGGTCACTTGTGGGGGGTTTCTACTGTCCTGGCCGCACAGAGGCTTGTAATTGCATCATGGCATCCTCTAATGGAATGGCGGCATACCTACTTAGCTGGGGAAAAGGGACAATTCTAATTTATTTGGGGGTATTAGGCCAATTATTAGTTTATAAGGTTGGAAATGACAGGTGTCCATCAAACTCAACCTGTGTTGATCCAGAGGAAGGCAAAAACCCTCGTGAGGCAGGACGACAGTAGCCTCATCACAGGGGAAAAATTCCTTCCGACTCCATATGGCGATCAGAATAATCCCTGGATCCAACGTGACCCCTGAAATAGGAATAAGGGACAGAATTTAGATAATGTAGAACCCCAAGTGACGTGTGGTGCACCTTGAGCGATCCAGTATGCAGAGGCCGGGGGGATCAGGACAGGCTGTCACACTGAAAATGGTGTCCTTCCTGATCCCCCTGTTACCCCACAACTCTGCACTTCTTCTGGGGTCTCCCTGTTCTCCAGTGTGGGGGACGTCACCTGGAAAATGTTGTCCCTGGTGCGATACGGGGGTCCTTCATATCCAGAAGCGCTGGGGTCCGCTCCATGGCTGCTAAATATTAGGGCGCTATTACTACTTCTGATATTTCGGATTCGTGCCGCAAGCTACAGTAGCTCGGGCAGCGAGGGACCGGAAGAGGGGGTGCTGGTATAAAAGTTATCCCCGTACAGGTGGTGACCTTTATCAGCAGTGGGAAGATCAGTTCCCGACGATCTTCCCACTACTCCGAGGATGGGGGGGGGGGGCATCTGGGGGCTGGATTCGGGTGTCCCTTTCCTACATACTTCTAAGGGTACGTGCACACTGCGGAATCGCGACAGATAACCCTTCGTGCATTCCCAGTTGGCACCCACCGGCGGACTGATGCAGGCGCACGTCTCCATCCGTGTCATGACTCCATTCTATGCACGGGCGGATTCCACTCTCCGTCCAACGTGTTGTCATCTTTGATGGACGAACGGATTCCGCCCGTGCATAGAATGGAGTCTATGACACGGGAGAGACATGCGCTCCGCATCAGTCCGCCGCGGGTGCCAGCTGCGGAATGCACAAAGGGTTATCCTTCGCCATTCCGCAGTGTGCACGTACCCTAAGTCTGTAAGTGTACCCTGAGGTACTCTCACAGAGTTTGTAGAATTTTACTCCATACCGTCATCTCTTATTGGGACGGTACTGGCGGAAAAAGACGTGTCTGGGGGGGCAGCGTACGCTACGCTACCCCCAGACACGTCACTGGATGATGAGGATGATGAGGATGAATGGAGGAAAGAAGGATCCCCCCATTCATCCTCACTGGCTGTTTTGGTGTCGGAGGCAATAATAACGTATCCCTCTGATGCCGAAACACTTCTGGGGGCCATCTTTATACGGGGATTGTATATGGGGTATGTAGTGGTGTAGTGGTTCAAACTTTATTCAATGTAGTGTGGTGTAATGTAGTGTTTTTTACGGTTTGTGTTGTTTTTTAACAGTAAGTATATAAAAAAAAATCCTACGCCAACAAAGGAGTTGCTGATAAATGCCGCACTTATGTGCGCACTTATTAGCAGACTGTGGCAGTATATATAGAAAAAAAAAAACACCCTAGAGACGTTCAAAAAGGAGGAGTTGCTGATTAGCAGCGCACTTTCGTGCGATGCTGACAACACTCAGCGGCGACTAGGGTGCGGAAAATAGAAAAATAATAAAAAAAAATAATATAATTTTTTCTACATTCTGAACATCCCTGTAGCTGCTGATAAGTGTATACACATATCAGCCGCTAGAGGGCAGCAGGGCGCAAAATACGGAAAGCGGCGACGCTGGAGCCGAAAATATCCGAGAGAAGCCGACCGTGACGTCACGGAAGAACCGAAGACCCAACGAAACGAGGACGCCCGCGAACCCGGAAGACCCGATCAGGAGCCCGGACAGGTGAGTAATGTACAAATACCTGCTCTGGACCCCTCGGCTACCTAGCTGAGGGGTCCAGGGCAGGTATTTACTATTTTGTGGACTCTGATCGGCGTGCCACCGGCCCGATCGCCGTGAACGGCCGGCCGGCCGTTCACCGCGATCGGGCCGGGTGGCACGGCGATCCACCATTACTTTTTACAGTAATGGCGGTCGGTGCCGTCCTCGGACAGCACCGACCGCCATTTTTTTCCGGGTCTCATCGGGTCCCCATGACCCGGAAAGGTTCCGATCGCCGCTATTGGCTGATCTGAATTGATCAGCCTATAGCGGCGATCGTAAGCACGGGGGGTGTTAACCACCCCCCGTGCCGTGAAGCTAAGATGGCCTGCTATGATTTATAGCAGGCCATCTTCCCCGACCGCTGTGTGTGAACACGCAGCGATCGGGGAAACATCGGGCGTAAATTTACGCCCTGATGCGCCAAGTACAGGCAGGGCGCGAGGGCGTAAGTTTTACGCCCGATGTCGTTTTAGGGGTAAGAGGTTTTCCAGGATTTTTATGTTTTTCAAAATCATCTAGCATTATTGCCTAAGTCAAGACAAACCTCCCCATATACATTTTTCTTCTCTATCAGCTTCTCTTGAGATGAAAAGCTCTTTTTATATCTTGTATTGTTTGTTTACAAGCTGCTCTGTCTGTTTACATATGCAGCACACCAGTGCCAGAGTTGGAATTGCAGTGTATAACAAGCTAATCAAATACCACAAGTGCTGCAGCCTCAGGTCCAGGTTCACACTATGTAAAAAGAACGTCCGTATTTCATACATGGCCGTAGTTGTTATAAAATGCGACCGTTGTTTTTACATAGTGTGAACTGGCCTAGGCATAGAATTAGATCTTTTTTTGGGACTATTTTCCTCCTGCTTCCACAGCTTCTGCCTATGGTGCAATGGTAAGTATCAGGATTACTGTGCTCACTGAAGGTTCGGGTCTGGTGACAGAGTTTTTGATTTTATTTTTTTTTTCCCCTGTCTTAGCCCGTTAACACAGAGTAAGAACGGCGGAATTGTCCCCGCAGAATGCACCCAGCCGCTCCGTGTCATAATGATGCTCTATGGGAGGCGCGCGCCGCTCCTCTCCCCGCGTTGAAGAATGAACATGTTTATTCTTCAGCGCCGAGAAATGTAGAGCTCCATTATGACACAGAGGCTGGTGCATTCTGCGGCGTGGAAAATTCCGCGTTCTTACTCCACTCCCTGACATACTTATTGGCTCTATAATACCTTCTAAAACGCCCTGATATCTGTATACATCATGTATTACCTAACCAAGTCTATAATAAAATAATAAAACCAAATCTATTTGCCACAATATAATAATAATAATATTTTTATTATTAATTATTATTATTAGTTATTGCAAATAGATTTGGTTTTATATTTTTATTATTATTTATAGACTGGTTAGGTAATACATGTATACAGATATCCAGGGCAGTTTTAGAAGGTATAGAGTCAATAGGTATTGTCAGTAGAGCATTATTTTCTTTGAAATTCATCTTGTTTGTATAATACTCAGTGTTTCTTCTTTGCAGAGGAAATACCATCACTATAATATTTAGCACAAGCTCATTGGAAAATAAGATCAAACTGTGACAGGATGTAGCCCTGTTAGTGAGCTGGTAATCCTGACACTTACCATTGCCCACAGGCAGAGGCTGGAGAAGCTGGAGGAACTAGACCATAACAAGTTCTGCCACACAGAGCTCCTCTCCACCCCTGTCCCGACCTCCTCCCTCCACACAGACATTAGGAGGGGACCCAGCAGCAGCTCTATCTATAGTGAATTTCTCACTGGACTCCCATGAGCCCTGTGTGGTGTAGGGGGGAGGGGTGGCTTGGACCTGGGTGGAGATGAGCTCTGTGGTGGTGACAGAGATAACTATCAGATCGGCAGCAGCACAGACACACAGCATCTCCCTCCCAGAGTGACTCTCACTGCTCCTGTCAGGAGGGATACAGCCTGCTGCCAGCATTGTGTGATTCACTCTGGGGACGGAGAGACACTATGGATGTCTGTGCTGCTGCCGAGAGCCAATCAGAAAGCATCAACACCTGATCCCTCCCCTCTCCTCACACATGACTCAGCAGCTTCCAGCTATAGCAGAGGACAGTAGTACGGATTATAACAGGGGGCGTTCCGGGCGGCAGCCCGGGGCCCTGAGCTCCTGGGGGGCCCATGACCACCCAAAAAGACTTAATTTACCTTATCTTTTCGGTGGTGTACTGTCTCCTGGCTACACTTCTGCCATGATTTGCAAAAATATCACAGTTTTTTTAAATGCAATTTTGCACAAATCAGGACATCATGACATATCTATACTGTACTATGAATGCCAGGCTAGTGCTACCATAGTTACAGTGGGGTGGGGGGACCAGGCTTGGTGAACAGCCCGGGCCTATGGTAAAGTTAATCCGCCCTGCAGAGGACACATTGCAGACACAGGAGTGACGTCACCAACCGGAAACACTGTGTTTCTGGTCCGGGATGTGACAGGAAGTCAGAAGCTCAGGAGCAGGCAAACTCACGTGACCAGCTGGGGGATCTCCTAGAGCTGTCAAGTAAGTTTAGGGAAGTATATTAGAAAAGGGTAACCTTGGTTAACCCTTTCCTAATACCAAAAATCAATTTTTCCTGGAAAACCCCTTTAACTTCCTGGTGGGAGGTTTTCAGGGGAAAAATAGGGAGAGGGCAGATAGGTGATTGAAGCATATTACAAAGTTATATAACTTTGTAATGTGTTTCAATTACTGGGAAAAAACTTTTCCTTGGTGTACCCCTTTAACACATTATATATGTATATTAGGGTGGCACTTAGCACAAGGTGAAACATTAAAGTGGTTAATTCAACTGTATCACCCCCTAAGTTGTTCCACTTATAAAGAGGAGAAATTGGGGGGAGGGTTGCAATTGGACAGCATTCAGGTGGCCTTTGCATTTTCAAAAATTGATTTTAATGATTAGTGGAAATAATTTGCGTGTAATTATATTTTATATAACAGTATTAGAACAGTAGTAGCATTTTACACAATGAAATAAACTGAGTTTTTCTATGTTAGAAATTTATGAAATCAATAAAGTACAATATTGTAGTATCGCAATAGTCACTGATTAACACTGGTCTTTTTAGTCCACCATTGTCATTGTAACTTTTTGAAAACAGGAAATTCCTGTTTATGTTCATGACAAAATTGTATAAATGGAACTGTTCTTATCCTTTTGCCAGAGTCTTGTTAAAGGGAATATACCCTCTCGCTCATCTCTAGTTGACATCGGCCGATTCCACATTTTAACCAGCCCTTAGGGGGCATTCCGTGTCAGTACAAGCGCAAATATTTAAACATATTTATGATGATGCTGGAACTCTAAATGCACAAAACATGTGAATGCCCCTTTAGGCTATAGAGACTTAGTAGGCCTCTTTGGAGTACAAATAATGCACCGCAGAAAAACAGCATAAACTACACAAAATGTAATAATTTAGCACCTGCTGTAAGGTCTCCAACAGCTTTCAACCTTTGCATGCTGCAAACTTAAAGGGGTAGTTATGAGTATGCACAGGATAAGGCATAACTAAGAGATCACTGATGATCAAAATGCGGACCCTTTGTGCCTCCATATAGTAGTTAGGCCCAACTCTGTGCATCCATATAGCAGTTAGGCCCCCTCTGTGCCAACCTACAGTAGTAAGGTCCTTGGTGCCCCCCATAATAGTTAAATATTTGTGTAGGTAAGCCCTCCAGGTAATATCTCCATGTAGCTTTCACCTACTGTGCCCTCATATGTCTGGCGCCCCCCCCCCCCTTTTTTAATGTTAAGCTCACTGTGTAATATAATTAAGTCCACTAGCATCAACTTTTCTGCCTGTTCTGCAAGCATTCGTTACATCACTCAAGTTCCAGGGAAGTGAATAGGGTCATGCTACAAACCACAAGCTGCTGTGATTGCGATTCCAAAGTCACAAAAAATTCATACTGGAGGTAGTACTTGTAGGTTTCAGCGTGACCCCATTCACTTGACTGAGTGAAGGGGTTGTGCGATATGGTGGTTCCTGGTTGTGCAACTGGGAATTGCTTTGCAGTCTGTTCACCTGGTGTTGACTGTGTGGCCCTGTATGTTGTTTTGGACCTTTTGGGTCAGATATACTCAGCAGGTTTTTTGGAGACAAAACACATTTATTCAGGCGTGTTATGTTTACATACAAGCAGATAGATACAGCTTAGCAGATCAGCTGGAGATTCACCAGTGGACTGACTTGTTACTTAGTAATGGCAACTCAGACGAAAGCTGGAGTACGAGGTGCAGTCCAGCAATGTGTTGAAATTTTCAATGCGAATGATATCCAGATATGCACACAAACACCAACATGTCTCTGACGCACAGGCCCTTAGTCATGGCATGCACATACAGTAACAAGACTTAACTCCTTAACCCCATGACAACCCAGGATGTACCTGTAGGGTAGGGGAGTTGAGAGGGGTGTCTGCCTGGGCCAGGGCCTTAACGCATATGCCCCAGGACAGCGCCAGGAGCACTCCCAACCTTTATCAGCCCTTGTGATGTTGAAAAAACCTTGGCTAGGGTCTAAACGTCTATTAGTCGCCAAAAAAGTTTTCATTGTATTTTCACCATTGATGTGTTGAAATTTTGTATATATACCTGGCCTTGCCTTTGCATGCTGTCAATAAACTTTTTTACACTTTGCATTTAAAAATAGTGCTATGGAGTCTCCTATCTACAGTATATTTGGATTAATAACCATCTGTAAGAACACAAAGCATCAGACCACCCATTGTTCACCCCTTTCTCTTCCTCAGCATCATAATGACACTGATCTTGGCTAAGCAAGAAATTGCTCTGGGCTCCAGCAGCCCATCTAATGGATCTATGCAGTATGTATGCAGTATCTATGAGAGATCAGTGCAATTGTATTAGAAGTCCCCCAGGGGGACTTCAAATTACAGTGTAAAAATAAAGTTTTCTTCATTATAAAAAATCCCCTCCCTAATAAAAGTTAAATCAACCTTCTTTTTCTATTTCATAAATAAAATTAACATATTTGGTATCACCGTGTGGTGTAATCACCCAAACTATTAAACTATGGTATGCCTGATCTAGCACAGTAAACAGCGTAAGTGGCAAAAAATGCTAAAGTGCAAAATTTTTTGGTCACATCAAATCCAGAAAAAACTGTATATAAAAAGCGTTCAAAAAGTCGCAAATAGGCAAGTCAGCTAACAATAGAAAGTACAGATCCTGTCGCAAAATTGACTCCTCACACAGCCCCTAGACCACAGGATAAAAGCATTACAAGGATGATAATAAAGCAATTTTAAGAACATTTAGATTTTTTTTTTCAAAGGTTTTTTAGAGGTTTTAATTTTTCAAAGCAGTCAAATAAAATAAAAGTTAGATAAGTTGCATATCATTGCAATTGTACTGACTTAAAGGGAACCTGTCACCACCCCGTACTGGGGTGACAGGCTCCCGACCCCCCGTTAGAGCCCCATATACTTACCTAATCCGCCGGGTCCCGCTTCTGGAGGTGGTCGGGTGACGGAGATCTCAGCCGCTGCAGCCCGGCGTCGCGCGCGAGAGATGAGTCCAACACCCATAGAGAATGACAGGAGAGTCCAGCGCTCCGTCATTCTCTATGGGTGTTGGACTCATCTCTCAGCGCGCGCGCTGGGCTGCAGCAGCTGAGATTCTCCGTCACCCGACCACCTCCAGAAGCGGGCCCGGCGGGATTAGGTAAGTATATGGGGCTCTAACGTGGGGGTCGGGAGCCTGTCACCCCGGCACGGGGGGTGACAGGTTCCCTTTAAGGAACATATATAAAATGTCAGTTTTACCCTAGGGCAAACAGCATTAACACAAAAACCCTGAAATGAAATAAATTGCGGGGGGTTTTTCATCTCACAGCACAAATTTTTTTTTTCCGGATTTAATGTATGTTTTATGGAAAAAGTAAGTCGGTCATTTCATGTATGTAATAATGGTGTCGCAAAAAAATAAGGGCTCATGTGGGTCAGTAGGTAAATAAATGCAAGCGGTATAGCCTTTTAAAATCAAGGAGGAAAAAACGAAAGCGCAAAAAATAAAATTGGCTTGGTCATCAAAGGGTGAAGGGTCACTGTTATTATAACTTTCAAAATCTAAATTAGCAGTAGATGTGAACTAAAGCAAGTTTGCAATATACATTTGTTGTTTTTTTTTATTATCATGGAAAACTTCTTTTTTTTCAAAGAGCCTAAACACAGGAAAACCTGTGTATCCCAGGCCATCTAGAGCGCTCACAGACAAGGTCTTGACTGATGGACACATTGAGCCGTGACTTTTTACACCACTTTACAAACACACTGTTACTAAGTGTCATAGAGAAGAGTGGCTTGGCCTTTTTTGCCACACCTCGGCATGCCTCACAACTATTTCCTCCTCCCCGTTTTCATGCATATTACCCACTAGCCTGCCCCCTGCTCCCCATTGCCGTCATGTAGTTGCACGCACACTCCTGGTAATGCCATGCGCGCATGCACCGTAGGGCGGAAGTGCATTGGCTTCAGGCCCTTAGCATAACATCTTTCGCCTGCTGCACATGCACAAAGAAAGAGGTTACCAGAAACGCGTCCCCAGAAAGAATTGTCAGCATAGGTGCTAACTGGCAAGTCGGCGTGCGGCCCTTGCCAGCAACGGCGCATGCATGCCACTACATGACAGCAGGAGACAGGCTACTGGGTAAATATGCATTAAAACGGGGAAGGAGGTAGTAGTGGTGAGGCGTGTCGGGGTGCAGCAAAAATGTCAAGCCCTACTTCTCTTTGATACTTGGTTAGTGTTTGTAAAGAGTGTAGAAAATCAACTGTACAGAGGCTTTGTAGACAGGGACCATACACACAAGGCACCTTGGTGTGGTCTGGGTGCCGACAGATTCCCTTTAAGGACACAGTGGGGTTTTGGTCTTATGGACCAGGCCAACTTTCATTTTTGCACTTTTATTTTACAACTCACAGGACTGTTTGGTCTTATTTTTGTACCACGATCTCTAGTTTTTTTTTTTTTTCAAATTCAAAAAGAATTTTATTAAAGAGTTTTCAAAGTACAGAAAAACCGATATCAGAGTATAAAGCGTACCAAATATACACAGAGCAGGGATAGACTATAGAACGTAGAGAGCCGGGTACTGCAAGCTGCACTTCCGACCATTATGTGGAAGGACCTTAGGAGAGATTAAGCTACCAATACCCGTAAGGGCGTACGCTAAATGCTGTATAAAGTGATTTAACAACTAACCGCATAATAAGTAAGGCAATTGGCACATCCTGCCATAGTGCAACAATCTGTTTGAAAAATGTCAGGTTATATCGGCCTAAGAGAGACAAAAGAGGAGACAAGAGGAGGGGGCGGGGAGGAAGGGGAGGGGGACAGAGGTGAACAGGAGTAGGAAACAGACAAAACTGAGAAGAATAACACGAATTATGCATAGGAGCCATACCTGTATAAGCCGTAGCAATCAGAGCCCAATAAGGTCCGTACGCCCTGGAACCGCACCAACCGTTCGAAGGCTACGCACCAGGGAGGGGAGGAAAGAGAGGAGGGAGGGGGAGGAGAACCGGCTATTCAGCTATGAGAGGCTGACTGTCCTGTAACGGGGGAGGTGCGAGGAAATCCAGCCAAGCAAACCATGTGGAGGTGTATGAGGAGGTCTCTTTCGGGGTCACCGCCAGAAGTTCCTCCATTCGCTTAATGTGGGAAACTTCCTTGAACCATTCCTCCAGGGAAGGAGCATCCGTGGATCTCCAATGCCTGGGGATTACGGTTCTTCGCTGCTTGCAACAAGTGTCGGTGAGGGATTTTTTTGTACTTCTGCTGCGCCATGGGGAACATAAATAGCAGGACAGATTCAGGGGTGTTGGGGATGAGGATGCCCGTTATCTCAGAAATGAGGGCCACTACTGTCCTCCAGAATGGCTGGAGGAGGGTGCAGCCCCACCAAATGTGTACCATGGTTCCAGGTGCGCCGCTGCATCTCCAACACCTGTCTGAACTGAGGGAAACCAAGTGTGTAGGGACAAAGGCACCCTATACCACCGGGATAAGACTTTATAGCATGTTTCCTGTGCTCTAGTGGCAATCGAGGCTTTATGTGTAAGGAAGAAGCCAACGGGACCATTGTTCCTCAGTAAATTGTTTGCCAAGTTCTGTTTCCCATTTCCTGCAAAAGAAGGAAGGTCCTCAGATCTAGCTGATATTAGGAGTCCATAAATGGCAGAGATGGGGGTGTGTAGGCGGAGAAGGGGACATGCACAAGCGCTCAAAGTCTGTAAGGGGGCGGGAGATATGTTTACCCCATAGACGCGGAAGGTATAGAAGTGAGTGAGTTGCATATAGGCAAATGGGGCTCTCGTGACTGGGGAGTCAGCAGCAAGAATGGATGCGAGAGGTTTAAGGGAGTTTTTGTCCAGAACATGAGCGAAGCGTAGAGGAGTATGTTTGGAGAAACCCCAGAAAGGGGGTGGACGAAGGCACCAGGAGGGAATTCCGGATGATCCGTGATAGGCAGTAAGGGGCCCAGGGGGCGACCAGGGAGGCGCCAGTGCGGTCTATATGGAGACTAGCTAACGTGTGGCGGGTGGGAGAAGGACATGATGTGGGTGTCTGAGGGGGAGCGAGACCATAGCCAGGGGAGTGTGGCAAGGGATTTGGAAGAGAGCGTCTGGGGCTAAGCGGGACCCACAGCTTCGTCTTATCGTTATGAACCCATGTCTAGAATCCGAGCGTGGACACACGCCAGATAGTACAAGCGGCAGTCAGGGAGACCAGCGCCCCCCATGAGTTTAGGTCTGGTGAGTGTCAGCTTATTAAGACGTGCTCGCCCGGAGGCCCAAATAAAGGCTCCAAAGCACCTCTGGATCTGGTGGAAAAATGCAGAAGAGATAGAAATCGGCACCGCTTGCAGTAGATATAGGAGTCGCGGCAATAAGTTCATCTTAACAATACTAATTCTGCCAAACCAAGAGAACTCAGGACGATCCCACAGCTCTAGATCTTTGCAAAACTGTGAGAGAAGGGGGGTAAAAATTAGATGAAAAGAGAAGAGTGAGGTCGGGCGGGATTTTGATCCCTAGATATGTGATACCTGTAGCGGGCCAGACAAAGGGAAAAGACGTTCGCAGAGACGAGACTAGGTGGGGAGGCAAGGAGACGTTGAGGGCCTCTGACTTAGACAGGTTTATTTTAAAGTTCGACCATGCTCCGAATCCCGACCAACGAGCCATCAGGGAGGTAAGGGAGGTTAGTGGGTCCGTGACATAAACCAGCAGGTCATCGGCAAAGGCTGAACATTTATATTCCACACCGCCTACGGTTATGCCATGAATGTTAGGGTCTGCACCTATAGAGGCCATCAAGTGCTCCATAATCAGGATGTAGAGCAGTGGGGATAGGGGGCATCCCTGGCGGGTGCCGTTGTGTATGGAAAACGGGGCCAAGAGTGTTCCATTGATTTTCAGTTGGGCCGTCGGGGATTGATAGAGCGCCAGTACTTTGGAGCAAAACACAGGGCCCAGGCCGATCTCTAGTTTTTATTGCTTTCATGTTTGTATAGATGGGATGTTTGGATCACTAATGTAACAAAAAAATTTAAAATCAGGAACACTATTTTTATTTATTTTATTAGATTAAACAATCACACATGCTACGATAAATATATTGATATGTTTATTTCTTATTATGTGTTTTTTATATAAAACCCCAGGGGACTATTACATGCAATCATTAGATTGCATAAGCTAGTTAAAGGGTTACTTCGGATAAGGAAAACTTGTTTTCTATTAAAAGTACATTTAAAGTTCTATAGATGTGTCTATATAATGTATTACCATATCTGTACGGTTCTGTCACACTGGTAGCTGCTTAAAATCCAGAAAGTGAAGAAAACTGGCCTCTGTGCCAATCCACATTGTCTCCTGCTCCTTCTGCTCTCCCCCCTTAGGCCCACTTCACACGTCCGTGTCAGTTTTTACTGTCAGGAAATCCTGATCAGGAGGCCTCAAATGTCATCAGGAAAGTATCAGTATGACAGTAATCCGTTTTTATCTTCAGGAAACCATCAGGAAAAGCCTGATGGAAGAAGTAAAAATAGGACATGATGGGAGATGTAGTTCTGCAAACTGGATGGCCACAGCTTGCAGAAGTACAACTCCCATCATGCCCGTCTGACAGGTCATGTCATGATGGGAGATGTAGTTCTGCAAACTGGATGGCCACAGCTTGCAGAAGTACAACTGCCATCATGCCCATCTGACAGGTCATGATGGGAGATGTAGTTCTGCAAACTAGATGGTCACAGCTTGCAGAAGTACAACTCCCATCATGCCCGGCTGACAGGTCATGATGGGAGCTGTACTTCTGCAACCTGGATGGCCACAGGCTGCAGAAGTACAACTCCCATCATGACCTGTCAGCAGGGCATGATGGGGGTTATACTTCTGCAACCTGGATGGCCACAGGCTGCAGAAGTACAACTCCCATCATGACCTGTCAGCAGGGCATGATGGGGGTTATACTTCTGCAACCTGGATGGCCACAGGCTGCAGAAGTACAACTCCCATCATGTCCTGTCAGCAGAACATGGTGGGAGCGAGAGCAGTGATCTCACCTGTCCTGGTCTTCTGCCGGGCTGCTGGGCGGGCGGGCGAGCGGGAGTCCGGGGGGTGAGATGTCTGTGGTTGCTGCTGCTGGTCGGGGGCCGCCAACCTGAGTTCCGGGTGTGTGGGGGGGGGTCATTTGGGTGCCGCTGGGTGAGGGGGCCGGGCGGGGGCCACCAACATGAGGTCCCGGGGGGGGGGCGCCGGGTGCCGCTGGGCGCGGGGGCCGCCAGCCTGATAGGAAATCCGGGTGGTTTTTCCGGACGTGTGAAGGGGGCCTTAGGAGACAAATATTCCATGCCTCTGTCTCACATTGTGTGTGTTTGCTAAGATCAGGCTGATGATGCAGACAGGGGGCAGGGCGTGATGTCACAGGAGGCGTGGCTGGCTGAGTGATTCACCAGCTCTGACCAGCCAGAAGCAGGTGTTGCACTGATTTCGCTGATTGTGCAGTGAAATTAGGGCTGTGATCACACATGTTGGAGTGTCATTGGAGTACTGCAGCGTATTCACAAAAATGATGCAGTAACACAAGTAAATGATGCTAAACGGCAGAGAGGATCAGAGCCCTAATGGAGCTCAACTTCAAAGATAAGAGATGCTTGATCATAATTTGTGAGTAGAAATGAAAAGAAAAAAAAAAAAAAAAGTTATTTACTGTATTCCAATATCAGCGTTACAGGTAGAGATTGTACTTTGCAATGACAGGCATTATTTTCCATAAAATATGCTGCGAAACCGAAAAAAAATTATTTGCGCTGTCAAATTTTTTAAAAAAGGAATTGGTTTTGATTTCGGGGAGTTTCGCATTTACGTCATTCACCCTATGGTAAAACTGACATGTTATCTATGTTCCTCACATCACTAATGATATCTAACATGTATAACTTTTATTTTATTCGATGGCTTTAAAAACATTTTTAACAAATATATGTTCCTTAACCCCTTCAAGACTAAGGGTCCTATTCCACGGGCCGAGGAGGCCCCGTTCAACGATGTAAAAAATCGGCGATCTGCTAGATCGCCGCTCGTTTACTGGGCCTATTCCACGGCCCGATGATCGTTGAGCGATGTCCTTGCAGCCCTTGCAGCATCATACATTACCTGTCCAGGCTTCTTCTCCGCGCTGTCTTCATCCATGGGTCCCGCGCTCTCTATCTTCAGAATGACAGGCCGCGGCGGTCCCGGCCTGTGATTGGCTGAGCGCTCCGTCAGCTGACCGGCCATTCTGAAGATAGAGAGCGCGGGCCCCGGGGATGAAGACAGCGTGGAGAAGAAGCCTGGACAGGTAATGTATGATGCTGCTGCTTGTCAAATCGTCGGTCGCCCGCCGCACACCGCTATTCAACCGTAGCGATGGGAGAACGATGATTTTAGGTCTGGCCCAAAATGAATGATCAGCCGATGACACGATCATCGGCTGATCATTCGCTCTATTTCACTGAACGATAATCGGCCGAATCGGGCCAAATGGGGCCGATCCAGCCGATTATGGTTACTGTGGAATAGGGCCCTAAGCCTATTTGGGCCTTAATGACCAGGCTAATTTTTAAAAAATCTGACCTGTCTCACTTATAGCTCAGTGATGTTTTAATGTATGCTAGCGATTCTGAGATTGTTTTTTCGTAATATATGGCACTTTATGTTTATGTCACTGTCTGTTTTTTGTGAAAAACATCAAAATATCATGAAAAATTTGAAAAACTTTGAAATTCTTTGCTTCTAAAAACAGAAAGTCATATCACATAAATTAGTTACTAAGTCACATTTTCAATATGTCTTCTTTATTCTGGCTTTATTTCATAAACATATTTTACTTTTCCCGGGTGTTACAGGGCTTAGAAATGTATCAGCAAATTATCAAATTTTCATGAAATTTCCAAAACTGATTTTTTTTGTAGGGACCAGTTATTTTTTTTAAGTGGATTTAGGAGGCTTGTATACTGGAAACCACCATAAGTGGCCCCATTTTAGAAACTACACACCCTAAAGAATTAATCTAGGGGTATAATGAGCATTTTGACCCTACAGGGGCTGAAGGAAAGTATTCAAGATTAGGCCGTAAAAAAATGGAAAATATAAATTTTCCAATATTTGTTTACATTAAATTATCTCATTTTCACCAGCAACATTAGAAAAAAAATGCACCCTTAAAATCTGTAACGCAGGTTCTCCTGAGTAGAACGGTACCCCATATGTGAGCATAAACCACTGTGTGGGCACACAGCCGGGCTCAGAAGGGAAGGAGCGCCAATAAGCATTTTTAGTGCAGATTTTTCTGAAGAAGTTTCTGAGCGCCAGGTGCGTTTACAGTGCCCCTGTAGGGTCAACAGAATAGAAACCCCCAAAAGCCATCCCATTTTGGAAAGTACACCCCTGGTGTGAAGTGAGCATTTTGACCCCACAGGTATTAGAGGAAAGTATTCAAAAATAGACAGTAAGAATGAAAAAATTAAATTTTTCCAATAATATGTTTGTTTAGTTTGAAATTTCTCAATTTCATGAGCAACAGGAGAGAAAAAGCACCCCAAAATTTGTAACGCAGGTTCTTCTGAGTACAACTGTACCCCATATGTGGGCATAAACCACTGTATGGGCACACAGCAGGGCGCAGAAGGGAAAGAGCGACAATTAGCATTTTCAGTGCCAATTTTTCTGAAGAAGTTTCTGAGCACCAGGTGCGTTTGCAGTGCCCCTGTAGTGTCTGCAGAAGAGAAACCCCCCAAAAGTCACCCCATTTTGGAAAGTACACCCCTCAAAGAATACTGTACATCTTGGGGTGTGATGAGAATTTTGACCCCACAGGCATTAGAGGAAAGTATTCAAAATTAGTAAGAATGAAAAAATTAAATTTTTCCTATAAAATGTTTGTTTAGTTTGAAATTTCACTAGCAACAGGGGAGAAGACGCAACCCCAAAATTTGTTACGCAGGTTCTCCTGAGTACAACTGTACCCCATATGTGGGCATAAACCACTTAATGGGCACACAGCAGGGCTCAGAAGGGAAGGAGTGTTATTTTGCTGGAGCAAAACCGCAGCTAGTATCCGTTGCTAGAATAGCAAAGTTGCTAAAAAATAAAAAAAATTTAGATTACAGGTAATCTGGAGGTGTTTATGGGCAATCTGGGGATGTTCACTGGCAATCTGGGGTGGTTACGGGCAATCTGGGGTGGTTACTGGCAATATGGGGTGGTGACGGGCAGTCTGTGGCAATCTGGGGTGATTACGGCCAGTCTGTGGTAATCTGGGGTGGTGATGGACAATCGAGGGGGTTATGGGCAGTCTGTGGCAATCTGGGGTGGTTACGGGTTATCTACTGTGGTTACAGGTAATCCGGAGTGGGTAAAGGCAATCCGAGGTGGTTACAGGTAGCCCGGGGTGGTTACAGGTAATGCGGGGTGGTTACAGGTAATGATTTCTTGTACCAGGACCACACAGGGTGGATTTAGTTTTATAGATTGGGTTATTACAGATGTGGCGATACCAAACATGCATAGGTTTTGTGGTTTTATGTAATGGTTTCTAGTGTATAGGGAATATAATGCATTTTCATTATTGGGTGGGGCTGTTTTCGTGCACTTTTTTTACTTTTACACTAGTGCACATTACTGTACACTAGTGTAATACTGTAAAGTGATCTGTGATCACTGATTCAATACATTGTACTACTACTGTATTATGCATCATGCTGACAATCTGCATAGCCATGCCTGTCAGCATCATAGCATATCCATGGTAATCCTGGGGGGGTCTTCATTAGGCCCCTGGGATTACCATGGAGACCATCGATGGACTGGACGGTGCCGCAGGACCTCCGATCACGTGAGTATACCTGCGGCAGCCACCGGAACCCATTACATGCTGCTGATCCTCCGCTCCGGGTAGTTTCAGGGGGAGATCAGCTGTCACACTGACAGCTAATCCCCTGCTCTGCCGCCGCAAGGGAGAGGCAGAGCATTCCGATACGTACGCCGGAAAAAGGCATATGTATTGAAATAAAGCCCATTAGTGACCGCTGTGAAAATACATATTGGCGGTCACTAAGGGGTTCATGTGATATTTGTATTGCCAGCGCCATTACGCACGCGGCGATACTAAATATATGTACTTTTTTTTTTTTTTTTACATTTATTATTGTATTGGGGGCTATGGGGCTTATATGTAAATTTTATTTTATTATAAATGTATTTTGTTTGTGTTTTTTGTTTTGTAACACTTTATGTTTTAGTCCCACCATTGGGACTTTACTGTAAAATTGCCTGATTACAGGCAAAGTGCATTGCAGTGCTCATCAGCACTGTAATGCACTATGCTTGTAAAAGGCAAAGCTGATCAGACTCAGCCTTAGGCTGAGCCTGACCGGCTTCCGTAGCTGGGACATCAGGAGGCTTCGGGGAAGCCTCCTGGTGTCACAGCTCCAAGTGGACTGTGCGATCTCACCACACAGCCCCGATGGAGGGGGAAGGGAGGCTTCTTCCTTCCTCTAGCACTATAGGTGCTGCGATCGCACAGTTGTGGCGAGTGCCCTACTATCACTGACAGCCGGGCCCCGCCGGGGATGACATGGGCACGTCCATCTGCCGGAACGGTGAGCAGATTTGACTTGCCGGTACGTCCTTTTGCGGGAAGGGGTTAAAATCGCTCTATTCCCATGCTTTCATCCTTTGGTCTATGGGGCTGTGTGAGGTGTCATTTTTTTGCGCCATGATGTGTACTTTCTATCGGTACCTGTACTTGTACCCTGACCGCATAGTCTATGGGGTTAACCGCCCGGGGGGAGCGCGGCTCCCCTCCGGGCAGAGGCAGCGCGAGGAGGCTGTGTGACACAGCCTCCTCCCGCTGCCCGATCGCTGTTAGGGTCAGAGGGGGCAGGCAGGCAGAGCATGACGTTCCGGGAATGTCATTTTGCGGGAAGTACCTGCATCCCATGACGTTCCCATAACGTCATATTGCGGCAAGGGGTGTAAGGAGTACTCCGGTGCTGCTTAAAAAAACAAAACAATCAATCAATTATAAACATAGTTTTCACACTTATGGTGCGTTTACACGAAACGATAATTGGCCTGATCGTACGATTAACGATGTCGGAGTAACGATTTTTTTTTTCATAACAATCAGCGTTTAGACGGTACGATATATCGTACGGAAAATTCGTTTTGCGAACGCTTAAGCCTATCTCACACATTGGTTAAATCGGAGAACGACTGTTCACACGGAACGATTTGCGAATTTTTTGGGAACGACGAACGACGATTTGATAACATGTTGAAAGATCAAATTGAGCGATGTATCGTTCGTCGTTTGATCGTTCGCTGCGTTTACACGTACGATTATCGTTCGAATTCGATCGTTATCGCGCAAATTCGCACGTTAATCGTTACGTGTAAACGCACCATTACCATACCTCCTGAGTCTGTCTCCTTTTGAAATTCCCCCTGTTTGCAGGTCCATGAAGCTCCAGTTGGTGTCTTCATTTTTTCTTCACTTCCTGGTTTGGGGTTTCCCATGATGCACTTTGTCTCCTGTGATTTCTAACTGACTCTGTAAAAATGTTAGATGGCTTACAGCTTGCTCAGCCAATCATCTGACTAAGAGAGGCTGGCCTAACAGGGCTTAGACACGTCTCCCTCTTGATGATGTCATTGTCACAAAATGGCTTCCACAGAAAAGCCTCGGGTAAACAGTCATTAGGTAAGAATTACTTCACTTCCTGGTGTGGGATTGAGTGGGGAAAAGATAAGGAAAATGGGCAGATAGGTGATTGAAGCATATTACAAAGTTATATAACTTTGTAATGTGTTTGAATTACTGAGAAAAAGCTTTTTACTGCAGTACCTTTAAGGGTTTAAAATACCCTCTAGGGGAGTCACCATACTACGCAGGCTCCTTCCACCCAGAGTTTTTCCCCCCTATTGTATTGCCTTTGTGGACCTTTTCTCTTCAGTACCTACGTGGGTATATATACAAGGCCGGATTAAGGAATGGGCACCAGGGGCACATGCCTCTAGGCATCCACCACAAAGGGGCCCCCACCAACTCGAACCCGGAAGCAGAGTTCCGGGTTCAGATTGGTGCATTTATTGCTGCATTCCCTCGTTCCGTGATCCTAACGGATCACGGATGTGGAATGCATGTGCCGGAGTCCCCCCACACCTGGGCAGCATCTGTAATTAGATGCTGGGAGCGGGGGAGACTGTATTCATAAGCGACGCGTTGTAATGAATCGCTTATGAATAGTCTAATCTAATTACAGATGCTGTCCGGGCGCGGAGGGGACCCCAGTACATGCATTCCACGTCCGTGATCCGTTAGGATCACGGAACGTGGGAATGCAGCCTATGGCATCTCCAGCTCCAGCGCTCTCCTGTGTCCGGTTGCTGCTAGACACAGGAGAGCGCTGTGCCTGTGAGGCGGTGCAGGCCTCTTCTCTCTGGCGGGCTGTGCGCGATGACGTCATTTCATCGCGCGCCGCCTGCCGGAGAAGACGTGCACTGCAGAAGAAGGCAGAGGGCCCGGCCAGCTCTGGAGAGAGGAAAGGTGAGTGGAGTGTTTTTTGTTTGTTTTCACTACATCAGCACACCACAGAGGATTGGGGGGGGGGTGAACTACAGCTATCAGCACACCACAGGGGATTGGGGGGGGACGACAGCTATCAGCAAACCACAGGGGATTGGGGGGGGGGGAGAGAACTACAGCTATCAGCACACCACAGGAGATTGGAGGGGGGGGGGAGAAATACAGCTATCAGCACACCACAGGGGATTGGGGGGGGGGGGGGGAGAGAACTACAGCTATCAGCACACCACAGGAGATTGGGGGGGGGAAATACAGCTATCAGCACACCACAGGGGATTGGGGGGGGGGGGAGAGAACTACAGCTATCAGCACACCACAGGAGATTGGGGGTGGGGGAGAGAACTACAGCTATCAGCACACCACAGGGGATTGGGGGTGGGGGAGAGAACTACAGCTATCAGCACACCACAGGATATTGGGGGTGGGGGAGAGAACTACAGCATTCAGCACACCACTGGGGATTGGGGGTGGGGGAGAGAACTACAGCTATCAGCACACCACAGGGGATTGGGGGGGGGGGGGGGAACTACAGCTATTAGCACACCACAGGAAATTGGGGGGGGGAGAACTACAGCTATCAGCACACCACAGGGGATTGGGGGGGCTACAGCTATCAGCACACCACAGGGCATTGGGGGGGGGGGGTGGAGAACTACAGCTATCAGCACATCACAGGGGATTGGGGGGGGGGGGGAGAGAACTACAGCTATCAGCACACCACAGGGGATAGCTACATGAGCACCACTAAAGCGTTAATTACAATGCTAAGGGCACTGGGGGCGCAAGTACTTTTCCTTGCCCCAGGTGCTGCTAACCCACACACACAGCACATCTGCACACAGTATAACATTAAGTGCGGACACAGCAGGAGCAGAAGATATTATTGCTATATGGAGGGCACAGCCAGAGACATTATTACTATATGGAGGCACAGCGGGAGACATTACTACTATATGGGGACATAGGGACTTTATAACTATTTGGGCGCACAACAGGGGAATCCTACATACACGGGCAACTCACATACAGTACTTACTCACTTTACTGGAAATCACACCAAAAAGTGGAATTACTACTGTTTGAGACCTTATAGGTTGGAAAAAGGAAGTAAGTTGTTGAACAAGTGCGGAGCCTAAGATGTTTGTCTGGCAGGTTCTGAAGAGACGAATTGTAGCTGGAAGAAATCATCATGGTGGTCCGGGCCAGATGGAGAGGAAAAGGAAAGTGACACCTCAGATCAAAGAAGACGTCACCTGTGAGTCACTGATGTTTTTTTTTGTATTTTTGAGCAAATTATTCGGTAGGGGTGCCCCGGGGTAAAATATAAAAAATGTTAAGACTATATTTCTCTAAGCCATAATACCCACACTGCTTCTCCCTAGCAAAATCTCCCCACATGTTCAAAAATCTGCCACCGGCCGTGCATCGCTACGTTTGTGATGCGCGACCGATGGCTGATCCAGCCTTATAAAAGGCTCTGTAAGCGAGCGCCAATCTAGCAGAACAACGCTACTTACCCAGTGGGTAAGAACACACAGAAAGTGCTGGGTTCTCACATTGCATTATTATCACAAACACAATGTGGGAATACACCCTGATAGTCAGCCTTCCCTGCTCCTGTCTCTAGGGCCTGGCATCTTTCTCTGCACTGCAGCCTCTAGTGACCATCACATGCACAACAGAGGAGGATGCTGAGCCACACAGCCAGGAGTGAGGAGGGGGTCTGTGCTAAGCTGCCTACAGTAAGCAGCCATCTGTATAGATTGCGGTATAGTTATTTTTTATTTTTTGTGTGTGTGTGGGGGGGGGGGGGGAAGGAATGGGGGGCCCCCAAAAAAATTGTCGCCCAGGGCCTCCACCAACCTTAATCCGGCCCTGTATATATATATATATATATATATATATATATATATATATATATATATATCTTTATATATATATATATATCTTGTACACTAATTATGTAATGTGTCTGTATGATGTATGATGTCATTGCATTATCCCATTATCCTTTTTCTTGTTAGGGGGAGATTTATCAAACATGGTGTAAAGTGCCAGTAGCAACCAATCAGATTTCATTTTCTAAAGAGTCTGAGGAATGAAAAGTAAATTTTGGTTGCTAGGGGCAACTGAGCCAGTTTCACTTTACATCATGTTTGATAAATCTCCCCCTATATGTGTATGCATGTTGTTTCTTTGGACATCTTGATTATGCATTTTTACTCAATCAAGACATTCATATTTAAATTTTACTATGTTGCTGGACTGCTCCTCCTTCCTCCTAGTTATGTTTACATGGTTTTTAATGCCTTATAAGCATGTCAAAAAGGAAAAGACATGTCCACTCTTTGCGTTTAATGTGTTGTCTATTGTGCTGAACACAAAGCAACTTTGTGTGTTAATAATAGAGATGAGCACAACTCGAACAATTCCCTAGGGCTGCATCCAACTTCTTCTGCCACCAGTACTCCAATGCTGAACAATCAGGCTTAAATTTGTTCAAGTTCTACTTATCTTTACTTATGCTTTGTAGTCTTATTAATCCAGCGACTAAGTGCACTTACAGACCAATAGTCAAAAGAAGTATTAAGATTGTGATGAAGCTGTAGCAACGTTTTGGGGCTGCATGTCCTTATTTAAGCGAAGTTTAAACAGCACAGAGCATTTCAGCCTTTGGAGAAGCCATAGAAAAACAAGTTACAAAAAAGCTACCTGGATCTTTAGATATATATACAATAATACCTTGATTTTCAAATACCTCTGTGTTCAAATTAAATTTACCCCCTAAGGTTTGTTCAGCACGCGAACATTGTTCGGTATCGGAACAAAATCAGGGGAGATAAGCGTTAGCGGAACTATTGTTTAGCTGACAGTTATCGAGGTGTTCCAACACAAAGGCTCAGGGAATCCCAGCTCTAAACTGTGCTCCTGCACAGCAGCATCCTCCCTTTCCAGGTGGTCAGCACACTCAGCTGCATAGGAGACATGCTGGCCACCTGGGGAGAGGGGATGTCACTGTGCAGGAGCTCAGGTCACCCCCAATATGTTGGCATCCCCCAAGTGCAACCCCCAATATACATTAAGCAGGCCTGCAATTGCGGACAGAACAATGGACGTGTGAATTAGGCCTAAGGGTGCATTTACACAGAAAGATTAACTGATAGATTATCTGACAAAGATTAGAAGCCAAAACCAGGAACAGACTATACACACAGATTAGGTCATAAAGAAAAGCCAGAGATTTCTCCTCTTTTCAAATCTATTCCTGGCTTTGGCTTCAAATCTTTGGCAGATAATCTGTCAGATAATCTTTCTGTGTAAATGGACCCTAAAAATTATTTTTTTGGGGACATCAGTGGAGACTGAGTACTTCATTGGAGTTTTTCACTGTTCTCCTTGAGTTCAGTGTTTACTGTGTTTTGTTGGTTGATTTGTTATTGCCCCAACTAGCTGGAATCCTACTTCACACTGACGAGGGGCAAATACCCCAAAACGGCTTCTTGTGGATAGTGTTGCACGATGCACCGAAATATCGATACTACTATCGATATTCCGGGCGGAAAAACAGTTCGATACCAGGATTACCTGGTATCGAAACTTAAATGTTAAACTGCGCTATTATGCAGTTTAGAATAAAGTATAGTGCAGAGAGCACGGCCGGCGGCCATCTGAGCGCCGGCCATGTTCTCTGTGTGCCGCCCCCTGCTCCCACCTGTCATCTCCTCGGCGCTCGCACCCTCTTCCCCCGTCGGCGCCAAATTCAAATAGCCGACACATAGCTATTGCTTGTGCCGGCTATGTAACTATATAGATGCCGCTGTCACACTGACAGCGGCATTACCCCCCTCCTGAGCCCGCTCCATATACAGCAGGGGTCGGCTGCTAATGACTGCGGGCAGAGCAGGGTCACGGGCTGAAGAGGGAGAGCGGCGAGTCCTGGAGAGGAGAAGGCTGGAGGAAGGGGAGGCAGGAGGAGATGCGGCCACTACATCTGCACGGGGCTATGAGGTGGTGGGGGGGGCAAGAGTGTGAGGAGGGGCTACAACCCCCATCCTCCCCGATAGCAGGTGTGTGTTACATGACTACAACCCCCCATCCCCCGATAGCAGTTGTGTGTTACATGAATACAACCCCCATCCTCCCCGATAGCAGTTGTGTGTTACATGACTACAACCATCATCCTCCCCCCTGATAGCAGTTGTGTGTTACATGACTACAACCCCCATCCTCCCCCCGGATAGCAGTTGTGTGTTACATGACTACAACCCCCATCCTCCCCCCTGATAGCAGTTGTGTGTTACATGACTACAACCCCCATCCTCCCCCCCTGATAGCAGATGTGTTACATGACTACAACCCCATACTCCCCGATAGCAGTTGTGTGTTACATGACTACAACCCCCATCCTCCCCGATAGCAGGTGTGTTACATGACTACAACCCCCATCCTCCCCGATAGCAGTTGTTACATGACTACAACCCCCATCCTCCCCCCTGATAGTAGTTGTGTGTTACATGACTACAACCCCCATCCTCCCCCCTGATAGCAGTTGTGTGTTACATGACTACAACCCCCATCCTCCCCCCTGATAGCAGTTGTGTGTTACATGACTACAACCCCCATCCTCCCCCCTGATAGCAGTTGTGTGTTACATGACTACTTCCTCCATCACCCCCCTGATATCTAAAGTGTGTGTTACATGACTACAACCCCCATCCCTGATAGCTGAAGTGTTATTGTCCATACTACCTGTCACCTTCCTGATCAAGCACGGTAAACCGAGCAAGCGCAGAAACCACCCAGTTCAGTACCACATAAAAACATGGTACTAAATAAAACTACAGATCGCGGCGCAAAAAATGCCCCCTGACCCCCCAGCCAGACAGGCGAAGATAAAAAAAAAAAAAAAGTGAGGCAGAGTTGGGCAAGTTTTTATTTATTTTAAATAATGGGGACTTTATTTTTAAAGTAATAAAATTAGGAGAACATAAATTGGTTCGTACTGACCTGAACCTGGGGGTGGGGGGGTGTCATTTCTATTCTTGTGGGGGTTTTTTTGTTTCTTAAATATAATTTATTAAGTATCGAATTGGTATCGAGCATTGAAAAAAAAAAGCTGGTACTGGTATCGATCTCAAAATTCTGGTATCGTGACATCACTACCTGTGGATGGAAGCCTGCCTTGGCAAGCCCTTGTCATGATCGCAATACTCGTACCTTAAATTAGACATTGACAAAAAGGGGCCACCCTGGTATTTCCCTATTTATGTTCCAATACTCGCAACTGAGTGGGACTTAAGGGGCTATTTATCAGGGTGGTGTGGTGCTCTCCCTATCATGGAGGCATCCCGTGGCAACAGGCTAGAGATATCTGGCTATCCCATGTATTGAGACTCCCAACCGAGGCTCCATGGACTCTTGTTTTGCATATTTAAATTTTTGGGGGCATCAGTGGAGACTCTTGATTGAGTACTTCATTGGAGTTCTTTCACTGTTCTCCTTGAGTTCAGTGATTACTGTGTTTTGTTGGTATTCCTGGCTTTGGCTTCAAATCTTTGGCTTCGGTATGTGGATGACGTCAGCATGCTGTGGATGGGAGATAAGAAATCATTGGAGAAGTATGTTCAATACTTAAATTCGTGACATTCACTTATTGAATTTTCATTTGACAGTCATGAAAATGAAGCCAATTACCTAGATGTGGAATAAGGAGAGATGTAGACAATAAGATCATGACTACTCTCTTCTTAGCCAACAGATAAGAATAATGTTACTCAGAAGTAGTTGCCATGCCCCCAAAATGTTTAAAGGGATTTCTGAGGGAAAATTTAAAAGAATTAAATGTATTAGTAGTAGAACATAAATAAAGAATAGCCAGTTTGTCTATTTACGCAGAAAAACTTTAGCTAATCATATTGTTAGGGCAGACATTAAAAAGAAAAAAGGTAGTAGGTAAACAAGGTAGGGCTGGTCTATATAGTACAGACATCCAGAATGAATAAGATCAGAAACCAGCATTGCATGCCATTTTGCAGAATTTAGACAAAATGTAAGTGAGTTAAAATCGATGATTTTGGAAGAAATTGAGGGTGAGAATAAAATGCAGGTCCAGTCTCGCCTCTTAAAGAAAGAGGGGTTTTTTGGATCCAGCTGATGGAATCGCTGTCCAAGAGGAGTGAACAAGGTTTGTCATTTTAGTGTATTTCTGTAGCTTCCATTCTCTAAGGGCCACATGTATCATCCGGCGAACGGATGATTTTCGGCGGAAAGTGCCGATTTGCGTATTTTTTTATTCGCAAATGGCCGATTTGCGAATAAAATATTCGCAAATCGGCACTTTCCGCCGAGTACGCCAGGGGGGCGGAAAGGGGGCGTGTAGTGGGCGGAACGGAGGGCGCGGACTCAGAGTCCGCACGATTTACCATCCGTTCCGCCCAAATGTACGCCGAAAACCTACTCCAGTCCTCAGCTGGCGTAGGTTTTCGGCGGTGCGCACCGGCGTGCACGGGATTTATGTAGAGGCAGTCCGCCTCTACATAAATCTCCATAGCGCCGGAGCATTTATAAGTCCGGCGTAAAAAACGCCGGACTTAATAAATGCCACCCTAAGTGTTTACAAAGGATAAGGATGCGCAAGGTGTTATGGTAATTATTTATGTAGAATTTAAATTGCACTAATGTATTCCTTTGTATCTGCAGCTTGTAAAGTCTTGCAATACTTTCTAGCTTTTTATACTGGTGGTGGGTTGATTATGTGATGCTTGAGACAGTAGAGTTATTCTCAAAGCATTACAATCATCTGCATTGGCACCCTTCTGAGATGACAGCAGCTTAATTAAAATTGAGCAACCATGGACTATTATTCTCGTTGTCAACGGCTGAATTATTGCGCAAAATTGGATAAATATATAAACTAGAGATGAGCGAACCTCGAGCATGCTCAAGTCGATCCGAACCCGAACTTTCGGCATTTGATTAGCGGTGGCTGCTGAAGTTGGATAAAGCCCTAAGGCTATGTGGAAAACATGGATATAGTCATTGGCTGTATCCATGTTTTCCAGACAACCTTAGAGCTTTATCAGTTTAGCAGCCCCCGCTAATCAAATGCCGAACGCTCGGGTTCGGATCGAATCGAACCCGGTTTGCTCATCTCTAATATAAACGCATGAAAAACGCAGTGTATATATTATCTCTGTTGGGATTCCACGAGGTTGCAAGCCTTCGTTCACAATGTGATACAAGAAAAATAAGCATTGTGTATATGGTATTTGCCTGAGAGGGAAGTCACCATGCAGGAGCTGCTCTTCTCCTCCTAGACTGCTTTTAGTATAAAGCATATTGGGGTGTGCACTTGGGGATGCCATCTTATTGGGGGTGATCCAAGCTCCTGTGCAGTAACATCTTCCCTCCTCAGACAGGCGATGTGTCTCCTATGCAGCTGAGTGTGGCAGGCGCCTGGAAAGGGAGGATATCACTGTGCAGGGGCACGGTTTAGGGCAGGGATTCCGGTCATTATGACAGGAGTCCCCGCTCCCTTACAGTCAGTAGTGACGTACGATGCACCACTACTTACTGCTAGTCTTTACACTCTGTGGGCCGGGGACACAGCACCAGACAGATGGAGTGTAAAAAAGCGATTAAACACATTTACATTGTACTTTGTTCCCTATGGGAACAAACATCTCGGTTCTCCAACTGTTTGGTAGAGATGAGCGAACTGCTCGGACTTTTGGTTTGAAAGCAGTTCGCTCTCTCATCATGCCTTTGATCCCGGCCGCATTCTTGCGCTCACGGGAATATGCAGCCAGGATATTCCTGGGAATCCCTGTTGAATTCCCTGGAATATCCTGGCCGCATATTCGCAGGAGCGCAAGTATGCGGCCGGTATCAAAAGCATGATGAGAGAGCGCCGATGCCGTCGGACCAAAAGCCCCACGGTCCGCTCATGTCTACTGTTTGGTTCTGGAGCAGCCTTCCAGAGGAATTACTGTAGAGGAATTAGTGTGTACATATATATATATATATATATATATATACATACTGTTTTATGCAGATGGGGCAGCCCTGATGTATACATGTTACACACACCTATGGATACCCCTGCAGCAGTCAGCAAACTGAAAGGACTCAAAACTCAGAGCTGACCTATCAATGGGACAGAACTATTTCTGTTGCCTGAATGAACCAAACCCAAATGATGAACTCATATGGGACTTCTGCCTGGGGCTTCCTCACCTCAGAGAGTCCATAGGCCAGACAGTCCATTCAGGAACAGACAGAGCCCAGGTGCTTAGTGTGACCCCAGCCTAAAATACAAAACCTAAATAAAACGCACTATGAACACTGCCTAACACGCAGAAACGCAAAGGCATCCCGGATTACACTACCGCCGTACAGCCCCCACAAGCCTCCTCGCCCTGAGCGCTCAGCATCCCCTGAGAACCGCACAGGACGAGGAATCCTGCAGCACAATCACCACAGCAAAGAGAAGCGATAGCTCACTTCCGGCCCAAGCCAGTTGCGCGCATGCGCACAGAGAGGCGGTCTACGCCCCGCCCCTCCGCTCTGATTGGCTGACGGCGCTGTTGAGGAAGAAGCCTCGTCCTGTCAGAGCGGAGCCCGCCGCACAATGCCGCGCCCGACTTAGACTGTGAAGAAAAAAAAAAAAAGAGGGAGGAAAAAAAAAAAAAAAAAAAGAAGCCGCCCAGCAGCAGAGGAAGGAGAGAGGAGCGAGCGGCAGCAGTGACGCGGCGGAGGTGTAGTTTGACGCGGTGTGTTACGTGGTGGGGAAGAGAATAAAAAAAGCCCAGCGAGATCCCAGCCGCGAACGAAAGCAGTGACGGAGGAGAGGCAGTGTAACCCGGTAAGAGGAAGGAGGAGGAGAGGGAGAGGCTGGAGGAGAGACGTGCAGCAGGCCGCAGCCCCGGGCTGGCCCCGCACACACACACGGCCACCTCACAGCCGGCTCCCGGGACCACTTTCTGCCTTTTCCCGACATTTGTTATTTTCTTTTTTTTTCCTTTCCCCGATGGTTTCCGTGTAAATGTGCGAGCGAGCCGGAGCCCAGGCCGGAGCCCCGCCGCCCCGAGCTGTGCGGAGAGACGGAGCCGCGAAACAAAGGATAATGGCGGCGGCGGTGGCGGCCTGAGCCGGGGGTGTACCAGGCGGTGCGGGGGGCACCGGGAGCGGGGCGCACACCCGGCCGGGCCCCGCCGCTACTGCCCCCTGTGTGGCGGGCGGGCCCGGTGCCTCCGCGGCTCCTTGTCTCTGCTCCTGTACACATTCGCCCCCTTTCCCCGGTGTGTCCCCGGTGTCTGCCCTGCAGCCGCCCGTGTCCGTGGGGCCGGGGCCCGTCATATTGCCAGGGCGAGGTTGGTCACTTCTGGTTTTATATTTTTGTTTTCCCTCCGAAAATGTAAGATCAGGATTCCGCCAATCTGTCCCTGGGAATGTGCCCGGCTCCACAGACCCCACTGGCTGTCACTCATCCTGACAGTGCTGCTGGGGCGATCTACTGTGTATATAGTGCTCCATCCTATACTGTGGTGACTAGTGCCTCTCCCATAGACATCAATAAATGCCTTGCCTGCACTCCCCATTGTCCAGTGCCATTCTTGTGCCACAGAGGACTGTGCTCGGCCCCCAGGCCACAGATTTCTAGTATCTCTACCTCTCACAACTACAATTCTCATCATATCCAGACCGCCGAAGGCCATCAGCTGCTTGTGCATGATGGGAGTTGTAGTTTAGCATCTGCTGAAGCCTCTACAGGTTGGGGAGGGAGTATGAATTGACAAGTAGGTGTAGAGCAATGAAAGAAAAGCTTCTAGCAACCCTGGGAAGACCTGAGGAGCAGCAATGGCCAGGTGCATATGCAGTTATAGTTGTCTTTTCAGGTTACTTTCAGTAGAGGTTGTCATTGCCTGGCTATTACTAACATCACAATGTGGATGATGGTGGACAGATTTCCCTATGCCGGATATTACAATCCTCCCCACCCCTAGACCACCCCTTTGTCAGTAAGGAGGTTCCAGGTTTGGTGTTTCTGCATAGTCAATAGGGTGGTGGGCTTATTAGCACTAGAGATGCACAAATTGAATTTGGTTTCAATAAAAAAAAAAAATAAAATAAAAATTTAGTTTTTTCAGATTTGGGTTCAAATTTTTGTGAGTTGTTTTGGGTTGATTCCGGCCCTGCTCCTGTACAGTGACTGGCACCAGGTATGCGGAGATGTATTTATGGCAGATGTTTCTCCTTGCATTTGTTGGCTGATGCTTTGAATCTGGCCTAGCTGATCCATGTACTGATCAGGAGCAGGAATTCCTACCTTTAGGGTATGTTCACACTGAGTAAAATCGGTGTAAGTCTATTAAGGAGCTCTCCGCCGCAGAATCCCACCTGCCTCAGGGTCCCACAGTGTCTTTTTGCGGGGTGTGGAGGCGCGTGAGCCCTCCTATAGACAGGTGGGATTCCCTAGCGGAGAGTTCCGCTGCAAAATTACGCCAATTTTACTTTGTGTGAACATACTCTTAGGGGGCATTCACACATTCTGTGCCTGGTCTGTAAATAGAGATCATGTGCTACGTGCTCAGAGCTTCCGGCAGCATGAATAATGATGATGCCAGGAGCTTGAAAACAGTTTAAATCTTCGCTACAGTCAGTGCAAGGATTTAAATTTCCAGAGCTCCTGGCATCATAATGATACACAATGCCGGAGCTCTGAACACCATTCTGTAGCACATGATCTGTATTTGCGGACCGCACACGTTGAGGTAGGAATTCGGGCATTCCGTGTAGCACATTTCTATGCATGGACCGTAATCACAGAAGATGTTAGACAGGAGTCCCTGCTCACTTACATATTTTGTTTGGAACATTGAAGCACTTACTAATCCATATTAAGTTTTGATTTGGACCTGAAATGAATTGTGAAATTTGCTCATCCCTAATAAACACCCTGTTAGGGGCAGATATTTCCCATAAAAATATGTTCAAGATCTCCTCATGAAAAAGGAAGGAGGCCTTTACTGTGATTATCTCCATGCATTGTCTAGAAGGTTTTGCCTGTAGGGGGACTTTTGTCTACTATTTTTGGTAAATCTACTCTATCGTGGAGCTGTGATACCTCTTTGTGAATAAAGCATTACTTAATCGGAACCTGTCGAGCATTATGTTGCTTTAACCTTGGTAGGCATGAAATAGAATCAGTCTCTGGGTTTACAGTCTATTAAGGATCTGTTCACATCACAATTTAACACTACTTTAAATATATACATCAGCTCCCCTTGACTGGTGATGTAGAGATAGAGTTTACACGCAGATTTATCTGACAGATTGTTGAAGCCAAAGCCAGGAATGAATTTGAAAAAAGAGAAGAAATTAGTCAATGACCTGTTCTCTTTTATGGCATGGTCTCCTTTTATGTATTATGTTCCTGGCTTTGGCTTCACAAGTCTGTCTGTGTAAACACACCCTTAGGGTCTTGCCCTATACGGCGCCAGTCTTTTAGATTGGCACTCCTTTTAAGAAGCCTATAAATGGGTCAGCTGTCCCTTAGGGTCACTCAGTCACTGGGTCATTGGTGTGGCTCTTCTCATTGTTGTTGGCCCCACATCCCTCTGTTTTCACATGGCAATTTGTAGCCAACAAATTACTTTAGATATATATTTTCTCCCACCAAAGCAATGCAGTCAGATGATCACTGGGCCTGTTACACAGGGCAGTATCACAGCCTATTTGGCTAATGGTCAGTTCATGTAATAGGGCTTTCTTCTAAAAGGCTGCAGTGTTAGGGTAGGTCCACCCAACAAAATCTGCCCGGATAAGTTCCTCCGGATTCCGTGGCTCGTACCCATTCACGGCGGCAAGCATATTCGCCTGTTCCATAGACATCATTCTATGGCTGGGTGGGTCCCACCGAAAGAACTGACGTGTCTATTCTTTCGGCAGAACGCGGAATCGGCCCGGCCATAGAATGGTGACTAAGGAGCCGGCGGATATGCGCACCACCATGAACGGGTACGAGCCATGGAATCCACCTGAACTTACAGAGCAATCTTAATTTTGACTTCTTAGAAACATGGCTTTCAGTCCCTGGGGTGGTCCCCGTCGTATTCTGCTTGCCCCTCTGAGCTTGATTAATAGTCCTACCTATGAAATGCTCTACCAGAGGGACAGGGGGAAGCCAGCTGGGAACACACCCAATGACTTGGTGTCCCATTTTCCACCAGTCTTAAAGGGAACCTGTCACACAGGGCTCTGCATACATACCGCCTCCTGCGTGTCCTGGTGGCTGATTCAGCCGCCACGATCTGGCTGTCGGCCCATCGTCATGCTCAATATGTAAATGAGCAGAGAAGAGTCCGATGGCTATAGGAATTCACTGCTCTAGTATCACTATGGCCATCACTCATCTCTGCTCTGTGGGGCCCCTGTCCAGGGATGGGGTGGGTTCAGGGGGCTGCCCTGGGTGACAGGTTTCCTTTCAACTGTGATTACTCTGAGTGAATCCTGGACTTACAGTATGTCTCTGACTTGGGCAGCATGAAACTCTTGATAGTCTCCCTGTGAAATGTTCACAGTACCGATGTCTTAACTTGAACAAAGGGAAAACTCTATCTAGTTTAACAGCACTTATGTCAATTCATTTCTCACTACCACTTGGTGTCTTATATTTATTTTTAACTAAATTACAATAAAGTTAAAAACAACAATGCTCTGGTTTTATTTTTGTATCTGTGTTACTTCCTTTTAGGCGGGAGAAGTATTTCTGTAGGTTGAAGCTGTGACTAGATGAAGGGTGTTCCATAAATTCCAAATAAGCCGCAAGCACAGTTTTTTTTTTTTTTTTTTTTCCTTCCACTCCTGTAGGCTATGTATTACTTACAAGCAAGTTATGTGTATTACTGTACACTCCCACTCTGAGGTGATGGCTTCTGCCAGAAGAAAAAGCTGAGAAGCCTATTTGCTCTGGGCTTCTTTATACATTATGTAAACCCCATGTACTATGGATAAATAAAACACAGCAAGGCAGGCATGTATTTTATTCTATTTTTATCCAACATCAATAATTTTTTATTTTGGAGCAGAACAGCAACCTGTATTGTAGAGAAGCTGTCATTTATTTCAGTATAACTCCACTATAGAGACACAGCAGTGTGTAGAGATGGGCAATGCGTTGTGGTGTGGGGATATACTCATATGCCGAAGGCTGTTATGGGATTTGTGTCTGGCATGTATCTCATTCACTGATGCCATTTTGTTTTTTCTGCCTCCAGTAATATAAATATATATTTATATATATATATATATATATATATATATATATATATATATATATATATATATATATTATTTTTTGTGTGCCCCCCCCCCCCCCATGTTTTAGGAACAGAAAACAAGAGAAGGAACAATACAACAGTCAACACTTAGGTGGGAATTTATCATGGGTTTTACATAGGTCTTTTTACATAAAGTTACACATTTTTGCGCAGTCGCTTTATTGCCTAATTTGCGGCTTTTCTCAAGTTTACACTGCTCACATCTGTCAATAGTAAAGTTCTATTTTTGCAGGTCGTGGCACATTTAAAGGGGTAGTGCAGCGCTCAGCAATTATTCACAGAATAACACACATTACAAAGTTATACAACTTTGTAATGTATGTTATGTCTGTGAATGACCCCCTTCCCCGTGTCCCACCACCCCCACTCGTGTACCCGGAAGTGTGGTGCATTATACATACCTGATCCGGGTCGTGCCCATCCACCATCTTGTGGCAAGACGTCATCTTCTGGAGGCCGGCCGAACAGCTCCTGCCGTCCCTGATGCCGACCCCGCTCTGCCGCATCATGACTGTGCTCAGTCGCGATTGGCTGAGCACAGTTATGCTCAGCCAATCGCGGCTGAGCATCTGATGACGCTGCAGAGGGTGGCCGGCACTAGGGACAGTCGGAGGTGTTCGGCCGTCCGTCCGAAGAGGACGTCATTGTGTGAAGATCGGAGACGGGGGTCGACACGCGTCAGGTGCACCACATAATGCACCACACTTCCGGGTACACGGGCGGGGTTGGTGGGACACGAGGAAGGGGGCCATTCACAGACATAGCATACATTACGAAGTTGCATAACTTTGTAATGTGTGTTGTTCTGTGAATAATTGCTGAGCGCCGCACTACCCCTTTAACAGATGCTATTTTTTCTAAAAGGCCTAAAAGCACTTCGGTCTGGACAACACTTGCATAATAAAATCAAAGGCATCTCATCTTTGTGAACTAGAACGTCTCTGCGGTTGGGCTAAATTTATGACAATCCATGCACCATTTTGAGAAATTTGGTGCACAGAAAACAAACGCATTTATGAGTGCAGTGCCTTGGATTACGAGCTTAATTTGTTACGGGACCACGATTGTAATCCAAATCTACTCTTATACCAATGCAAATTTTCCCATAAGAAATCACTGATATGCAGACAATTGGTTCCATACCCCCATAACAATTATTTTTGTTTTATTCTGAATAAAAGTTACTGCACAGTATAGCATTAAGCATGTGGAGTATAATGTATAGTATGTGCATAAACCTAAAAAAAAAAAAAAAGCAGCAGTTTGTAGATACAGAATGGAGATGCAGATTCCCATAATGCAGTAACGTAATGCAACAGGCTAGAATAGACAAGCAGGGCTGCTTTCAGAGGTCTGTATGGTCATATGACAGCAGTGTGTGTGTGGGGGGGGGGGGGGTATTCAGCATGGACCAGGAAATGAGAATCACAGAGCTGTGCAAGAGGGCAGAGACAGAAACTTTAGATACAGCAGTATGAATGGCTGAGTGTAAGTGCAGGCACATTATAGCAGCAGTGTGTATAGCTGAGTGTGAGTGCAGGCACATTGTAGCATTGTAGAGAAAGAGGGAATGAGCAGGACATATGTGGGCACAGTATAGCAGCACTCTCTGACCGGGAAAGAGGGGTTACAGCTATGGAGAGATTACCTCCACAGTCCTGTCCCCTGATGAAAGCCCCAGTCTGAAGTGGATCTGCTATGATTTGGAAGGTGAGGGAGACTTCCTGGGTCAGAGTACAGTGCTGTAGACCCCACTATGCATGCCATGCCCCTCCCACTCAGTACAGGGAGCTCTTAAACCAACTTTGAAAAACTGTGAGCTCTTCTTGCAAAATGATCTTTATCCAAGTTACTCTTAAACCAAGGTATCATTGTACTTTAATTCCCCCTTTATGCTTTTATTAACATTAGCATTAGATAAACACAACCACTTTCTTCCAGAGACAACACAACTCAGCTCCAGTTCAGGTTTGGTTTGCAATAAGGCTCCTTACACTAATGAAACTGAGTTGCAGGAGACTGGACTGAACACAAGAGTGGTGCTGTCTCTGGAAGAATGTGGCCATGCTTTTTTTTACCTGGAAAACCCCTTTAAAGAAGAAGTCCGTTACAAATGTTTTAATAAAGTAATGTATTGCCCCCCAAAAGTTATACAAATCACCAATATACACATATTACAGGAAATGCTTATAAAGTGCTTTTTCCCTGTACTTACTACTGTATCAGGGCTTCACTTCCTTGATAAAATAGTGATGTCACGACCCGACTCCCAGAGATCTGCGGGCTGTGGCTGCTGGAGAGGATGATGACAGAGGGACACAGGGCACTGGAGGGACACTGAGCACCCCTCTGCCATCATCCTCTCCAGCTGACACAGCTGACACAGCTCTGGGAGTTGGGTCGTGACATCACCATGTTATCCAGGAAGTGAAGCCTTGATGCAGTAGTAAGTGCAGGGAAAAAAGCACTTTATGTGCATTTCCCGTAATAAGTGTACATTGGCGATTTGTATAACTTTTGGGGGGCAATACAATACGTTAATAAAAAGTTTTGCCGGACTTCTCCTTTAATGATTACTGGCCATACACTATGGATTTTGGATGCTAAAATTCTGCTTACCATCTGTACCTTCATAACATTAGCTGGTATGACAGACATAATGGGGATCTGTTTAAAATGTATATGCAATTTGGGTTTGTTCGTTTTTTTGTCTTTTCCAGATGCTGTAATTGGAAAGGTTATATAAAGTTAATCAAAGTATTGGTCCTTCACAGCTTTCTATCTTATAAGAATCTGCTGTATAACACAAAAGTCGAAATATTCTAGAAAAGACAGCTGGCTACAGACACTAGTTATGTTGGTGGCACAATAAAAGTAAGCATACTTGGCATGGTGCAATGTGAAAAATTAAGGCCCTATTACACAAAACAATCATCGGCCCTGTGTTATAGAAGACACCAATCAGCTGACATGAACAATGTCGGCTGATTGTTGCTGTCGTTTGTCTTTCAACATGTTGAAAGATAAACGACTAATATAGCAGCGATCTGCTGCCGTCGCTCCTTGGAATAGGAGTGGCAGCAGCAGACCGCTGCTATGGTCTGCCTGGACGATCTAGCGATCACCTGTGCAGCCTCCCGCGCCCCCCATTCTCTCACCCACTCGCTGCTGACGCGTGCTATAGCAGCGGCAGCGAGCGGGGAATGAGGAGCAAGCGAGCAATTTGGAGTGAAGCCCCATGTAATAGGGGCTTTACTCCAAATGACTAATGATTTAAATAATGGTGGATTTCAGTGACAGACTAATTGATGTATATGGGGGTAGCATGATTTTCTAATCAAAAGATCAGGTGTATAAGATTCAAAAATGCCAGTCCTTTTATCTTCCTGGCATGTTAGCTTGACAGCAGTGACTAGCTGTTGGGGGTCCTCCTTCCCCTATTACTGTAACCATGCATGCTCAATCTTTGTTCTGCTGGTAATGCAAAGTGTAAACTTCCATGCAATCTATACATTGTGATTCAGAATGGGGAACATGGTGAAAAGCATCACAACAACCTGTTCCCAAACTAAGAGCTTCTATTTCCTGTATATCTCCACAGAATATCTGCTACTGTGCATGGTACCATTCAGGAGCAAGAAGGGATAACTGAGGCATTCTTCTTGATATGTGTATATTAAAAGTGATCTGTCACTCGGTGTATGATGCTTAAATGAGGGCAGATTAAACTAGTGACAGAAATGCTGAACAGATCAGTGTATTACATTCATATTGTTCAGCCGTTCTCCTAATATGCAGGAGAATAGGATTCTTGCCTCACCCCTTACCCTGCCCTCCAGCTGCTGATTGACAGGTGACTGCCTATACACAGCATAGATAGGTAACTGCCAATCAGCAGCTGGTGGACGGAGTTTTCTGCAGTTCATGAATATCCAGGATCACTGGGCTCATGGACATAATGGAGAGAGTTACTTATTGTCCATGTTATTCATTAGGATATCTCTGAATCAGCTGCACAAAACAATGTGATACATCATTCTGTTCAGCTTCTTTGTCACTACTTTATGCTACCCTGTGATAGGACAGCATAAACCCGCTGACAGTCTCTTTAAATAAAATGGGGGAGATTTGTCAAGCTGTCTTTATTTTGTCATAGCAACCAATCACAGGTCAACTTTAGTTTCTCATATTGCTCTGGTAAAATAAAAGCTTCATAGTAATGGCCATGATTGTGCAAAGAACGTCTGTAATTTTGTAGTGGCCTTTATGTGGCGTCAAGAAGGCTCTGTAGTATATTATGTTTGTAAAAATGCATTAAAAATGTCTCAAGATCTCGTAACAGTGTAACAACATAATGCCAGGGTTTCTGTAACAGGCAGCAAAGACAAAACAGGTAAAGCCATATACTTGTGTGTACTGTTAATGATTGCATCTACAAACAATTATCTACATTGTACAGAACAGGGAGCACAGCTACCTTCTTGCAAAACAGCACTACTCCTGTCTCCAGGTTTTGTGTGGTGTTGCAGTTAAGCTTTATTCACTTTAATAGGACTGAGCTGCAAAACCACAACCAAACTAGAGACAAAAGTGGTGTCGTTTTTGGATAAAAGCAACCATGTTTTTCTAACCCCTTTAACTATTTGCGTCCCATGATGTATCTCGTACGACATGGTGGCGCAAGGGGGGTTTAGAGAGGGGTCCAGGCAGGATCACGCTCTGAATGGCGCCGCTCCTGGCTGCTATCTGCAGCTGGGACGAGCCTCTATTAGCTGGTGCGGTCCAGTCAAGAAGTCTGGAAAAAAATTTTTTATTTAAGTATTGAATTGTCACTCAAGTTAAACAAATTACCAATATACACTTATTACAGGAAATGCACATAAAGTGCTTCTTTCCCTGCACTTACTACTACATCAAGGCTTTTGTTCCTGGATAAAATGGTGATGTCACCACCCGCTGTAACTCCCAGAGCTGGCTGTGTGGTGGCTGCTGGAAAGGGGCGCCGGAACAATGAGCATCCCCCTGCCATCATCCTCTCCAGCAGCCATAGCCCAAATAACATTCACTTTTCTGCCCGAGCCAGGCCTCAGTGGCGCAATGACGTCCCGGCTCGGCAGTACATTGCTCTGGGCTGCAGCAGACCAAAGCAATGTATCATTGATCTAATGAATCAGTGCTGTGTACATGCACAACATTGATTTCTGATCACCCGAACTATTAAGTTATTACATTGATCTCGCACAGTAAAAGGTGTATGTGCAAAAAGTGTAACGTGCATTTTTGGTCACATCAAATCCAGAAAAATTGTAAGTGCTCAAAACATTACATATACGCAATATAGGTACCAATAGAAAGTACATCAAGATGTACTTTCAAGATCCATGGTGCAAAAAATTAAGCCTCACACAGCCCCGTAGACCAACAAATAAAATAAAAGCGTTACAAGGATGGTAATAGAACAATTTTAAACACATTACGTTGTTTTTTTTTAAATAGGTTATAATTTTTTTTAAAAGCCTTTCAATAAAATGTTATACAAGTTGCATATTTTAATCGTACTGACATAGAGAACATGGCAGTTTTACTATAGGACGAACTGCGTAAACACCCCATCCCCCACACATTTGACAGCGCAAATTATTTTTTGATTCTAGTTTGTCAGCATATTTTATGGGTCCATTTACACAGAGATTATCTGACAGATTATCTGCCAAAGATTTGAAGCTAAAGCCAGAAACAGACTATAAACAGAGATCGGGTCATAAAGGAAAGCCTGAGATTTCTCTTTTCAAATCCATTCCTGGCTTTGACTTCAGATCTTCATCTGACAGATTATCTGCCAATCTTTCTGTGTAAATGGACCCTAAGGGTCCATTTCCACAGATTATCTGACAGATTCTCTGCCAAAAATTTGAAGCCAAAGCCAGGAATGGATTTGAAAAGGAGAAATCTCAGGCTTTCCTTTATGACCTGATGTCTGTTTTTAGTCTGTTTCTGGCTTTGGCTTCAAATCTTTGGCAGATAAATTGTCTGATAATCTCTGTGTAAATGGATCCTTAGGGGCCTATTCCATGTGAAAGGTAGAGTTCTCTCTATTCCAAGGATCGTTAATCTGCCGGATTCGGCCGATTATCGCTCCTTGGAATAGAGAGAATAATTATCTGATGATCGTGTCATCGGCTGATCGTTCATTTAGGTTCAAACCTAAAATCTAGCAGATCGGGGCTCGTTTACATTGTTGATCGGCCCGTGAAATAGGACCCTTATGGTGCGTTTACACAGACAGATTTATCTGACAGATCTTTGAAGCCAAAATCAGGAACAGACTATTAACAGGGATCAGATCATAAAGGAAGGACTGGGATCTATCCTCTTTTCAAATCCATTCCTGGCTCTGGCTTCCAAAATCTGTCAGATAAATCTTTCTGTGTAAACGCACCATTAGTCTGTCATTGCAATGTACAATTGGTGTCGCAAAAAATGAGGGCTCAATTGGGTCTGTAGGTGAAAAAATGTAAGCGCTATGGCCTTTTTAACATAGAGGAAAAAGCAAAAGTGCAAAAACAAAAATTGGCTTTGTTCCTAAGGGGTTACATATAGATTTAGTATGTGTGAAACCAGCCTAAAATGATAATTGATAAACGCTGACTGCAGGAGTGAATCTGTCATGTTCCAAACTGCTGATACTGTCAGATAGATGTAACCGCAAGCAGACACTCTACCTTTCACATGTCCCTCTGTGAGTTTAGAACAGAGAAAAATGCTTTTTTACAGTGCTAAGTGTCAAGAGACGCTTTCCCAAGCTCCTGATCGGCCACAAGCTGAGCTTCAAGCTGGATAAAGGATAGGAGGGGAAGCAAGAAGGCATTCGAACTTGCAGCACTTTGGGGGAAAATGCTTTGGTAAAGCTCAAAGGCACAAATTATGGCGTGTTTAGACAGATTTATCTGACAGATTTTTTAAGCCAAAGTCAGGAACAGACTATAAAGGAAAGACTGAGATTTCTGCTGTTCTCAAATCCATAACATTTTCTATTTTATAACCTTTCAAGCTCTTAAAGGAGTTGTGCCATGAAGCAAAGTTTAAAAAAATTAGATGTGTACCACATACATACATACATACATACATGTATGTAAAGAAGAGAAGATTTTTCTGTTTTTAGTAAAGTAACTCACATCCCTGTATTGTTTTTTTTCCCCTTGGATTTATTCCCTTCTTGGAATTGCATTTGAATTATGTCTGGCCCACCTTATTGGGTTTAACCCTTAGACGACCCAGGGCGTATAGTTACGCCATGGAAGTCTGTCCCCAGACGACCTAGGGCGTAACTGTACGCCCTGGGTGTTTCTCCCGCTATGAAGCGTGCTCCGGAGCGGATCGCGCTTCATAGCAGGTGGGGGCCAGCTGCAATCAGCAGCTGGGACCTCACTGGTAATGACACGCTGCAGCGATCGTGCTGCCGCGTGTCATTAACCCCTTAATGACCGCAGCGTTTAAGTGTAAGTGACAGGGGGAATCCCCTGTCACTTACCGATCGGGACCCCCGCAGTGTGACTGCGGGGGTCCCGATCGGTAAAACGGACTGCCGGAGGTCTCTCACCTGCCTCCGTGCGGTCCGATCGGCGATCTGCTACACTGAGCCTGCACAGGCAGGCTCAATGAGCAGATCACCGTTAACACTGATCAATGCTATGCCTATGGCATAGCAATGATCAGTGTAAAAATCCAAGTACTGGATGTAAAAGTCCCCCAAAGGGACTTCAAATGTGTTAAAAAAAAAAAAAGTTAAAAACACTAACACACTACCCCAAAACCCCTCCCCCAATAAAAGTTGAAATCACCCCCCTTTCCCATTATATAAATAAAACATATAAAAATAAATAAACATATAATATACCATAGCGTGCGTAATTGTCCGATCTATTAAAATATAACAAGCGTCATTGCGAACGGTAAACAGCGTACACGAAAAGAGGGAAAAAAGTGCACGGATTACCGATTTTGTTACATTATATAGTAAAAAAAATTAATAAAAAGTGATCAAAACGTCCGATCTTCACAAATATGGTATTAATAAAAACTAGAGATCATGGCGGAAAAAATGACACCCCATACAGCCCCATAGGTGAAAAAATAAAACCGTTATAAGCGTCACAATAGTCCCATTTTATTTATAATTGCCAAAAAAAAGGATTTCATTTAAAAAAAATATATAACATTAGAGAATCTGTGTAACCTGCATATGGTTGTGTTCGGGCTGACCTATAGAATAATTGTATCATGTCGCTTTTACCATATAGTGCATTAGGTAGACACAGGAACCCCCCAAACGTTACCATATTGCATTCTTTTTTGCGATTTCACCAATTTATTTCTTCATAAATAATATATTTGGAATTCCATCATACATGTTATGGTAAAGTGAATGACGCCATTACAAAGTACAACTATTCCTGTAACAAATAAGCACTTACATGGCCTGTAGATAAAAAACTGAAAGTGCTGGAGCTCTTAGAAGGGGAGGAGGGAAAAACGATAACACTAAGATCAAAATTTGCGCGGTCCACTGGGTCATTTTGGGCCTGGTCCTCAAAGGGTTAAAGGGTCAAAATGTTATCAAAACAATGCAGGCAGCAGAGGATTACAATATGCTTGTAAATTTGAAATATGTAAAATTTTACATAATACTTAAGCTTAGGCCTAGTTTTCTTGGTCTCGTCAACCCTTTCATTTTGACTTGTCAAACTGTCAGTGACCCAGACTGGCAGCCCACTGAGGGATCAAGTTACATGCTGCTTATAGAAGTCTATGAAGGGGGGTAAAGAGCCATAAGGAACCAGAGACTGCATGAAATTGCATTAAAGGATGAGTCTGGGGTTGTGTGTGTGTGTAATATATATATATATATATATTTTTTTTTTTGAGTCGGGGAGTAGGTGGCTGAACATAACAACATGCACCTGGGTCCAGCACTGGAATCTGCTATCCTCCAGTTCCTGGTCCTCCAGCCATGTCCTGGTCTGAGAGGGGACCTGGGTTATGACAAGTCTGCCCTACTCAGTCAGTCAGCAGCCATAGTGGGGTCGTGCCTCAGCTGCTGAGCGAGACTAACACGTGCAATGGCATCTAACTTCTCCAGTGTCACAATTTAACTTCTTTATTTGTGCTTCATATGCTTCTTTTATGCATTTCCAGAAGCCTGCATATGTAAATACAAAGAGAACAGTACTGCACGTAGATCTATTACATATACAGGCTTATGGAAGTGCATAAAAAAGTATGTGTGCATAATAAAACTATATTTCTACACAGATATTGGTGAGGAGGCCAACAACAGAGCTTTTATGTGTGCAACTGCACAGTGCAGAAGATGGACACAGAAATTAGTAGGGGGTGCTACCACTGACATCAGTGTAACATATCTACTAACAGGAACATGTTTTTTAATTAAAAAATCATACACTGAGTTAAATTGGGCCCAAAGTATATTTTAGGTGATAACTCCCCTTGGGGGGTTTGTGCCCCACTCCCATTTTCCAAGGTGAAATTCTGTGAATTGAACCTACTTGAAATACCATAGGAGTTATCTATTGTAAGGGGTCGTTTTGTACGTCCGAAGAATTCTGTCTGTACATGGACGGTGTCCTGCGGACTGGACCTTGGAGCTCCCAGCGTCATGATTAATTATGTTGGGAGCTCCTAAACAGTTTAAAGTCCCCCCCACTGGTCAGGCCAGGCATGTCAAACCCTGTCCCAGCCCATTATTTCCTACAGTGGGCCTGCTGATGCATCCCAGCTCCTCCCATAGGTCCTGTAGGGCTGGAAGCATCAACATCATTGCCATACGTACTGGTAGAACGGCTGTATATGTAGCAGTGACGTGGATGCTTTCCTCCAGAGAAGAGCCTGCAGCAGCGCAGACTGTCTGCTCTTTGTGGGATATTGTAGAGGAAGGGGCGGAGAAGGTTAATAGCGGATGTTGGTGGGCGGTGGGGGTTAATACAGACAGGGACATGCGGGCTGAATTGCAGATGGGGTTAAAGGTGTTATCCAGCACTTAAAAACTTTTGATTTGAGTGCCCCTCCACACTCCCCCACTGTCTTTCTGTGCAGTTTTTGGATCCCCAGGTGATTGTTTCGCCGCCACATCTGAAATGAACTCCTCATCTCTGCAGTCACAGCCCGCTCAGCCAATCACTGACCGAGATGGGACAGCACTGTGGCCAGTGATTGGCTGAGCTGGCTGTCATTGCCGAGATGAGTTCATCTGGGATGTGGCGGTGGGAGCAGGAGACTTGAACACCGGTGGAGTGTCAATAGGTGAGAATAGACTCTTGCTCCCCCCCCCATTACTGCAGCACACTATAAAGATATAAGATTATTAGCCATGCTTACCTGTCCCCGTGCCGCTCAGCCAGTTGGTGAATGCAGAGTTGGCCCACAACTGCAACTCTGAGGCATGTTGTGGCGTCACAGCAGCGGGGACTATGAGTGGTGGCACAGAACAGGGGGATGGGGGGTAAGTTACGCTTCTTTATTATGTTCCCCCACTACCCACCAACCCACTCTCCTTGGATTTTTTTTTTCCCACAAGAGTTCTCCTTTAGGGGTATTTGACCATCTTTCCTATATATAGCTTTAGCCGAGTGGTTAATTTTCTTAGTACTTTGCACATTTGTTAACCATGAAATGGTGTTTATAAGTTAACATTACATTTTGAATAAAGATTAGCTGTAGTTGTACAAAGCTTTCTAATTGTGAATATCCTTCATAACTATTTGAACTGTCAATGCTATTGTCTTTACATATTCCTTGCTGTATGCTGATGAAAGACTCTTCCTAATCTTTTTGAGAACTTAATCCTTTCTAGCACATTACTTGGACAGGTCAGGCGATCATCTTCTTAAAGGGGTTAACCGGTGAAATTTTTTTTCTTTCTAATCAACTGGTTTTAGAAAGATATAGATTTGTAATTTACTTCTAGTTAAAAAAATCTCAGGTCTTCCCTTACTTATAAGCTGCTGTATGTCCTATAGGAAATGTTTTCAGTCTGACACACTGCTTGCTGCTGACACCTCTGTCTGAGTTAGGAACTGTCCAGAGCAGGAGAGGTTTTCTTTGGGAATTTGCTACTACTCTGGACAGTTCCTGTCTCGGACAGAGATGGCAGCAGAGAGCACTGTGTCAGACTAAAAAGAAAACAACATTTCCCGCAGGACATACAGCAGCTGATAAATACTGGAAGACTTGGGATTTCTAAATAGAAGTAAATTACAAATCTAAATAACTTTCTGAAGCCTGTTGATTCAAAAGATTTTTGCTGGATAACTCCCTTTAAGGAACGCCAACCTATTACCAGGGGCGTTATATGCACGTATTTCTCGATTCAAAATGGTTGGTAGAGGCATGACTTTTTTGAATGGATTGGCCACCCACTGGAGGTATATCTGTAGATATATACTTGAGAGATATATCTGTCTTATCTATTAACCTATGTATAGTTAAAGAGAATGGCATGCTGTTATAATTTCTTCTGCCCTGAGCAGTAGCAAATCCCCATAGAATAGCTGTCGACTTGAAAGAATACACACCTTCCTGCAGGACATACAGCAGCTGATGACTACTTGAACGGTTGAGGGTTTTTTCTTAGAAGTAATTCACACATTTGTATAACTTTTTGACACCAGTTCATTTTGATTTTTTTTGCTGGAGTTCCCCTTTAACACGAAGTGATTGAAGAGCCCAATGGTAGCTATGACAACTTAAAGTCACTGGTGTCATAGCTATGGAAGCCGATCATACTCTGCCCTCAAAGGGGCTATTTGGTTTTACTCACAAAGTCCCCCTGAGTATTTTGAGCCAGCTGCTGCCATTCCTGAGTTACAAGTTTTTCTAAAAGTCTATCTGTATCCAAGATAGGAAACTACATTTCCCATCAGGCGCCTCCCTTATTTATCTGTTTGCATACTTGCCCCATTAGCTTTCTTTCCTGCTGTCATTACTATTGCACAGTGATTTTGCATCACCCCAGTATGTATTCCATACTAGCTGATGATGTAGCAGAGTTGACTTGCGCATTCTGTAGCTATGTGCTGCACAACAGGCATCTGTTTACTTGGGTGGGGGTGTAGTGTAGGTTTAGATCTCTGCTTGCTGACTGTAAATAAAAAATATTCTAGTTCCATCCAGACTAAGAACATCCATAAACACAATATACAGAGCTGTGACACAGACGCATACATGTACCTGCATTCACTGACAGCAAGCAGAGATAGAACTATACCTTTTCATATTACAGAAGCCTAGGCTCAGGGACACATGTAAGTCTATGAAAGTAGCACTTTCACTAGCAGTGATCAGGTGCATTAGCCCAGCACTTAGGAGATCACATGTCCTGTGTTTAAAAAGGGAGGGGGGAGAGGGAGTAGCATTTTGTAAGAGTGTACATATAGAAAATCATTTTAGATGTCCACAGTGGGTAAGGTATGAGAAAAAAATCAGGGAAAGGATGCAAGATTAGGTTAGGCTATACATGTAATCAGACTTGGGGTGGTATTGAGAAGGGGGATTGTTTAGAATGTTGTTTTTGTTACCTGGATAACCCCTTTAAGGCGGATGACTGTCATCAGACAATCAGATAGGGAAGTCCCCTAGTGGCAATGTAAAAAAAAAAGATGGAAAAGTACAGAAAGCACAAAAAAAGTAAAATAAACACACTCCTCAATGTAAATTAAAAAAATATATATACACATTTGGTATTGCCAGTATCACTTGGATCACTTGCATTCCAGAGCTATATCTACATGTGAGACAAGTCAGATTTGAAAATTGGATCCGGAAATGTTATGAAAAGCAGTGACGTTCCTGTAACGCCATGCTTTCCCTGCCTCCGCCTGCGGAGGCTGCCACACATTGACTCCTCCCCCCTCTACTGTCCAGCGAGGAGGCGCACTCCTCCTGGGCAGTTGGCCTCATAGACTCTGCTGTCAGCATGACCACAGCTGTCTATAGGTAATAATAATGAAAATGAAAAACCACACCCCAAGGCCTCTGTGATATAATGGCTAAAATAAAACCCTTAATAAAAGGAGGCCCCAAAGTTCACCAGGTCTAAGGCCTGTAGTTGAGTCAGGTGACGCACTGCAGCCACATATGGGGTATTTCTGGAAACATTGGAATAAGAGGAATAAATGTTGAGTTGCATTTTTCGGTCAGTGTTTTCTGTGTTAGAGGGGAAAAAAGTTTAAAATGTAATATCTGCCAAAAAAATTAGATATTTAAATTTCTCCTCCAACATGCTTAAATTTGTGTGAGGGTTAATAAACTTGGGAAACGTGACTTTGAGGGGTGCAGTTTTTACAACAGAAGGATTTATGGGAGTAAGTAAGTGGCAGGTTCCACAAATCCATTTCAGAACTGAATTGGTCCCTTAAAAAAATCAGGATTTAAAATTTTCCTGAAAAGTTGAAAAATTTACGCAAAATTTAGAAGCCCTGTAACATCCTAAAAAGTAAAAGGCTGTTCACCAAATGATGTCAACATAATGTAGACTTGTTGTAGATGTTACATTCATAATTAGTTTATGTGGCATGACTATCTTGCTAAGGGTGGGTTCACATGTACCTCATTGCAGCAGACTTCCCACTGTGATTCCCAGTACTGTCATTTTGTATAGGTTTCCATACTTGCAGTGGAAGTTTTGTTCCGCTTCGAGTATGTAAAGCACCATTCCCGCCCGGTGAATACTTTACCCGTCTGCGCTCCGGCTTGCTTCTGTGGCTCCTGGCTCACTTACATCCCACTCAGCCAATCAGTGGCTGCAGCGGGACAGTGCACTGATTGGCTGAGCTGAGAGCCAAAGAAGCAGGCTGGAGCGTAGACTGGTAAGGTATTCACCGGGTCACGGAACTCGCAGCATGAAATCCACTGCGATCCGGTACATGTAAACCCACCCTTAGAGAAAGAGAATTCTGAATGAAAAAAATGTAAATTTTTCACTTTTTTTTTTCTTTTTCAAACATTTATTTATTTTTTTTACAAAAACAAAGGTTTACTACGAACATAAAGAGGAATATGTCCCAAAGAAACAGTCTCAGAATCACCTCTATAGCTAAAAGCATCACAGAGTTATTGATACGTAACGTGAGGCAGGTCAGATTTGAAAAATAGGCCCTTGGCGTTTAAGCGACTCTGTACCCACACTTTGACACCCCCGGCAGGTGATGCAGTTATTGTCATAAAAAGCAACTTTTAAACTGGCAGCCCCGTGCCCTTTGGCCGTGGCTTAGTTTGTGTATGCATTAGGCTGGCACAACCTCTCCGTCCTTCCTCTCCACCCTCTTCACCATTTTTCCTATTCCTCTGCAGTGAAAACTACACAGCTGCTTAACGATCCAGCCCATGTGCTGGGCTCACACAGCTGACGAATAGGAGGCAATCTGCCTGGAGCATTCCTAATGATGAGGGTGGGGAGGAGAGACAGAGAGGCTGTGCCAGCCTAATGCATACACAATGTAAGCCCCAGCCAAAGCGCATGGGGCTGCCCGTTTAAAAGTTTTTTTTGTTTTTTTTTATGACATTACAGGAGAAGTCCAGCCAAAATTTAATTTTTATATGTTATTACTTATGGAAAGTTATACAATTTTCTAATGTACATTAATTATGGGAAATGCTCATATACTGCTATTTCCCTTAATTTAGTAGATCAGGAAGTGTTAGAATTCTCTCAGAAGCAGCGACATCACAACGAATGGTGTAATTCCTATGGAGTGTCCAGCAGGGGGCGCACTATATATAGAAGTCAATGAGTACCATTGACTTCTATATATAGTGCGCCCCTGCTGGACACTCCATTGGAATTACAATTAATGTAATGTTATGTACTGTACTTTGCAATTGAATACATTTATGGAATACTTTGGGGAGTAAGTGTCCTTGCTCCCCAAAGTATCCCATAAATGTATTCAATAAATACATTTGCAGGGCACCGAGCAGGGAGGGAGAGAAGTGCCATCTACCTCCCCCCTCCCTGCTCGGTGCTGGGCACATATACACAGTACTACTCCCCCATTATCTGCAGATAATGGGGGAGTAGTACCTGTGCCATCTTATCGTCGCCCGCGCTGCCGCTCTCACAAGTGCCGCTCTTCATGCCCCCTCCTCCTCCACTCCCCCTCCTCCTCCCGGCTTCAAACACTATGGCGCCGCTGACTTCCCGCCGCCTGCCTGTGCCGCTGACTCCCCGCCGCCCGTGCCGCTCCTCACACTATCCGGCCGTCGCTCTCTGCTCCTGCAGGCCGGCCGTGTCAGGTGAGGGCTGACACGGCCGGCCTGTAGGAGCAGAGGCGGCGGCCGGATAATTGGAGGAGCAGCACGGGCTGCGGGGAGTCAGCGGCGCCATAATGTTTGAAGCCGGGAGGAGGAGGGGGCATGTGTAAGCGGCACTTGTGTAAGCGGCGGCGCGGGCGGCGATAAGATAGCACAGGTACTACTCCCCCATTATCTGCAGATAATGGGGGAGTAGTACTGTGTATATGTGCCCAGCACCGAGCAGGGAGGGGGGAGGTAGATGGCACTTCTCTCCCTCCCTGCTCGGTGCCCTGCAAATGTATTTATTGAATACATTTATGGGATACTTTGGGGAGCAAGGACACTTGCTCCCCAAAGTATTCCATAAATGTATTCAATTGCAAAGTACAGTACATAACATTACATTACATACACACATCCATTGTAATTCCAATGGAGTGTCCAGCAGGGGCGCACTATATATAGAAGTCAATGGTACTCATTGACTTCTATATATATATATATATATATATATAGACACTCCATAGTAATTACACCATTTGTCGTGACTTTTGAGATAATTCTAACACTTCTTGATACACTAAATTAAGGGAAATAGCAGTATATGAGCATTTCCCATAATTAATGTACATTAGTAAATTATATAACTTTCCATAAGTAATAACATATAAAAATAAATTTTGCCCGGACTTCTCCTTTAACTGCATCACCGGCTGAACAGACCCCAGGACAGATCTTGGATTAAAAGCAGCTATCTGAAGGTACAAGTGGTTTGGGAAGATCAGATTGTGGGTACAGAGTCACTTTAAGGCCAAAACAGGCTGCAGAGGCAAACAATTAGGCCCAGTTACCACTGAGCAAAAACGGCAGAATTCCGCAGCAGAGAATCCCGCCATGCTTTGTGTCCTGCAGTGTCTGAATGGGATGGCATGGACACCTCCACTGCTCTCCACTCAAAGAATTGAGCAGAGAGGGGAGGAAGCGGAGGCCTGCATGCTCTCCCATTCAGTCACGGCAGGACACTGAGCGCGATGGAGAGCTCAGTCGCAGAATTCCACCATTTTTGCTCAGTGTGAACTGTGCCTTAAAATGTGACTGTCATTTCATTTTTTTTTCTTTCCAGAAATCATTAGTTCGGGCCATTTTAAGAAACTCTGTAATAGGTTTTATTAAGCAAAAGTTTCCTTCTGCACTATAAAGGCTGTTTTGCAGCCCCACACTCCGACCCAATTCTCGGTGTCTTTTATGGACTATGGAGAGGGGAGGGGATGAGGGAAAAGGGAGAGGAGACAAACAGCTTGTGTATAGCAACACAACATCTGGAAGCTGTTGTAGATTTAGTACTCTGGGTGCACCACCTCTTAGTGAAGTCAGCCGGGGAAGGGGGGCGAGGCCTAATTAGAGACTGGCGTAGGAGAACGCTTACATTCTTATATAAGCTGATCAAGTAAGTTTGACAGGAGTGATCCCTCATAAACGATAGTATGTAAGCTGATGTATGGATAATTATATGTATATCTCTGTAATGTCTATTTTTTTGTCTATGTATGTACCCCCAGAATTGTAAAGTGCTGCAGAATCTGTTGGTGCTATATAAATAAAAATTATAAAAAAAATTATTATAATAACATTTCTAAGAAAATCTCCAAACAATTTACATATAATAGAGATTAAACTAAACCAGTCTGTGATTTCTAGGGTTATTTTTTTTATGCCTTTTTGAATATTGGCACCACATTTGTTATGTGCCAGTCTTGGGGAACATACTCTGTCTTTATAGAGTTCTTAGAAATAATGGTCTTTCTACCACGCTACTTAGCTACCTTAGACCACAGGGGTGACTCTCATCTGGACCTGGTGATTTGTCTTGTTTATTTATTTTAGCTGTTTACTGCACTTAGTCTTGGGCTACAAAAAAGGCTTGTAATGGAGTGCTTAGGCTGGGTTCACACTACGTTTTTGCAATCCGTTTTTGCATTTTGTTTTTGGAACTAAAAGGATGCCGTTTTTCCATTGACTTCCATTATTAAAAAAAAAAGGATCAAAATGGATCCGTTTTTTTTTTTTTTAACTGACATATGAGGTTGACTACGTTTTTGTGTACGCTAAAGAAAACATCTGTTTTGATCTGTGGTGGTTTTTTTTTATAATGGAAGTCAATGGAAAAACAGATCAAAATGGATGCACAAAATTTCAACTGTTTAAAAAAAAAAAAAAAAAAAAATGGATTGAAAAGAAAATGAACCCAGCCTTACCATTTCTCTCTGCATTTCAACTGGAATTTAAATTTCCTCTGTGAATACGGTGCAGACAAATATGAATTAGTTTTATATCTTTGTTTTTTTCTCATTGCCCCTGTTCAAATTTAACTGCACAAGGGTATGTTGGAAGTTCTAATGGTCAGGGTCTCAGCAGAGACCCCTACTGATCAGGAGAACGAGCAGTTAGAAGCTTGACATTGCTGCTGTCAGTCATCTCCAGTCAGCAGCCCCATAGACTTATGATGGGGCTGCTGGACAGAAGTCGCTTTGAGCCAGGGAGTGGAATGTGCTACTGCTCTCCATATATTTTTGACTAAACAGATGACTCATTATCATTTCCTTCTCTTAAAGTAGTGTGCATCTCATACACAACTTTACATAAAGACAACAATCCTATTTATGTGCTGTAAAAGATTACTTTTTTGTGCTGTAAAAAATTAACAGCAAAACAGCAAAATTAAAAATGTGGAACTGCTGTCTAGTAGCTTATAGTCATATTTGGCTTCATAGAAGTTTGAAACAAATTTTTTTGTAGGAAATAACATGCATGAAAAACTAAAAAGCAGCCAGCTGCTAAAGAATATTTTACAGAATTTAAAGGGAACCAATCACTTCAAAAACGCCTGTAACGCTATGGGAATGTGCTGTAGCAGCAGCCAGCACACTTCCCAAACATGCTTCTACACCCTCCGTCTCTGGAGTGTACAGCCCGAAAACTTACTTTACAAACTTGGCGCCCTGTATGTAATTTGCCCCCAAGTAGTCACGGTGGGCAGTGAGCTGCGGCATGTAGTCACTGTCCCCTGGGCGTTCCGGAGCAGTAATTAAGCCCCTCAGGGCGTGATTAGCCTGCATAATTATGGCCACGTCACCGAGAGGCGCGATGTCCCTAACATCAGCACACCTACGTTCCTGCTGTGCTGCTCATGTGCTATACAGCGGGTCCGGTCTGCGCCGTACTGCGCAGGTGCAAAATAGCCTCGAACTTATTGCATGATCTCCAACAATGAGTTTGAGGCTTTCTGCACCTGCACGGTGCGGAGTGGACCCGCTGTACTGCGCATGAGTGGCACAGCAAGAACATAGGCGTGCTGACGTTAGGGACAGCGCGCCTCTCGGTGATGTCGCCATAATTATGCAGGCTAATCACGCCCTGAGGGGCTTGATTAATGCTCTGGAACGCCCAGGGGACCGTGACTACTTGCCACAGCTCACCGTGACCGTGACTACTTGGGGGCAATTTACATACAGGGCGCCAAGTTTGTAAAGTAAGTTTTCGGGCTGTACACTCCAGAGACGGGGGGGTGTAAAAGCATGTTTGGGAAGTGTGCTTGGTGCTGCTACAGCACATTCCCATAGCGTTACAGGCGTTTTTGAAGTGATTGGTTCCTTTTAAAATGCTATTGCAGCAACCATAGTCAAATATTTTTTCAACTTTCTAGGAAATACATACATATAATGTATCTACTTTTTAGGTTACTAAATGACCATGGAATCTGGAGCAGAGACGCAGCAGAGTGGAGATGCGGCTGTGACGGAGGCCGAAGCCCAACAAATGACTATTCAGACCCAGCCACAAATTGCCACATTAGCACAGGTTGGATCATTACTATCTTTTCTAAAGGCTTTTTCATCTTTGATTTTCAAAAAATGTACTTATAAAGTGAAAAGAAATCCTTTATAATGCATTTCCTATCTACTTAAAAGATTAATAAAGTATAATCCTTAAATGAAAGTTCTGTAACTTTCTAATATACTTTTGTTTTCATTCCTCACTGTTTTTAAAGGACAAGTGCCATGAAAAACTTTTCCCCAGTAATTGAAGCACATTACAAAGTTATATAACTCTGTAATATTCTTCAATCACATATCTGCCTTCCTTCCCTGTCTTTTCCCCCCTCCACCCCCCACCAGGAAGTGTCCTGACTCACACAGACCTGATGACTGCTGTCACCAGGCAGCTCCATCTTGTGAGGATGAGTCATGAGCAGGAGGGCTGCTCTAGGTCCTGTTACAGCATCCCCCCCCCCCCTCCCCAGTCCAAGTGATCGCTTGCAGTTGTTCAGCCAATGGGAGCTGAGCAAGCTGAGTCACCTGACAAGGCAGGGAGGGGGCTGCTGTAACAGGAGAAGGAGCTGAGAGAAGAGCTTGGTGACGGTGACGACAGTAATCAGGTCTGTGTGAGTCAGGACCCTTCCTTGTGGGGGTTGGAGGGGGGAAAGACAGGGAAGGGAGGCAGATAGGTGATTGAAGCATATAACAGAGTTATATAACTTTGTAATGTGCTTCAATTACTGGGAAAAAGTTTTTCATGGCACTTGTCCTTTAACTTTATTAGTTTTCCGAGGTCCTGTTCACACAATGGATATTTTTCATCAGAAATATCTATCTATCCTATCTATCTATCTATCTATCTATCTATCTATCTATCTATCTATCTATCTATCTCTCTCTCTCTCTCAGGCATACCCTCAGACTTTTGCTGCAAATTTTCCTTTGCTGTGTTGCAGTTTTGGACATGGACGCAGCCCTACTCAGTTACATAACCCATGTGCAGGCTTCCAGACAGGGGTTCAACATGACTTTTTACCAAAGTTCCTTTTTTTCCCCTGCATTGCGGATTTCAAATATTTATTTAGTTATCATTCATTGGATGCAGATTTCTCACGGATTACCATATAAAATCGAAGTAAAAATGATTTTGTGACCTGGGTCTTCCATGCAGAGGATGAATAGCTAGCCCTGCTCTCAGTTCAGTCTAGGCCCTACACAAATCTCTTGAAGCATATAACGCTGGTGCAGATTTATGAGACTGTTTAAAACTAAAACAATGTCCCTTTCACCCATAGCATGGCTGCATAGTTTTCATTTTTTAAGACAAAATTGTGAAAATGAAAGCTGTGCTGTTATTGGTTACAAGTAGGGGTTATTTGAGGAATTAAAACAAAGGTTGTTAATAAGTTTTACAATCTCTTATTTCTATAACTCTTTTTACACTGTAGGCAGTGCCCACTTACTGTATGTGCCAGGTAAACATCCCATTGTTTATGGAATTGGTGTATCATAAACACTACCTGTAAATTTTATGCTGCCAGGGGCTCCTATGTAATGCTAAGGTGTATGTCAGTAATTCCTCTGATGGAGGTAATATGAAGTGAGTCTATTAACATTGGTTGTCATAGTGGTGTTAAAGGGGTTATCCAGCGCTACAAAAACATGGCCACTTTCCCCCTACTGTTGTCTCCAGTTTGGGTGGGGTTTTGAAACTCAGTTCCATTGAAGTAAATGGAGCTTATTTGCCAACCACACCTGAAGTGGAGACAACAGTAGGGGGAAAAGTGGCCATGTTTTTGTAGCGCTGGATAACCCCTTTATGTGTATGGAGCGGGCTCAAGAACCAAGCATTGAGCAACAGAAACTCTGTGTTAATAGCTGTAACAAAGTGATCCTCAGTACTACCTATATACTGTTTAAATGTGGACAGACAAATTCAGTGTCATACTATCACCTGTGTTTGCAACCATACATTGCAAATTTAATTTTGAGGTGGGGGGAGGGAACTCAACAGCCAAGGAGCCCCACCTTGGTGACAGACAGCTGTTACAAAGGTAAATTTGCAATGTGCAGTAGCTGCTGTTGCCGCAAAAGTGAGTAGTGTGTGGTGTGCATTGGTGTATAGTTGGTGGTATAGTGAGCCTATTATCTATTGGTTAAGCCTGCCTATGGGAAACTGAAGCAAATAGAGTGCTGATCTAATTGATGCAATATGTTGAAATGAAGGGAATTGCTCATAGAAGTTCCCTAGGTGAATTAAAGAAAAAAAATTAGATCTAAAAATGCTCTCCTTAATAAAAAAAATTAAATTACCCCCAATTTCAAAATAAAAAATTTTTTTATAAACAGAAAAACGCATTTGGTATTGCTGCATGCCAAAATGTTCACACTATTTAAAATATAACGCTATTGATCCAAGTGTAAGTGTGTGTGTGTGTGTGTGTGTGTGTGTGTGTGTGTGTGTGTGTGTGCGCGCATATATATATATATATATATATATATATATAATTATACACACAATAATAAATATATATATATATATATATATATATATATATATATTATTGTGTGTATGATAATTATATATATATATATATATATAATATATATATCTGCACCACCAAATCTGCTGCGTATCTGCTGTGTATACAGTGTGTGGGTTTGTACCCTTAAGAGTCACTGTCGTATTTTTATTTTTTATTTTTTTGGAAACCAATAGTCCATGCGATTTTAAGAAACTTTGTAATTGGGTTTATTAGCCAAATATGCCATTATCTGCATTTAAAAAGCCTTTTTCCAGGTCCCCCCCTCCTCTTCTCTTTTCCATCTACTGCAAAAAATCAGGAAATTGTGACTTGTTGCATCAGACGTACCCAGTCTGCTCTATAGAGAGGGGAGGGGGGAGGAGGGAGTTAGCTGACAGCAGAAAGCTGAGAACAAAGGGATTACAGGCAGGGAGCTGGGTGACAGCTGTAATCAGAGCTCAGAGAGGTCAGTGGTGACTGTCAGAGGAGATAAAGGGTGAGGTATTTGTAGATTAACTCTTTGTTGTCCTGTTTTGGTCTTTTATTTAGCTGTCTCCATAGGAGAACAATAGAGACAGGGGGAGAGCTTCAAACTGCTTTTTTTTTTTTTTATAATAAAAATGCATTTTTCGGCTAATAAACCCAATTACAAAGTTTCTTAAAATTACCTGGACTATTGATTTCTGCAAAAAAAAAAAAATTCACGACAGTGACACTTTAAGGGGTTAAGCTCTATTTATATAAAACGTGTAAACCCCGTTTGGTACTTTTTGGCAATAGGTTATATGTATATGTTTAAAAATTATATGTAATGTCACGTTTTGCTATAATAGATTATTTTTGCAATCTTGCTAGGTTTCCATGGCAGCTGCACATGCAACGTCCTCTGCCCCAACTGTTACATTAGTCCAGCTTCCAAATGGACAGACAGTCCAGGTACACGGGGTTATTCAGGCTGCACAACCATCTGTTATACAGTCTCCACAGGTGCAGACAGTGCAAGTAAGTATTAATTTGTTGTTTTTTTTTGTTTTTTTTTTTCTTTCCAAAGCAGATGACATTATTTGATGAAACTTATATTAAAATAGAACTACTAGTCTTATTATATGGATTTTGTTAAGTCCAAGGGCTAAACTTGGTTATATAAATGGCTGAACCCACTATCCATCCGCTGTGTATGGCCTCCTGCCATATGTGATTCTATAATGCACGGTCCATAATTGCAGGCAGCCCATAGCTATGCCGCCTGTGATCACAGACCGATAACATTTATGGAGCCAGGACCACAAAATGGACCATATAGGTGCAGATGTGTATACAATCCCATAGATTTTTTTATGAACATAAAGTTCTTGTTTTATTTTAATGTTTTACCCCTTTCATTTGAATAGATAATGTAAGTTTAAGTGGGTCGTGTTTTTGTTTAGCCTTCAGCGCATCGTCCCAGAAGAGGGCAATATGTTTTTGGCATATATGTCTCTGAGGTGTGCATGCTCAGCAGGGATTCAGGATATTGTGTGTCTGAGTTTGGGTGCTGTCACCAGGAACCTTGTATTGACCAGAGGTGCTTTGCTGACCACCAACTATTGGGGCTCAGTCCCAGGTAGGTACTTTCATGCAGTTCTCTGCATGTAAGTGTCTATGCAAAAAACAAATATGCCCAGAATATATTTTTCACTCCTGAGAGGACCAAAAATTAAATATTTAGACTTTATGACATAACTAACCTGCAGAAATTTCTTCACTGTTATTTTGCAACCATCTGCAGGTAACCATAGTAATTTTTGATGCTTTGTGTGGATGGACATCCCACAGAGTGTCATCTATGGGCCGTTCACAATCATGGTTTGTATAGGAGGCCATAGAAGTATACGAGTCTGTCCATTGGCCCATAGAATACAACGTGTCAAATTGTGGACTGTATGTGGACCATTTATTGCTGTCATGAGCAAGGAGCCTGTGTTTTTTTAATAGTTTTTAAACACAGTTGTCTTTCCCAATTATATGTTACTTTATTTGTTATAGATTTTTATTTTTTATTTTTTTTTAACAAACAAAAAAATTTGGTTTCCCTGTGTTTTTCTTTGGGGCAGCACAGCACCAGTTACAGAGGAAATTATGTGAAAGTCACAGTTAGGGTAGTATTACATGGGCTGATGAAGGCCTGATAAGAACTGTAAACAATCGGCGCTCATTTAATAGGCCTATTACACGGCCTGATTATCGTTTAACAAGGGCTGCAGGGGCATCGTTACCGATGTCCTTGCAGCCCTTGCTTTTACTTTATACATCACCTGTTCAGGCTGCTGGGCTCCTCTTGCGGTGGTCTTCTCCTCGGGTCCCGCGCGCTCCAGCTTCAGAGCAGCCTGTCTCAGCTGACAGGCCGTTCAGCCAATCACTGGCCATGGCGGCCCCAGCCTGTGATTGGCTGAGCGGCCTGTCAGCTCAGACAGGCTGCTCTGAAGCTGGAGCGCATGGGACCCGAGGAGAAGACCACCGCAAGTGGAGCCCTGCTGCCTGGATAGGTAATGTAAATCGTCAGCCGCTGACCGCGTACCAATATTACACGTAGCGATGCGCGGTCGGTGCCCGACAATTATAGGTTCAAACCTATATCAACGATCAGCTGATGATCGTTGTCATCGGCTGATAGTTGTATTTATTACACGGAGCAATCATCGGCGGAATCCGTCCGATTTGGCCGATATCGTTCCGTTTAGTAGTACGCTTAGTGCAGTTCTATATTAATGTGTTATTATGTATTAATATGTTCTATATTAATGTAGTTTAGTTGTTACACCATCGTGCCCAGTTGTGATGTGGCCAGAGCCTAATTATGCCCATAAAAAAGTAACTATAGACATTTAATTCATGTCATTCTTTTGTGATCAGATTTCAACTATTGCAGAAAGTGAAGATTCACAAGAATCAGTAGACAGTGTTACAGACTCTCAGAAGCGCAGAGAAATTCTGTCAAGACGGCCATCATACAGGTATCAAAATAGTTGACAATTCTCTCCTAAAGGTGGTCATACAGCTTCAAAAGTTGTTGGCCAAATATTCGGTGGTCCAGCAGCGATCTTTCACAATCCCCACCATACACAAAAAAGCTTGGCTAATTGTGTTCTCAGGCAAATAAAATACAGCATGTCTGATACCCTTGACATTAATCTGTTGGGGAAGAGCCTATGGGCTAATTTTCTTAAAGGACAACTCTGGTGATAACCTTTTCTACAGTGATTAAAACACATTTCAAAGTTATATAACTTTGTAATGTGCTTCAGTCACTGTTTTGCCCCCTGTCTGTTTTTTGTTTTGTTTTTTGTTTAGCGCCAGAATTGTTCTTTAAAGGGAACCATTCACCCCGTGGCCCCCGTTAGAAACAGACAAACAGTTACATAAAGGTCAATATACTTACCATATCGCTCCCGGTCCCGTCCCGGATCTCGTTGTTGACACGGAGAAATCGCCGATTCTTCTTCTCCCGCCCATTATGGTAATGAGCTGAGATGAGTCCAACGTCCATAGGAAACGACGGACGAGTCCAACTTATTCATGAGGTCCTCTTCTCGTCGCCGCCCATCCACGCCTCCTGGAACTTGATTGACGTCTCCAGTCTTCAGTCTCCTCACGAATTCCCGCGCAGGCGCCGTTGCGAAGGTCTCGTCATCTCTTCTGCGCCTGCGCGGTAAACAGGATACGTGCTCGTGACGTTCCTGTGTACCGCGCATGCGCGAAGTCCAACACGTCGCTTCAGCTCTGACAATCGGCGCACGCGCAGTAAACATTGAAGCTGTGGAGCGGCTTCAATTGTGAACTGCGCATGCGCCGAAAACGACCGTCACGGCGCCTGCGCGGGATCCGGCGAGAAGAAAGAAGACGAGGAGGAAGAAGACCCGGCGTCAATCAAGTGTCGGAGGCGGGGAGAAGGCTGGACTTCGGGCCGGCGGCGCTCATTACCATAATGGGCGCGAGAAGAAGAATCGGCGATTTCTCCGTGTCAACAACGAGATCCGGGACGGGACCGGGAGCGATATGGTAAGTATATTGACCTTTATGTAACTGTTTGTCTGTTTCTAACGGGGGCCACGGGGTGAATGGTTCCCTTTAAGTAATAAAATGTAACAATTAGCATCATGTAACTTACTGGGCCACGCTGTAATGAAGTAGCCGCGCGGCTCTGTCGTTACAGTGCGGCGCAAACCCATACAGTTCCCCGCTCCCAGCATAATATCAGAAGTTCTGCCCATAAGGGGGGGGGGACACACACCATTACAGGCATTCCACTTCCGTGCAAAACACAGAACATGTGAATGCAGCTTAATTCTTTAACTCTGGTCTCACAATGCAAGTCTAACATTACTGGCCAAATGTTTAGTGGAAAAAAATTGGCATTGTTTTTACACTAAACGTTTACAAAAAATTTAAATACAGACAGTTTATTTATTTATTCCCCTCGGTATCTGCAGCTGCCATCAAAATTGTCTGGTTCAGCTGACTTTTATTTAAATGAGATTATATAATCAGCACCTATGATATCACCACAATTAAAATGACCCATATAATAATCTGAACACGTTATTTTAATTGCAAAGTAAATTATATTTTTCCCTCTGAAGTACCCGTGTCTCTATTCTGGGTATATTATTGTAGATTAACTATTTTTTTTTTTTTTTTTTTTTACAGAAAAATCCTAAATGATCTATCTTCAGATGCTCCTGGTGTACCAAGAATTGAGGAAGAAAAGTCTGAAGAGGAGACATCTGCTCCAGCCATAACAACAGTGACTGTACCAACACCTATTTACCAAACCAGCAGTGGCCAATATAGTAAGTATTGGACAGATTTATTTTTATACCTCTTGCATACATTGCATAGATGGTATTTTTAAGAGCCTTTTATCCCAATGTAAATTAGTCATTGTGCCCCAGACATTACAGGACGACAGGCATAGCAAGAGGAACAAGGATTGTATTAGCCGCTAAATGTGTTGGAATAGTAGGTGGCATGGAAAATAACTGATATAATGCACAGCTCCCTGGCAGAAAAACAGGGAAATAATTTTTTTTTTTTTTTTTTTTTTTTAAGATACAATATATGGAGATTATTTCCTTTGATTTCAAGTGAGGAATCTCATGTCTGAATATTTAATTTTTGTCCAGGAAATCAGAGGTACGCCTGAGAGGTTGACAAACAGCACTGGAGCGGTTTCCATAGTCTAGGTTTTTATTGATGACATTGCCTTATGAGACAGGAATACAGTTTAATGGTGCGTTCACACCTACAGGATCTGCAGCAGATTTCATTTAAATAACTGAACACAGCATCAAATCTGCTGCAGATCTGCTGCAGATCCTGTAGGTGTGAACGCACCCTAAAGACAATTTGTTTTGTTTGAAGTTCGTGTAAGAACCCTTACAGGACTATGCCTTTTTTTCTTTTTACAAAGATGTTTACTTATGACTATACAATGCTGTTTCTGATTTAGTTGCCATTACTCAGGGAGGAGCTATACAGCTAGCTAACAATGGTACAGATGGAGTTCAAGGGCTTCAGACATTAACTATGGCCAATACGGCAGCAACTCAACCTACAATCTTACAGTATGCACAGACGACAGATGGACAGCAGATACTTGTCCCAAGTAACCAAGTTGTTGTACAAGGTAAGAGAAATAAAAGGACTTGCATACTGTTATCCCGTTTTTGTTTTGTTTTGTTTTTTTTCCCTTACTCCAGAATGCTTAGAAAATTTTTGTGATTTAGGGTGTTAGTGTCATTTAAACACTAAAGCGTAACAGTCATTTAAATGTAATTTTTCAGAAATCAATAAATACAAGCGATTATAAAAAAAAAAAAACCTCTGTAATAGGTTTTATTTAGCAAAGGTGTTTCCTTCTGTACAGCACGGAGGAGAGAAATAGCAGTCCTGCACAGCACAACTCCCTGCAATCTTCTCTCAGCAAGTTCCTAGTGTTGATCTTTCTGACCTCTTAATCCAGCATTTTAGGTGCCCAGACAGTCTATAAACTGCTGACCTTCATGCCTCCTCTTCTGCTCACTCATCTCCCTCGGCCCCTCCCCCTTCCATAATATATAATGGACACAGCAGAAGCCGTCTTCGCTGGCTTTTCTGTAATGAAGACTGATTTGCCTGATAATGAACAGATAAGAAGTGAGGGTGGGAGGCTTGGAAATTACTTTTTGAGTACAGAAAGCTGCTTTTTTGCCTAATAAAACTTATTACAGAGTTGTTGTTTTTTAAATCGCTTCTACTGTTGATTTCTGCAACAACAACAAAAAGAACATGACAGTTACACTTAAAAGCAAATGTACCATCAGTACATTTGTTAGGAACGGGACAGCAGGACAAGACAAGACAGTGAGCCCTAAGCTCTGCCCCGCCCACTGTCCTCTACCTACTTGCCACAATACGCCCTAAGATGGCGGCGAGCAACTGGGCGGCAGTCCCTGCACTGGCTAGGTGGGACACAAAGACAAGACAGACAGACAAAACACAATAAAGAATAGTCGACAGTCCGAGTCACAACAATCAGGCAGCACAGTACAAAATCACAATCCAATAAGCAGAGTCAAAAAACAAGCGATATGGTCAGGGGCAGGCAGCTAGCAAGGATAGTCAGAACACAAAGCAGTAGTCAGGAGATGCAAAGAAACAGAATCCACAAGCAGGCAGAGACTTAAGTCAATAACCAGCAATGATATCCAAGACTGAGGTAGTTATATAGGAGGCCAGGGTTCTGATCCAGAACACAATTGGACCATCCCCCTGATCTCCAAGCACAGACAGCCGAGAACAAAACAGATCCACTGGCAGGAAGACCTGTCAGTCACAGCAGAACCCAAACACAGATTAACCATGACATGGCCAGACAGAACTCAGCAGGTGAAGTCAGGTGTGTCTCCCAACCCAGGTGAGCAACAAACCAGAGTTCACACACAGCAAAACAAAACACAGAAACAGAATACAAGAAAATCAGTGCCTTCTCGGCCGAACAGCACGAGCCGAGGGACGCATAATGCTCTGCAGAGATATCATCCTGACAACATTCTTCTTTTTTTTTTTTTTTTATTAATTTTATTTTATTTTTTTCCCATACCATCTTAAAATACACATGATCATCAATACAGGAAAAAAAAAGAAAGAATCGGGCACAGAGGAGCAATCCAGGCGGCATCCTCAACTCATCAAAGTATCTTTGTAAACACTTACATAGACATCTCCCAACACAGGTTTCGAAGGACGACACAAGTACCCATCAGTTAATCCTTTTATACCCGAGGGCCCATCCCCCTGGGCACCCGAATTCCGCTAACTATTGGCGTTTATACCAATTCTTACTTTGCCCCTTTCTCACCCCGACCCATATAGATCATCCTACAACATTGACTCCACGACAGCCCGGCAGCACCCCAAAGGGCGGGGCACAGCCTTTCCTCACCATTGTCTTTATTTCCTATTTCTTGATATTTTTCTTAGTCTAAATTTATTCCTCGAGTCCTTGACTATAAGCCAGCACTACCGAAACACCAAACCAGCAGAACTTTTTGGTCTTCATACTCCTTATCCAGGAGCCTCAGCACCTTTAAGTCTACTATTCTTTCCACTACATTCCTGGTGCCCGCAACCCAGCCCTAGCTGAGCCACTCACACCACCCCGAACCACCCCCGATGATCTCCCCCAGCCATCTATAATGAACAGACGGATCACCCGGGGAGGTCAGGTCATACCACACACTTCTCTGACTCCAACACCAGAATAGCATGTCCCACTTCCAGACTCTTATACATGTATACTGTTCAGGTATCCCCATTTCACTCTCTGCTAGTTCAATCCTTATATACTGTCTAGGACAGTGCCCCTACCATCCATTGCGCAACCGGGCTGTCCCGAAGCCCCCACCCAATTTATCTACCCCCGTTCACAAATTCTTGCCGCCCCATCCCTTCCTTTTACCAACTTCCATAATTCATTCTCACTGTTCTTTTCCTTTTTCCTTTTTTCTCCTTTTTCCTTCCCTCATCCCCCTTCCCTTTTTCCCTCCCCTTTCTTTCCTCCCCCCGGCCCTCCTCCCTCTGTTACCCTTCCCCCTCAAACATTTTTATTATAAATTTCCAACTTATAACCATATTTGTAACCCAACTTCCATCCCTCCCACCCATCCCAAGCCTACCCAAGGTCCAAACACATAGAAATTACCTTGCACATAAAGAAAAGAAAAAAAAAAAGGGGGAAGGGGGGGGGGATTAGCCCCGTATTAGCCACCGGTCTATTATCAAGCAACAGCCTGGGCTGAAGCACTGGAGGCGGGCAGGCCCCCAGTGGGAGGAAACCCCCGCCCCTCTATGACGCATCTCCATTAGAATCAATGGAGCCGCATCATAGGGGGGGGGGGGTCTTCCCACTGGGCGTCAAGACTTAAAGCGTAAATTTACATTATATGTCAGGAATGGGTTAAAGCGTAACTGTCATGTTTTTTTTATTGCAGAAATCAGTAGTCTAAGCGATTTTAAGAAACTCTGTAATAGGTTTCATCAGCCAAAAAAGCCTCCTTCTGTACTCAAGAAGCAATCTCCCAGCCTCCCCCCCTGATTTCTTATTTGTGCATTATCAGGCAAACTTGTCTTCATTACAGAGAAGCCAGTGAAGACTGGCTCTGCTCTCTCCATTGTAAGCTATGAAGGGGGGAGGGGCTGAGGGAAATGAGGGAGCAGGAAGAGGTGACATGAAGGTCAGCTGTTTGTAGACTCTCTGGGCACCTAAGACGCTAAATTCAGGGGTCAGAAAGGTCAGTGCTTATCTATGAACTTACTGAGAGAAGATCGCAGGGTGTTGTGCTTTGCAGAAATCCTCCGTGCTCAGTCACTCCTAACAGCCCCTCCCCTCTCCATAGCCACATAATGGAGACAGAAATCCTGCTTCATTTGATGTGAGGGGGGAGGCTGGGAGATTGCTTTTTTACTACAGAAGGAAACTCTTTTAGTACATAAAACCTATTACAGAGTTTCTTAAAATCGCTTGTACTGTTGATATTTAATGTTTTCAGAAAAATTACCCTGAAATGACAGTTACGCTTTAAACATTATTAACCTATTCCTAGGATTGCCTGTTGATGATCATTTGGTGGAGGTTCAACACAGCCCCACTACCAATATACAGCCCTAGAGTTTTTTGGAAAACTGCCTTAAATGTGTAGGATGACATTTCTGTATGTACACCTGTATTAACAAACTTCAGTGGACGCTGCTGTTTTCATCAAATGAGTAGCACTCCAAAAATATTATAATTATTGTTGCATGTTCTTTGTTATTTTAGATAACAAAACAGTTTAAAGATCTGAGAAGAGACACATTCACATTAGCTGAGTTATACACTCCATTAAACCATGCATAGTTTGGTACGTGAACCATTGTAAACAGTGAGTGGTATGGAGAGTTATCCAACAGGCTAGATGGATGCAAAGAATACATTCAGGCAACAAGCCAATGCTAATATTGCTAGGGAAATATGTGCTTATGGGTAGCTTATTATGTGTATTATATAATTGTCATGGCTCCCCAGCTATTCTAAAACTTTCATTCCTATTATAGCCAGACAGCTGAAAGAGAACACCACTCTTAAGCTATGTACACTGCCCAGAAATCAGAACTTATTTTTTATTTTTTTACCATCGAGTTCTGTTGATTTCAATGATAAAACTTCCTTTAGATCACACACACATTAATTTTACACATGCAATGGTTACAGATGTGATATATTCTGCTTGGCACCTTTTTAATCCATTGACATAAAAATAAAAGTGAAATAAAAATAATTCCTAAATTATAATTAAATTAAAAGTTATACAATTTTTTTCCTTTCCTCCAAAGTAACTTTTTAAAGGGTTAAAAAGATGCAGTGACTTACAAGACGTGTAGTGGAAATAAAACATTTGTAGAATGTATACACTGTTGATTGTTCTGGCCTGACTGGTAATTTATTTTTCTTGCGTATTCCATTTTAGCTGCCTCAGGGGATGTACAAACTTACCAGATACGCACAGCACCCACAAGCACGATTGCACCAGGAGTGGTCATGGCATCATCTCCAGCAATTCCGGCTCAGCCTGCCGAGGAAGCTGCACGGAAGAGAGAAGTTAGACTTATGAAGAACAGGTAAGATGGCTCCTTTGTATGTTTGTTGTAATGTAAAATATGAAATGTTTCTCTTACCAATTTTTCTTTGCTTTTAATATACCAATATATAATAAATTCTCCCATTTAAAATCAATAAGAGGGCTCAAAAACCACTTGTGCGTTTTGTAGAGCTTTTTATGCATATTTATATGTCCCAAAAACCATGTCTTTCTTTGAGACCCCAGTCTGCAGGCTGTAAAGTACAAACTGCCTTAAGAGAAAAAATAAATAAAAATAAAAAAACTCCCAAAGAAAACCCCCCATGAAAAAGAAAAAAGTGTCAGGAAGATTACTCATTTAGGTTTCTATGGTTTAGCAGTAGCACACAAGCCCTCCTTTGGACAAAATCTCATGGCAAGCTTTCCCACAAGAGCACAGGATGTTATAGCCATTAGAAGGGACCCAACTCTGTATTAACAACCCCCCCCAAAAAAGATAAATAAATAAATAATCCCTTCCAGGGCGGCTCATGTAAAGAGTTCTTCTGTCTGTCTTTGCACTGTGTAATGCTGGAGTGTTAATCTATGGTCAATTTACTTGTGAACTGACTGTGATAAACCCTCCTGACCTCACAGAGTGCATAACAGTGAAGAAATAGCTGTCAAGGGAGACTGTTTACAAGAGCCCTCTCGGAAGACTTAGAACTGGGGGAAAGGAGACAGAAAAGGCAATGACAAGTATGGAATGAATTGTTAGTCTCTGGGGGAAGGGATGTTTGGGGCTGGGGTGATTTAACATGAGTGCATGATTCCTTGAGGCCCCCTTCACACGTCCGGAAAATCTGCCCGGATTTCCTATCAGGAAATCCGGACGGATTTCCGGACCCATAGACTTGCATTAGACACGGACACCCTTCCGGATTTTTCCGGAAGGGTGTCCGTTCCGGAAAATAGGTCAAGATTTTTTAGATCCTGTCCTATTTTCATCCGGAAACCCGGTCCGGACGCTCCCATAGAAGCCTATGGGAGCGCCCGAGCTCCGGACGCTTTCCTGATGCACATCAGGAAAGCGTCCGGACCTCCGGATGGCCTGACAGAGCTCCCCTCACTACCCCTTCGCTCCTCATATCCCTCACCCGCCAGCCGCCACCCCCCGAACCTCACTGGCGGCCTCCTGCTCTAATCGGCTGGCCGCCGGGACTTCTCACCCACCCCCCGGGGCCTGATGATGAAGCCCAAACGCCGCACCCCCCCCCCGGGACTCAACACCTGCAGGGTCCCCCCGGGACTCAACACCTGCTGTGCTGCCGCTGCTCCCGCTCCGCGGTCCCCAGCCTCCCGTCCCCGTGCCTGGAGGTCGTCCCGCGCAACCCCGCACCTGCAACCCCCCCTCCCCCCCCACCCCGGCGACCGCAGCAGGTTGCCCCCGCTCCCCGGGACTCACCACCGCCTGCCCCTGCTCCCGCCGCTCCTGCTCCTTCAGCGCTGATCAACGGCCGCCGAGACTGGTGAGATTACCCCCCCCCCCCCCCCCCCCCCCCCCCCCCCCCCCCCGAGTAAAACTCCCGTCATGTGTCCTGCTAACAGGTCATGATGGGAGTTGTAGTTCTGCAGCCTGTGGCCATCCAGGTTGCAGGACTACTACTCCCATCATGCCCTGCTGACAGGTCTTGATGGGGGCTGTAGTTGTGGCCATCCAGGTTGCAGAACTACAACTCTCATTATGACCTGTCAGCAGGGCATGGTGGGAGTTGTATTTCTGAAACCTGGATGGTCTCAGATGGCAAAACTACAACTCCCATCATGCCCTGCTGAGAGGATATTATGGGACTTTGTAGTTCTGCAACCAGTGGCCATCCAGGTTGCAGAACTACAACTCCCATCATGGTTTGCCTTCATGGCATGATGGGAGTTGTAGTTTTGCAACCTGCGGCCCTTTCAGGTTGCAGAACTACAACTCCCATCATGGATTGCCATCAGGGCATGATGGGGGTTGTAGTTTTGCAATCTGCGGTCATCCAGGTTGCAGAATTACAACTCCTATCATGTGCTATTGGCAGTTCAAATGGGAGTTGTAGTTCTGCAACAAATGAAAGGTTGACACGGTATAAGAGGGTTGAGGCAGTGGCATAGTAGAACTACATCTCCCATCATGATGTGTGTGGTAATATGCAGGACTACATCCCCCAGCATGGTATATAGGGTAGGCTGTAGAACTACATCTTCCAGCATAGTGTGTAATAATATGCAGGACTACATCACATAATGGGAGTTGTAGTTCTGCAACAGATAAGATGACACATGGTATGAGGGGGAGATGGTGACACAGTACACAAGGGGGTAAGGGGGCACGATACACATAGGGGACACAAGGGCACGGTGGCACAGTACATGAGGGGCAGAGGGTGGCACGGTACATGAGGGGGAGATGGTGGCAGGCTACATAAGGGGGAGACGGTGGCACGGTACATAAGGGGGAGATGGTGGAACGGTACATGAGGGGGAGATGGTGGCACGGTGCACTAGGAGGGATGTGGATACTTGTGATGTATGTTGGCATACTAGACCATATTAAACACTTTTTTTTTCTGATCAGGAAATCCTGAAGGCTTTTCCTGATGGTTTCCTGAAGGTAAAAACGGATTACTGTCAGGAAATCCTGAAGGTTTCCTGATACTTTCCTGATGACATTTGAAGCCTCCTGATCAGGATTTCCTGACAGTAAAAACTGACACTGACGTGTGAATGGGGCCTTAGAGTCCAGAAGTTTAGGTGTAGTATTAGATACAAACTGCAAAGGCAGTCTGTATCATAACTACACTAAAGGTACCATGTACTTTTATAATAGTGACAGTAATACACAGCGATCTTGTGCTGGACAGCGCAAGATCACTGAGTATTGACAGAGCAGCGTACAAAGGATCATGGGATCCCATCCTGCTACTCTGCATGCCCGGAAGTTCTGGGCTCGTACTGACTTTTTCAAAAATATTCAAAAATAGCCAGCAACAGCCGGTTCTCTTTTAAGCTGTATGTTTATTGATGGCGAATTTAAAGTACTGTTTGCTTGTCAATTGACAGGAACATGTTTTTTGTTCTTTCAGGGAAGCAGCTCGAGAGTGTCGTCGGAAAAAGAAGGAATATGTAAAATGTCTAGAGAACAGAGTAGCTGTCCTCGAGAATCAAAACAAAACATTGATCGAAGAACTGAAAGCACTTAAGGACCTCTATTGCCACAAATCTGACTAAGATGGGCAGATTTCATTAAGTTTATAAACCCCTGATGAGGAGAGAGACTGGTTCTGTAACCAGATGGAACTGAGTTGTTTTTTTGTTTTGTTTTTTATAATTTTATTTTCTATATCCCCCTTTTGCGCAAAACTGCCTGACAGCAACTACAGGATTTCATTCATCTGTGCTTTTTGCATTAAAATGTGAATGCTCCTAACTCCTGCCTCCAAAACCAAGCAAGTAAATAACATCTTTCAAGATCAAGAAGAAGAGACTTATTTTATTATTTTTTTTTTAATCATATTTTGTTTATTTGCAACTCTGCTTTGCCCTTCCTGTGTTTGCTCCACATTGTTAGTGCAGGGAAGGTTTATGTATATAATAGTGCATTCAGGCGTTTTTCACTTATGTGGCTCTTAATACAATTATATACTGTTTTATTGGAGCTGATTACAGACACTGCCTTGCTTTGCCCATCTACTTTACTCCACTTTGCCTGGCCAAAGCATCGATAAGAACATTGACCAGTTATTGATGTGTCCAAATGACCACATAACACATGGAAGATAACCGTATTCATTTCCTATGGAGTAGCTACATTGTGTCTCGGGGATGATTGGACTGTCGTGCTAGGCAGCTGCACCAGTCATTTGACAAGTTAACGTTTACTGCGCGTACTACGTTAAGAAATTGTGCAAAACTTTATTGAAAGGTCTGTTCTAAGCACACAGAGGTACATTCAACAAGTTTTAAAGGACTGAGTTTGAAAGAAGCACCCAAGTGTACCATGATGTATAAAACAATCATTCTAAACTTCAACACTTGTTAACCTGTTTTCTATAAAGGAAAGTAGAATGTCTAATCATTGAAGAGCAACACTCTGTGGGCAATTTTAAAACTGAAAACATTTCTTTATGTACTGTACCTCTAAACTCAAATCCCTATCACCAGCAACCTATTGTGGGATATTTGACTCCACATTTATATTTATGAATTGGATGTTTTTGTTCCCTCCCCGTGCCCAGATTTGGAAAGGTAATTAAAAAAAAAAATACAAAATGGGCATATCCCCATTGGTTTACTGTTAGCCTCTGCTCACTGCAACATTTGAGATCAGAAACTTACTTTGTGTTTTGGGATTTGTTGGTCTTGTAAAATATTTTATGTTGAGTAGAGTTATCATGTACTATTTGAAATACATTTTGTATTTTAAAACTTATGATGTATTGTTTGCATCAGAACATTTTTTACTTTGTGTGTGCAGAATTTCTTTGTGCTTATGTGCTATTGTATATATCCAATATTTTAACTTTTTACACACATATATATTACTATATAAATTGAATTTCTGAAAATTCATACATTTGTAATCTTAGAATATGTTACAGACTTAAGATCGGCAAGTTATAATGGTATTAAAATTTACAAGAATTTGGTAAGTGCTGCTTTCAACACTGGAAGCTGGTGCAAAACAGACTCCATTTAGCTACATTTGTGCAAATATTACAAGGCACCTATCACCTAGCTTTTCAACTCTAAACAACCATGTCTTGATCTCTTTAGCAGCCCCTCTACCCTGCTTTTTGTTTTGCTGTCTGATAAGGGATAGCACAGAAAATGAACTTTAACCTTGTGTGTCATGCTATAATTACTCAAGGCAAGTCATCTGGATGGAGTCACTTGCCTTAATAGTCACACTGTCCACTGTAGTGGCACCTATTGAGATGTTTTTGACGTCTTAAAGAGGCTGCAATGTCGGCAGAATCTCTTCTGTAATCTTAGCCAACCCGTCTCCTGCTGCCAGTTTGGATGTTATTTTCCAGCTCTGTTCCATTGTTATAAATAGAGCTGAACTGTAATTCTTCCACTCAGCCTAAGGATGGGTGGTGCTGTTTTTGAGAAAAAAAATATGAGTGCTTTTTCTAATACTGGATAACCCCACTAATCAGCACAATTGTGTGATTGATGACTGACAGGTAGAGTGGCCTCTCGGCCTGCCAATTACCCCTGCAGAGTGCGCTGACAGGCAGAGAGCCATGACTAGTCATGGGCAGCTCCCCATGCAGATGACTAGTTGCCGTCCCTCTCCCAGCCTCGCGCAAATTAATAAAACTCCTTTCTCCCAGAGGCAGCTGGTAGCTACTGGGAGCTGCACATCAGATTTATACTTTGCAGCTGGGAGTCATATCGACACAATCATGCTGATTGGTTCCCTTTTTAACACATGTTCGTAGAGCCATTGAAGAGCCCCATAACGGTAATGTTTTGGATTTGGTGACCGGTTCTCTTTAATCAGACATTATTACACAACTATACTGTGTTCAAGCCTCAAAAATACAATGCAGTCGAAATTTAAAAACCTGGAAAGAAGTCCTTATTCAGGCACCCTCAATAGTGCCATCCATATTTTCCCTGGACAGTCAATTTTATTACAATAACTGTAACTAATCTTCAGATATTTTTTTTAAATAGAAATTACCTAAAATATTCCTGTGACCACACCCCTATTTTGTCAGGGACCAGCTTATGTCCCTGCAGTTTGTCACTAATAAAAGGAAGCAAATGCTTGCTGTATTTGTTGTAACTCTCTAAGATCTCTGCAGAAGATATATGTGTAGAATCTAAACAGGCAAAAATAGTAATATTAAAGCCTCAACCCATCTCCCATTTGATTTGAATGGAAGCACAAAGTGGCATGCTATGTGGTCCCAATCTGAAGGACTTATGAGGGTTTTTTTATGTGCACAGTCTTACGCTATCTCACAGTTCATACAGACTTCAATACAATATACAATGGACCTGCAAGTTATAATAATTTGTTTTATTACATTATTGGAATTCCAAATAAATGTAAGGGCTCGGCCACACTAGCGGTTTTCTTTGTTTCTAACGGATCCGTCTATATTAATTAAACGGATGAGCATAAACTGATGAGCAGACTGATGCAAACTGATTGCAAAATGTTCATCTTTTTTAATGGTCTGTTTGTATTTTGGCTTAAAAAAACTGACTTTTGTACATCAGTTTGCATCAGTCAGCATCCGTTTTTCTATCAGTTTATTTTTCTTCTTTGGTTTCTTGCTGCTTCTGCGCATGCTCAGTGCAAAAAACGGATGTGAACGGAAATACCTTCCGTTTTAGATCCGTCCTCATTGACTAAAATGTAAAAAAAAAAACGGAAGTGCACTTTCTGTTCGTGATCCGTTTTTTTAAGCGGAAAGAAAAATACTGCAAACACTTCTTTTTCTTCCGTTCAAAAAAACGGATTGCATGCAAACGGAGCACACTAATATATCATGGGAGTCTATGGGGATTTTGATGGATCCGACAGTTTCCGTTTTGCTTACTCTAAAATGGAAAAGGTAGACGGAATGGTGCCGGATGGTCAAACGCTAATATGAACGTAGCCTAAGGCTTATCATTTAAGGCAGCACTTCTCAAACTTTTTCTACTGGAGTCTCACCAGACTGACCAAGAGTATGCTGTGGCCTCACCATCTGTGGTGAAAGCCCATGTAAAAATAAAAACTATTGCTCAGTCTACCCTTCCTTTGTCTCCTAAACTCTGTATAACATTAAAGTAAGTACAAAATGAGTCAATAATGTTCCTAAAGCAGAGATTGTTGCAGCCAGGGAAAGGAGTGTGCAGCTTATTGTGACCTTTTATTAAAACTGCCTCACCAACAACTAGAGGGTGCCTCATAGTTTGAGAAGTGATGATTTAAGCCCAAGTATATTAAACAAGATAAGAAAAAGTTGGGATTAAAGAAAATAAGCATTTAGAAAGTTATTAAAGAAGTCAGAACCAACTCATATATATCCAGTTTACCAAGTAACTGGGTGCCTGTTGTGCATTATATGAAGTCCATATTATTAACTCACTGGGTGCTTCAAACTCAGGGGGAGATTTATCAAAGGGTGTAAAATTTAGACTGGTGCAAACTGCCCACAGCAACCAATCACAGCTCAGCTTTCAGCTCTATTGAAAGGAAGGAGGAGCTGTGATTGGTTGCTGTTTGCACCAGTCTAAATTTTACACCCTTTGATAAATCTCCCCCATAGTGTGTGATACAAATTCGCTTAGATCAGTGAAGACAGTGTCCACCTTAATAACTTGGGCTAATAAGTGGGCTCGGCTCTGTAAACTCATAGGGGGAGATTTATCAAACTGGTGTAAAGTAGAATTGTTTTAGTTGCCCCTAGCAACCAGATCAGATTACACCTTTCATTTTGCAAAGAATCTGTGAGGAATGAAAGGGGAATCTGAGTTGTTGCTAGGGGCAACTAAGACAATTCTGCTTTACGCCAGTTTGATAAATCTCCCCCATAGTGTGTTATACCAGTTCACTGGGATCTGCCTTAATAACTTACTGGGTGCGGTAAACTCATGGGGGACATCTATTCAGTCCAGCGTTTTTAATCGGGGCTTAAAAATGTCCCAGTGGTGCCAACAGTACGCAGATTTATGTAGAGGTGCACTACCTCTACATAAATCCGGCGTGCACACGGAGGAAAACCTACGCTAGCTCAGAGCTGGTGGAAAAATTATGAATTTAGCTGACCCAGAATCCACACCCCAGTTCTGCCCCCACCCTGCCCCTCTGGTGCAACAAGCGTAAAATTAATTTATTTGCATCAGGCCATTTTACGTCACTAAATACAACATTTTACATTGCTAAATCCCCCCCCCATAGTGTGTTATATCAATTTGCATGGATTAGTGAAGACAGCATCTGCCTTAATAACTTACTGGGCTCTGTAAACTCATAGGGGAAGATTTATGCTCTGGTAAAATATAAAAGGAGCTGTGATTGATTGCTGAGGGCAGTTTACATCAGGTGTATATTTACACCCTTTCATAAACCCCCCCCCCATAGTGTGTTATACTAATTCACTGGGATCAGTAACTTACTGGGTGCTGAGAAAACAGGTCCTATTGTCAGTGAGTGGGTGCTCTGAAATCAGTGGCACTATCCACCAAACAAAATTTATTTAGCTCCTTCTAAAATTCCTAAAACAACCATGTCCAAGCGTGTAAAAAAAAATCTGTCTCTTCTCAGGGTATGGGCATTGTGAGCGGCCAAGATGGTATACAGGGTGGTGCCAGCGGAAGACAGAATCGTTGGAGTGGTGATCCTAACTGCATTGGAGTAAGGTTTCAGCTACTAGTTACATCTAGTGGGCAGGTGGACACCATCCAGACTGGGATTGTCAACAGAAGGGTCGTCCCGGAGTAGTGCCACCACTATTCTATGAAACAACAATCCCTGAGCTCAGGGAGATCAGATCAGGGAGTACCATTCAAGAGTCTCCATTCATACATTGCCCCCTATAAAATTTAAATATGCAATAAAGGAAGGCTGTGGAGCCTTGGTTGCGAGTCTCAAAACACAAGAATAGCCAGATATCCCTCCAGGGAAACGGGAACCTGTTGCCAAGGGGTGCCTGCCAGTGGGGAGATCAAAAAAAAAATCCTTGTCAGTCGCAATACTCGCAACTGAGTTAGATTTTAATGCAAGAGGGACCACCCTGGGATTTCCCTATTTGTGTCCCAATTCTTGCAACCACATGGGACTTAAGGGCCCATGTATCAGGGTGGTTTGGTGATCTCCCCACAGGGAGCCACCCCCTTGGCAACAAGTTTCCTTCCCTGGAGGGATATAAGGCTATTCCTGTGTCTTGAGACTCACAACCGAGGCTTCACGGACCCCTTTCTTGCACACCACTATTCCATGGCAAGGTCAGGATGTTTCCTCTGTGCCGTCTCCTGTGTTGTCTCAGACCCAATTCCTCTTGCCAGGGCTGTCAGCAAGAAAGCTCCTGGTGAGCCTAGCGCTCACTCCAGAGTCTCTGATTTGATGCTGCTGGTCCACCAATGTCCACTGCTGTCCTAGGAGAAAGTGTCATTTTATGCTAACTTCCACTGCTGTCCAGGGAGAAAATTGATATTACGCTGCTGATCGACCAAGGTCCACTACTGTCCATGGCAGAAATTAAATGACTGACTGGCTGACTGACATTTCTTTTAAATTGTGATTTTCCAATTTTTGACACTGTCACAGCAACATCTGTTGAAAAAAAAATAGTTACTCTATTGTACTATCTCACTATAGCTTGGCTGTTTTAATGAGATTTGTTTGCATCTGATTCACAAAATTAGTAGACCTCACAAAACTAATTTTTGGCTGCTTCGCTCATCTCTACTCAAAAAATATATTTTTTGTAGTTTATCAAGCTGTCTGCACTTTTGGAACAATTTATGCTGGCTGCACTTTTTTCACATTTTTCATTAAGAGGGGACGTGACTTTTTAGCCAGATTTATCATGTGCAATTTTTTTATTTTATTTTGCGCAAAAAATATTGTGCAGCAGTACTCCAGTACTTCCTGGTGTAGTTTCTTAGCCTTTATTTTAGCCCCAAAAAAGCACAACATTTTGTTTGTTGCATAGCACAAGAAAAGTGTGCTAGCGGCTAAAAAATGTTCTATTGATACATACCACCTTTGTGTCAAGAACAGAGTTTATTAAAGTGTACCTGTCATTTTGTGTGTGTGTGGGGGGGGGGTCTTTTGATTGGTCAGGGTCTGAACTGATTGATAACTTTTATATGTGTCTGACATATCAAAAGTTTTTTTTCTAAATGTCTTGTATAGTACACACAATATACCACAAAATAAAAAGAAGCCCCCTTATGGTTATCTGTCCTGTACTGTAGAGGGACATTATTAGATTAATCAATGAGTGCATGAACGTTAATAATACAGGTCTTATACTAGAGCAATACCTATACTGCATAGCTGGATATCTCAGCCAGTTACATGGACTACATAACAGACGGTTTTTGGTTACAATGTCCCAGGAAAGACCATTATATGTTGAAACAATTATAACCTGAGACTTCTGTAACTTGAGAGAAAACTCAATAGTGACACTTTAAGAATTTATTAAAATAAAATATGATATGCTGAAAGCTAGGCATTTAAAGTGGTTTATCTATAATTCTTCCATTACAGTTAACCAAATGTACATTCCCCTTTATGTCTGGTTGCCTTGAAATTTAGCAACATATTTAAAGGGGTTGTCCTATCTGCTAAGAATTTATCTTGGCACTGCTGCATCCCCGCTCACATCTTGGTTCGGCACGGGGGGGACACTGGGATCCTCAGTTACTTCTGAGGATCCCAGCAACTTGGGTCACTGTGTGGCCACTGCTCCCAGAGCTGAGAGTGGTGGTCGGGAACCTAGGGAACTGCTGTCAACGCTACAGGGACACTGAGGGGCCAAACCTAAAAATTGCTTTATTTTTCATTCCCTAAGTTTAGCTGATACATTGATTTATGCTTTCCTATCTTGACTTATATTTGTTTTGCTTTTGCAATTTTCAATAAAGAAAAAATGTAAATGATTGTGGGGGCTCCTAGAAGTCACCAGTTGGTCATGTCACTGCCATTAAAGTTTATGATAAAGGTTATATAACTTATTAATTACAGTTGGCTGTCAGTATAATAATAAGAAATATAATTTTTGACTTATAAGTGGTATAAATTGCCTGCAATGCTGCCAAAGTTAACATTATATGAATAGACTATGTAAGGGTGCGTGCACACAACGGAATTGCCGCGTATAACTCGCGGCGTATTCCGTCTCTTGTCCCTGCGCGCAGCGGCGCGCATATCCGTGCCATAGACACTATTCTATGTACGGGCGGATTCCGCGTGCCGTCGAAAGAAGTGACATGTCAATTCTTTCGACGGAACGCGGAATCCGCCCGTGCACAGAATAGTGTCTATGGCACGGGCTGATATGCGCGCCGCCGCGTGCGGGGACGAGCGACGGAATACGCTGCGGGTTATACGCGGCTATTCCGTAGTGTGCACGCACCATAACAGTGACATTCATTTGGCACCTGCTGGATGATATTAAGCAGATGCAGTAGTACCAGACTCCACATACACTGGCAGAATTTACTAACTGGTGAGTGCCCAATATGCCCGCTGTGTTGAGCAAGGTGTATTTCTTTGTGTTAGTTACTATTTTGGTGCATGTTGGTAAATCCCTGTCCAGATGTAAAATGTACACACCACCTTTTGTAGAGCAAAAGCTCTGAAAACATCTAAAAAGTGTCTCCCAAGTAGTGTACTAGAATAGTGAAACATCAGAGGAGTAGTAAATCCCTCCCCAGTGTCTTATAAAGTGTTTTATCTGTTTTCTTGCATCAAAATGTATTTGAGGAGGCTTTGTACCATGCCTACCATTTTAAGGGGGCAATAATATTTTTTAGCAATACTTTACATAAACATTCAACCCCTGAAAGCTAAGACTTTGTGGAGCTGCCTTTTGCTACATTTACAGGTAAAAGCCTCCCAACCAATGATATCACCCGTCCCCCTTCCCTGTATCCATCCCCTCCTTAGTTGAACTTTATGGACATGTGTCTTTTTTCAACTGTATCAACTATGTAACTATGTCAGTAAAGAGAAGGGTCAGACGTACTTTATATTCACTGCCTGACCCTACTGTCTGATCTAGTAAGATACAATAATATTGTTCCCACACTGTGAACAGCGTAACGAAACGAAAAAGAAGAAGAAAAAAAAAAAAACACCAGGATTGCTGATTTTTTTTCTTCTTACATTACATATGAAATACATTTTTATAAAAAGTGATCAAAAATCCCATGTACACCAATATGATACAAAAAAAAACTATAGATCATTGAGCAAAAAAATAAAACTGTCCTTTTAGACACAATAAAGCAAGTTTAATCATAATTATTAGCAAAAAAAATATATGTATATTACTGTTTAAAAAATGCAAGATTTTAGAAAAGCTATGAAAACATGGGTATCATCATATCCGGACTGACCTACAAAATAAAGTTAACATGTCAGGATGTGTTTTTTTTTTTTTTCAAATTTCACCAAATTAATAATAACTTAGGTGTCATCATGCATTTTATGGTAGATTGGAAGCAATTACAAAATACAGCTATACCTGAAAACAAACCTTTACATGGCCCTGTAGATGGAAAAATAAAAGTGCTATAGCTCTTAAAGGCGAGGAGGAAAACGCAAAAATGATGATTGGCCTGTTCCTTAAAGGGTTAAAGATTAAGGTCTAGCAGTCATTTCAGGTGGTTTTCATAAGCTGTCTTGTGTATGGACAGTATCATAGTAGCATTGTTCCTGGCCATTACATAACTTGCATAGGTCTTTTTCACCAGATTTCTGCACTGCGGGCTTCGTCTCTAATGTCCAGTTGTCGCTGAGATAGTGGGTGGACACTAACCTCTATAGTGGCTCCCATATGCTGCACACAGAGAAGAGGGGACCCTGCTCTGCAATTGCTCAACTAACATCCTAATAAGCAGCACCAGCAAGGACGAGGTAGAGCAGTACTGAGTAGTCCAAGCTGTGACTCAAACAATTTAGGGGCCTTTTACATGCACAGGTAAAAAGCTTAATCCCTTGTTTGGCAAACAACAAGCAATGATGTTTTTTTTTTTTTAAAAGATAGCAGTTTATACGACAAGATAAATCATCATAGAAAGTCATAAATGTAATCATAATTGTGTTCATATATATTCTGAGAATATTCAGAATTGTATTTGCATCTACTGTATATACTATGGGGGACATGTATCATCCGGCGTACGGATGATTTTCGGCGGAAAGTGCCGATTTGCGCATTATTTTATGCGCAAATGGCCGATTTGCGAAAAATATTTGCAAATCGCCACTTTCCGCCGAGTACGCCGGGGGGCGGGGAGGGGGGTGTCAAGGGGGCGGAACAGAGGGTGCAGACTCCGAGTCCGCGCGATTCACCATCCGTTCCGCCAAAAGATACGCCGAAAACCTACTCCAGTCCTCAGCTGGCGTAGGTTTTCGACGGTGCGCACCAGAGCGCACGGGATTTATGTAGAGGCAGTCCGCCTCTACATAAATCCCCATGGCGCCGGAGATGCAGGGACATTTATAAGTCCAGCGTAAAAAACGCCGGACTTAATAAATGTCCCCCTATGTGTTTACACGTTTGGTCGTTGCCACACTTACAGCAGAAAATTATTGCTTACATTCAAATGCTTTAATGATTTTTTGCACAATAATCAGCCCATGTAAAAGACCCTTAAAGCGACTCTGTACCCACAATCTGACCCCCCCCAAACCACTTGTACCTTTGGATAGCTGCCTTTAATCCAAGATCTGTCCTGGGGTCCGTTCGGCAGGTGATGCAGTTATTGTCCTAAAAAAAACAACTTTTAAACTTGCAGCCCGTGCCAAACGGGAGTATCTGTGCCTTAACTTTGCACCACCCCTCCGTCCCTCCTCCCCACCCTCTTCATCATTAGGAATGCCAGTGGAACATTTTCTCCATGCTAAACATGTGCTTAACGATCCAGCCCATGTTCCGGGCTGACACAGGTGATGAATAGGAGACATTCTGCCTGAAGCATTTCTAATGATAAAGAGGGTGGAGAGGAGGGACAGAGAGGTTGTGCCAGCCTAATGCATACACAATGTAAGCCCCGGTCGTTGGGCGTTGGTCGTTTGCCAGTTTAAAAGTTGTTTTTAGGGACAATAACTGCATCACCTGCTGAATGGACCCCAGGACAGATCTTGGATTAAAAGCAGCTATCTGAAGCTAAAAGTGGTTTGGGGGGGATCAGATTGTGGGTACAGAGTCGCTTTAATACCAACAGTAAACCTATCTGCAGTCTGTTTCTGGCTCTCTCCAATCATCCTTCCTCCTAGTTCCTCCTAGGCATGAATGTTTTCTTTTTCTATATTACAAAGTTTCTTACATTCCCTTTACTATTGTTTACTATGTAATTTATGTTATACAAACAAGGAAACGCTTATAGGGAAAATATGAGTATTCTTTATTTATTGTTTAAAAGATATTAAAAAAAACCACACACTCACACAGGCACCAACACTGGAGTCTGTGTGATGACACATGAAAAGAATTTGTTACAAAACTGAAACTTATGACCACACAAATGCAAAAAATGGGATCCCTAGACACCCCCAAATGAATATATCTAGTGTTGCATACTGGTGCCTTTCAAACTCCCCTGTTCTTGTGAGGTTGCATACCTTATGTGTATATTCCCCCCCCCCCTCAAGTTACTCCCTATTGGTTGTATTAACCATTTGAACTGTGTTACATGGTTTGAGCACTTGCACTTTGAGGCTGGGTTCACACTATGTATATTTGAGGCTGTATTTGGTCCTCAAAGCAACCAAAAAAAGGAGTGGATTGAAAACACAGAAAGGATCTGTTCACACAATGTTGAAATTGAGTGGATGGCCGCCATATAACGGTAAATAACTTCCATTATTTCAATACAACAGCTGTTGTTTTAAATAACATTTAATTTGCCATTATATGGCGGCCATCCACTCAATTACAACATTATGTGAACAGAGCCTTTCTGTGTTTTCAATCCACTCCTTGTTTTGGTTGCTATACAGCCTCAAAAATACAGCCTCAAATATACATAGTGTGAACCCAGCCTAAGGCTGCGTTCACACTACATATATTTCAGTCAGTATTGTGGTCCTCATATTGCAACCAAAACCAGGAGTGGATTAAAAACACAGAAAGGATCTGTTCACACAATGTTGAAATTGAGTGGATGGCCGCCATATAACAGTAAATAACTGCCATTATTTCAATATAACAGCCGTTGTTCTAAAATAACAGCAAATATTTGCCATTAAATGGCGGCCATCCACTCAATTTCAACATTGTGTGAACAGATCCTTTCTGTGTTTTTAATCCACTCCTGGTTTTGGTTACAATATGAGGACCACAATACTGACTGAAATATACATATACTGACTGAAATATAAGTAGTGTGAACGCCGCCTAAATGTATATTTACTTATTTATTTTTATTCCATTTGTAGAAGGGGAACATTGTATGATGGCGACATCACTACACTAGATATATTAAAGGGGTAGTGCGGCGCTCAGCAATTATTCACAGAACAACACACATTACAAAGTTATACAACTTTGTAATGTATGTTATGTCAGTAAATCGCCCCCTTTCCATGTCCCCCCACCCTCGCCCATGTACCCGGAAGTGTGGTGCGCTATACATACCTGACCCCGTCCGCCATCTTCTTCAAAGACGTCATCTTACACGACTGTGATCCTGGCTGTCAGTCCTGGAATACTTCTCCCTTAGAGCCATAAGAATGTCTCACTGCTAAGGTACATGCAAATAGTTTATAGTTTTAGTTTTGGTTAACGTTCTTACATAAAAAAAAATTTCAGTGCTAAGTGATTATGGTCAGTGCTCTTTGTATTACTAAGCCACAACTTGCTGCTCGGGAACGAGTATTGATGTACTGCACCGACCTTTTCGTTTCTCTTATCTTACGGATTGTTTATACATAACGTAGATTACGGAACTACATTGTATTATTCGTTACATGTAAAATGTTTTGACAACCTGTGTCGTGACAATGCTATCTTTATTATCCTGTTCTGTCATGCAAAACTCCAATAAAATATATTTAAAAAAAAAAAAAAAGATGTCATCTTCGGGAGGCCGGCCGACCCCCCTCTGCCGCGTCATAACTGTGCTCAGCCGCGATTGGTTGAGCACAGTTATGCTAAGCCTATCGCGGCTGAGCGGCTGATGATGCTGCAGAGGGGGGGCCGGCATGCGGGACGGCTGCAGCGAGTCGGTCGGCCTCCCGAAGATTGCATCGACAGAAGACGGGGGTCGACACGCGTCAGGTATGTATATCGCACCACACTTCCGGGTACACGTGCGGGGGTGGGGGGACACGGCAAGGGTGCGATTCACAGACATAACATACATTACAAAGTTGTTTAACTTTGTAATGTGTGTTATTCTGTGAATAATTGCTGAGCGCCGCACTACCCCTTTAATTTGTGGGTGTTGGGATCCCATTTTTTGCATTTGTGTGGTCATAAGTGTCCGTTCTGTAACAAATTATTTTCATGTGACATCACACAGACCCAAGTGTTGGTGCCTGTGTGTGTGTTTTTTATATCTTTTAAACAATAAATAAAGAATACTCATATTTTCCCTATAAATGCTTCCTTTTTGTTTGTATATATTGAATTATGAGTTGAAATTTTTTATTGTGTTGGGGATTTTTTTTCTTTGCTAATTATATAATTTATGTTGCACACATAGATGAGATTACAGAGCAACTCTGCTGAATTGTTGTGTATGGGGAAAATTAAAAATTACTAACCGGTAATTTCTTTTCTTTGAGCCCATGACGGCACCCCTGGAGAGGTCCACCTCCTTTCCCCATTGGACAGGAAACAGGATGCAGGGAATCCCTGGATCTTTAAAAGAAGTAACCTTCCCTCCTCTCGTCAGTATTTAGCAAGGACCTAGGAGCGAAGCTCACAACACACACAAAAAAATATAGAAATGCACACATTTTTTTTTTTTTTTTTTTTTTTTTGTGTTTTTTATGTCTTTTTTTTTTTTTTTTTTTTTTTTTTATATATACAAGGGCGGGATTTAGGCGGGGTGCCGTCATGGGCTCAAAGAAAAGAAATTACCGGTTAGTAATTTTTAATTTTCTCTTTTCGCCCTATGACGGCACCCCTGGAGAGTAGAATAGGAATATGGCCGCCTAGGGGGGGACTACAGCTTGTAGAACTCTGCGACCAAAGGTCAGATCCTCAGTAGATGATAGTTGTAATCTGTAATGTCTGAAAAAAGTATGTGGGGTGCTCCATGTTGCTGCTCTGCAAATTTGGTCAATGGAAACTGCTGCCCTCTCCGCCCAAGAGGTAGCTACTGCTCTAGTTGAATGAGCTCCAAACCCCACTGGCGTTATCATGTCTTTAGCCCTGTAACACTCTCCAATCGCTTGTTTGACCCATCTGGCTATTGTTTGTGTAGAGGCTGCTCTACCCCTATATTTCCCTTGGAAGGATATCAGTAAGTTATTACTTAAGCGCCATTCTTCTGTGACTTTTAAATAATGTAGAATAGCTCTTCTAACGTCAAGACTATGAAAAGATATCTCTTGTTCATTAGCTGGTGTGCTGCAAAATGATGGTAACACTACCTCCTGAGATCTATGAAAATCAGTGACTACCTTTGGTAAGAAGGCCGGGTCAGGTGATAGGACCACCCTGTCATCTCTAATGGTCATATAGGGAGTCTGTATAGAGAAAGCCCTAATCTCGCTAACCCTTCTGGCTGACGTTATGGCTAGGAGAAAGGCTAACTTATATGATAGGAATTTAATATGGCTTTCTGCTAATGGCTCAAAGGGCTTAGTGGTGAGGCCATTTAACACTAGATTGAGATCCCAGGGAGGAATCTTAGACTTGACAGTGGGACACAACCTGCTGGCTGCTTTAACGAACCTCTTAATCCATGGATGGTCCGCCAGTTTATAATCGTAGAGGGCAGAGAGTGCCGAGATCTGTACTTTAAGAGTGCTGGGTCTAAGGTTTTTATTTAGACCTTCCTGAAGAAACTGTAGAATTAAAGGAATGTCCGGGGCAGCCAGTACGTTTATCGGTTTATTTACAAATCTGCAAAATGTTTTCCAAGTGCGTAAGTATATCATCGAGGTAACTCTCTTTCTGCTGGCAAGCAAGGTAGTGATGACTTCAGAAGAAAGGCCTCTATCTATCAGCAGTTGCCTTTCAAATGCCAGGCAGTCATGTGAAGATTGTGAGCTTGTGGATGGAAGACTGGGCCCTGGCTGAGGAGATCTGCTCTGTCTGGTAGTATCCAAGGATCCGTCAGGGACATCTTTCTGAGCCAGGTAAACCAGACCCTTCTTGGCCAAAAGGGTGCTATCAGTATGACATGGGCCCTGTCCTGTCTGATCTTCCTGACTACTCTCGGAATTAGTCTGATGGGAGGGAACGCATAAAGAAGGCCCCTGTTCCACGGTTGGGCTAACGCATCCAGTGCTAAGGGCTTGTCGGCAGGGCAGAGGGAGAAGAACTTGGGAATCTTCCTGTTCGCTCGAGAGGCAAACAGGTCTATTTCTGGTGTTCCCCACAGTCTGGAGATCTGGTAAAAAACTTCCTGTGAAAGTTCCCATTCTCCCTGATTTAGAGAGTGTCGGCTGAGGAAATCTGCTTTTACATTGTCTACCCCTCTTAAGTGAAGTGCTGACAGGGATAGGCAATGTGGTTCTATTAATCTGAAAAGAAAATGAGTTACCCTCATGAGCTGTGGTGACCTTGTGCCTCCCTGGTGGTTGACATATGCCACTGCCGCCCTGTTGTCTGATAAGATTCTCACATTTTTGTTTCTTATTAGTGGAAGAGCCTGGGATAAGGAGAAGAATATTGCTCTCAACTCTCTCACGTTTTGTGGGTCCCTGGCTTCCTCTGGAGACCATTGGCCCTGGAAGACCTGGGAATCTGCATGGGCTCCCCATCCCCGAGGACTGGCGTCCGTGGTGATTGTCACAACCTCTTCTAAGTTCCAAGGAAGTCCCTTGGAGAGATGATTCCTTTGTGTCCACCAGGAAAGAGATCTGAGTGTCTGTGGAGATAGAAGGAGGGGCAAATCAAGAGATTCAACCGCACCGTCCCATTCACCAAGGATTTGAGACTGGAACACCCTAGAGTGATATTGTGCCCAGGGAACCGCAGGAATACAGGAAGTAAATAGACCCAAAAGTGACATAGCCTTCCTGAAAGTAGTCTGAGGGTTATCCAAAAGTTCCTGAGTTTTAGCGCAAATGTTGGAAATTTTGTTTTCGGGTAAAAAGGATCTTTTGGATCTAGAATCCAGACAGATCCCCAAGAACTGGCAATACTGAGAGGGTATTTTGTTGGATTTGTCATCATTGATTTCCCAACCTAATTTAACCAGGATGTCCTCTACTACTTTGATCTGGGTCTGTAGTGAATCAGCGGAGTTACTCACCAGCAAAAAATCATCTAGATAGGGAATGATTATTATGTCTTGTTCCCTTATGTGTGCCATCACTTCTGCCATTACTTTAGTAAACACTCTAGGGGCCTGTGAGATACCAAAGGGTAACGCCCGGTACTGAAAATGACATACTGAATCCAGCATTTTTACGGCCACCCTTAAGAACCTCTGATGGTCTGGGTAAATGGGGATATGGTAATAAGCGTCCCTCAAATCTAACGTGGCCATGTAACAATTCTGGGAGAGATTCAGGATGGCAGTGGCAACAGATTCCATCTTAAACCTTTCATAAGTAAGAACTTTATTGAGCGGTTTAAGATTGATGATGGTTCTATAAGAACCATTGGGCTTTTTTACCAGGAACAAAGTGGAATAAAACCCTTTACCATACTCTGCTTCTGGGACCGGGATCAGAACTTTTTTATCCAGTAAGGACTGAACTTCTAGTGTGAGGGCTATCTGTTTTTCAGGCTCTGATGATAAATCTGTAACTACAAATCTTTCCCCTGGGGAGGACAAAAATGAAATCTTTAAACCATGTTTTATTAGATCCAGTACAACCGTGCTATTAGAAATGTTACACCACTGTGACCAAAAACATGACAGACGCCCTCCCACAGGGACCTGGCGTCATTGTGTAGGTTTTTTAGGGTTATCAGTATTCTTAAAGAGGAACCCCTTGGTTTTTTTCGTGGGTCTCCACTCTTTTTTATTAGTGTTAGAGCTCCTCTGTGTGTTCCTACCTTTTCCCTTGAAGGGACGAGTAGATTGTTGCGGTATCAGGGGGAACCCTTTCTTCCTGTCTGATGCTTTCTCTAATATATTGTCCAGAGCTGGACCGAAAAGCAAGTTACCTTCGCAGGGGACCCCACATAACTTAGATCTTGAAGTGACGTCCCCTTTCCACTCTTTAAGCCACATGGATCTGCGAGCAGAGTTAGATACCGCGGCTGAACGAGCGGAAAGCTTCAGGGCGTCAGCTGAAGCCTCAGAAACGAAAGACATGGCTTTTTCCAAGGTTTCAAATGGTTTAAGGAGTTCGTCAACAGGTGTCCCTTTACTAATCATCTCCTTAAGTTCAGACAACCAAACCTCTAGGGCTCTTGAGACTGAAGTGGCTGCCACTAAAGGTTTAAACACGGCAGTAGATGCCTCCCAATCCTTTTTTAAATAAATCTCTGCTCGTCTGTCCATTGGGTCTTTCAGGGAGGCACAGTCCTCAAAAGGTAGAGCATTCTGTTTGAATATCTTGGCTATAGGAGGATCTATTTTGGGGGCCACGCCCCAAGTGCTAGATTCCTCTTGGTCAAATGGATATTTCCTTTTGAACTGTAAGAGAAATAACACAAGGTGGTAGGTGTAAATCGTATGATATTCAAAAAAGAAATTGTATATATATACCAGACAAGACAGCACTTACAGCGGCTGGTATAAAGAATTTTCTATCTGGGTTAGACCATTCATGTTTGATGAGAGTCTTGATATTCTGATGAATAGGGAAGACTGGACGTTTTTTAGGAGCCAAACCGCCAAACATTCTATCCTGTATGGTCTGAGGTTCTGGAGTCTCCTCTATGCCCATAGTCTCTCTTACGGCCTTGATTAAGGTATCCACAAAATCTACCGCAGGTGATGGCTCAGACACTACTTCCTCAACCTCCAAGCCCGACTGCCCCATATCCTCTGCCTCTGTGCCGAGACTCTGGTCCTCCTCTTCTCCTAAAGAGGACGGAGGATGAGACACAGATCTACTAGGTCCAGGTTGTTCAAGATCAATAATTGGAAAAACGGCTGGAGCTGACATAGGAAGAGGCAGAGCTGGAGCCGGTATAGGGGCTAACGGAGGGGCTGGTGTTGTAGGAGGCTGAGCCTGAAAAGGCATAGAAGCCTGAAAATAAGCAGAAAAAGAAAAATATATCTATATATCTTTAAAAAAAAAAAAAAAAAACTTTTTTTTTTTTTTTTCTTTTTTTTTAAACCTACCCTAATTTCCTTTTTTATGATGTTCTTCATGTTACGAACAAAAGATGGTCCCTGGTCTTCCAGAACTCTATTCATAGAGCTACCACAAAGAAGCTTATTGTAGGAGCTACTTAATCGTTTTCTACAGGTTGGACATTCTTTACTCTTAGAGCGAGTCTTACTGGATGACCCTTCCTAAAATTGACAAGACATCAAAACTTTAGAGAAAAACATAAAATCGATTGGGGAACTTCCCCTCTTACCCACTCCATACCTTTGGAACCTGAGTTGCAGGAGGAGTAGATTCAGTGATTTCAGCGCTCTCACCCTCCATGATGATCGTCCAAGATCCAGGAGGTCAGAACTTCCGTTATAGCACCAGGTAGCTGCTTCACAAGGGAGAGCAGCTCAAGCACCCAGGATTGAGTACTGACCTGGCGTCCATCATGGCACCTTTTTAAATCTGGCGCCGAAATCCCATGTGACCGGCTGACTCCGCCCCCACGCCGTGCGCTGACCCGGCGTCACCCTCCCGGCGCTCCACCTGAGCAGGCACAGACCCCGGAAGTTGCCGAACACGGCCGGCAGAGCTACCCCCTCCCCCGTACTTCCGGCTACTCATGCCGCAGCGCGCGCGGGCGCAGCGCTGCAGACTGGAGCACCAGCCGCACCGAGGAGGGCCAGGGGAGGTCCGGGGACCCGTCTTCCGGAGGTGTCGGGGGGAAGCCAGACTAGGAGGCTGCTCCATGACGGAGCCTGACGCCGCCGGGAAGCCGGTAAGTTTTAACCCGGTAACCCCCAGTCACTCTCTCTTTTAATCCAGGGTAGGGAAGGGAGAGCCCCTTCCAGCTCCTGCTCCCTTGGGACAGGAAACAGAAACTGACGAGAGGAGGGAAGGTTACTTCTTTTAAAGATCCAGGGATTCCCTGCATCCTGTTTCCTGTCCAATGGGGAAAGGAGGTGGACCTCTCCAGGGGTGCCGTCATAGGGCGAAAAGAGAAATATACAATACGACATTGTGAGCCAAGACATGATACAAATAGAATGGTATAAATGAATCTTTATTAGGAAAAAGTCTGTGTGGTTGCTGGCAGCCTTGTTGTCCTTCATAACTCTTTATTGTGTATCTTCTGTGCCTTGTAGATGTAGACATCTACATCTTTGTCATAGTGAACCTGATTGACAGTGAAATGTTTTCTCATCATATCTAGAAAGTTGTGGTCACGCTGGTATCGGAGTCTACATGACAACAAAATCACAGTCTGCTCTGAACTCAGGTGGATTATAGTCTTTAAAAGATCTTGGAATGTTTCTTCAAGATAAATTATATCTGCTCCAAGAATCACATCAAAATGAGAAAAGTGCTCAAGCCCAGTTCCCCAGTTCAGCGGTTTCACAGACATTCTGTGCTCCAGTTCTTTAGGAAGATTATCATGAACATTTGATTTGAGAAACTCCATTGCTACATCTCGATCGGTCACAGTGACATCAGCACCTAGGGTAGTAAAAAAAAAAAAAATAAAGTTACATTTAAAAAATATTTAGAATAATATTTGTATTGTTGATCAAACTGTCCCATTCCCGTACTGAGCCTTATAGAACCAGCTCTGTTAAAAACATCCATTTTTTGCATAAAACGGACTGCAAAAACACAATGTGAACCCAGCCTTACACATAATCACACAAAATGTTATGCTTGGTTTTAAAGAGAACCTGTTCCCCCCCCCCCCCCGTTCCGGAGCAGAGCTCGGACGACCCCCCCCAGTGCACACACATATAGTTACTGCTTCCACGAAGTCCTAATCCCGGAGGCCATCCCGTAGCAGAGATATCCCCATCCAAACAGAGATGAGTCCGACATCCATAGAGAATGAAGGCTCCAGTCATTCTCTATGGACGTCGGACTCATCTCTGATGAGCGAGCGTGGCTTTGGACGGGAATATCTCTGAGACTTTGTGGAAACAGTAAGTATATGTGTCTGCACCAGGGAATCGGCCGGGCTCTGCCCCGGTACGGGGGTGGGGTGGTAGGTTCCCTTTAAATTTAAAATGGACCTTGGTTCTGCCCATAAAACAGCAATTTAATTTTTTTTATTTATTTATCATGTACATAATAGTTAAATATTAACACCAGTCCTACCTGTATATACTTTTGGCTATATACTGCTTAGTGTCTTGTTGCAGGCACTCATGCTTCCCATCGCTTCCTCAAGGCATGGCTTGATGGAGCACTGTGAAGCATGAAACGGCCATTGGCTGAGGCTGTGAAAAGAGGTGTCTACATGTTTCTGTCCTGTATGTCTTTTGGATATAAACTAAACATCAAATTTTCTGGTGAGTACTGCTAGACATTATCTTTTTTCACTTATTCACATGGACTGTACTATAACCAAGCTAAGCATCACTGAACTGATCATATGTAGATGTAGGACCTGATATCTATTCCTGCTGGGAGTTGTAGTGACTGTGAAATCTCTTGCTGGTGGACTCTGCATTACAAGCCTTACATAGAGGGTTTTTTCTGGAGGTGCAATGCTGCCTCTGACCACAAGACACTGGCAGGATAGGAAACCCAGCCAGTGGGTGCTTTAAGCAGTAGCTATCATGGAGGGAGACCATGTTCCGTCGGGGAACCCGGGCCCACCTGCCGCACAGGCCCTGTAGCAGTTGCGTGTTCTGTCTCCATAGTAGCGACGCCACTGGTTATTCTGAAGACTGAACTTGATGGACTCTTCTTCAACCTTATTAACCATGTAACTAAAATTGTTCTCAAAATCTTGCATAGGACATTATGACCCTGACTGTTTACATATCGGGGGGTGGATGATACTGCTTTGTCTGGCTGACTAGGATCCACTAACAGTTCTGGGTATACAAGCCTTGGCTGTTAGATACATATGTCTTTTTGGTTGATACGACTGTGGCAAGAAGGACAGCTAAGTGTGGAGAGCTGCCATGGATGTTGATTATCACTCATACCCACAGCAGCATTGCACCTACCACTGTGCAATGCAAGGAAAGTTAGCAGACATTTCTACTACTTGTGTGGTGACTTTGGATACATCTCTACTTGGGTTCTGCACTTGGAAGTGCCCCTCCTCTGCCTCTTTATGATTATCTTTATAGAGGAGACTTGAGGGTCTTTATAAGCCTATGAGATGCATACTTGTCTAAAACTCCCCTTTACAATAGGAATACTGTACCTTTCTGTAGTCTCACCAGAGTAGAATAAGAAGTACTACTCTAATCTTATAAAAACTTCTGAATTCCATGAAGTGTCCTCTGGAGTCATTTTCTTCTGACTTTCAAAACCAGGTGGGCTTTTAGCTGTGAGAAATCAATGATAACTCCCTCAACAAGCAGAGAGTACCTGATATGTAATACATTCAGGGTGTTTCTCAATATCTCTGTAATAAACTCAACCAATATTTGCTATCCTCAGTTCTAAGAGACATCCTCCCACAATCATTGTTATAAGTATATCATCTACACTGGGCACGGTTTTCATTTTCTGCACATATCTGATGTAATACAATGATTGGCGATATATCACTTACCCAATAATGCTGCCACAATTCCCACCAATCCAGTCCCTGCACCCAACTCAATTACAGAACGTCCCTGCACATTCATTCCTCCAGCTTCTAGGTACATACAGAGAACGACAGCCTAAAATCAGAGGGTGGAACAATAATGTCATTCAGAGTATTGTACAGAGATCAAGGGAGGTATGAGAAAACATTTATATTTGATTCTTTAGCTATAAATGATGTGTTATACATGAAACCATATAAAGCTTCATTTACACTATAGAACCGATATGCAAAAACACAAGGCAAATTGTATTGTCTCTATATGGTCTATGGTTATGTGCAGAATCCTTAGATAAGGGAAATGTGTACCTGATTTCATACTAGATTCTCCTGAAAACAAGTAGCATTTATGGTGCGTTTACACAGACAGATGTATCTGACAGATTTTGAAAGCCAAAGCCAGGTATGGATTTGAAAAGAGGAGAAATCTCAGTCTTTCCTTTATGACCCATTCCCTGTTTTTGGTCTGTTCCTGGCTTTGGCTTCAAAAATCTGTCAGATAAATCTGCCTGTGTAAATGCACCATTACTCCATCAGCTCTACTACAGTCTTTCTCCACCTGGACTCACAGCTGCCTTAATAGACAGGACAAGGGCCTATAACACCCCTCCCCCCCATTCTTCTGCCCCTTTATCAGATATGTATATATATCTATATCTATATAGCGACTAGCTTCATTAATAAAATGATCAGCAAAATACTGTTTAAGATTTTTAATATCCCCTGAATATGTGACACCTATACCGATAAGGGTAAAAGAGTACCACGGCAATACATACTGCATCCCAGACAACCGCCGCTACTCCCAGTGCTTTCCAGTCCTGCTTGATATGTATGGTGTGGTTGGAGAAGGTATAGGTAGTGCTGGAATGATGAAACCTTTTTAGGCCACTTAGTATCTGGTCATCATAAGGTACCAAAGCCATTGTAGAAAGCCAGATGAGACAGACCTATGACATAGTACAATAGGGTTTATGAATACACTATAATAAACATATAGAATAGTGAGAGTCATCATTCTTGTAGTTACTGGACATACAGTAGTCAGCTGTACTAAGCTGTACTGCACTAAGCTTGACATATGGAGTTGTGCTGCCTGGTTCAATCATGTGAATGAGGACTAAGCTGGAATCACTGATAGAACTCCCCTGTATGACTAATCTAGTTCTCCTGCTGTATCAGGCATAGTTATTGCTGGATCCTGGGATAAGGACGGGTCACTGCTCGCCACTGGGCCTGTGCATCTGTTATAAATAGTAGCAGCACATTGACTGGGAGACATTTGGTTGCAGTTGCTGGCAGCTGCAGTGAACGCCATATGTCTCAGCAGCACACAGAGTGGAAGACGATAGCAGAATATTTATCTAGCTATCTATTGCTAAGGATTTTTTTGCAAACCTGGGAACAAGATTGTATGAAGAAATCTGTTCCCAATATTTTAGGCACATAAATCAAGCGCTACCTAGGCTATACCCACTTTCATAGACACCACAATATACAAGAACATACAGAGTAAGATAAACTTTATTATTTTATTTCACTTTATATGGTATAAACAGATTTAAAAATCAGCATGTTAAGCCCAAGTTATGTGGTTATAAAGCTAGAGAAGCTGACCATGGGTACTAAACTCCCAAGGGTCAACTCCACAGCTAATCCGCCACATGTGAATTTACCCTAAGGCTTAGTTCCGAAAGTGTTTTGGCATGTAATATATATCCAGATTAGCACAGAGAAACATACAATATATGTCTTACAGTTCTCAATAGGAATATATACTGCAGTGAGATTTTTTGTTTCTATGATTTGCATGGATAAGTGATATGTCAACGGCTTTAGGAAGCTGATCAAGGCCATGCCTGGCCGAAACACGTACTTGATGTAACATGATGCGTATTGCACTGAATAAATAAGCGCATATTCATTTGGTGAGTGCTGGGTTCCTTCTATACATACTAATAGCTTCAGGAAGGCAGAGCGTTCCTTATTGAATGGGACTTATCTGCATGTAAAAATGAAAGTAGTGAAGGACATGCCTAGGATTTCTGTTGCTTTTGCCGCAGCGTATGTTTCAGATGGAAAAATATCCTATGGGATCAAAAAAATAGTCAATGTCATTCTAAACAACCTCCCTCCATTTGAAAGCTTTTTTGTAAAATATACCTCTAAAAATCTTGGCCACTAGGCATCTCTTTTCTCTGTAATCTGCTGTCTACTGCCTGTTGCTAGGAGAAATCTGTCTATAGTAACAGCCTCAGCTAGACTGATTACAGGAAATAGGGACAGGGCATACCATGTTTTCTGCATAAGATTGGAAGGTAAATGCTTTTCATCTAATCTCAGCAGCAGCAGAGTTTATTGTAATCCTTTGCTGCTCATGTTTATTTTATTTCTACTCACTAGAGATGAGCGAACCTCGAGCGTGCTCGAGTCCATCCGAACCCGAACTTTCGGCATTTGATTAGCGGTGGCTGCTGAAGTTGGATAAAGCCCTAAGGCTATGTGGAAATCATGGATATAGTCATTGGCTGTATACATGTTTTCCAGACAACCTTAAAGCTTTATCCAAGTTCAGCAGCCCCGCTAATCAAATGCCGATTGTTCGGGTTCGGATGGACTCGAACCTGAACCCGATTCGCTCATCTCTACTACTCACACTGCACCGTTCAAAGCCAGTGCTTCAGTAACTTCTTCTCCCCCACATGCCATCTATAGCAGTGCTTCTCAAACTGTGAGGCGGGCTTCACCAGTGAGACGCCACCTAGTTTCTGGTAAGGCCCAGCTTGGGAGGTAGTTCTCACAAAAGTGACAATAAGCTGCACACTCCTTTCCCTGACTCAACAATTTCTGCTTTAGGAACATTAGTGACTCATTTTATGCTTATTTTATGTTAAGCAGAGATTAGGGGACAAATGGAGGGTAGACTGAGCAATAGTTTTTATATTTGCATGGACTTCTATCATAGATGGTGAGGCCACAATATCCTCTTGGTGAGTTTTGTGAGGCCCAGGCATCATTTTGTCTGTTGGGTGAGGCTCCAGTAGAAAAAGTTTGAGAAGCGCTGGTCTATAGTACTGTATTGTATAAATTAGCAGCCCAGCACAGTGCAGGCTAGTCCAGTGTACATTCACAAGTGCCTAGCTTTAGATGTAAGGGAGGAAGTCCTGTGTGTGTATTAGTGACAAATAGCCCAGCTCTGAACCCACCCCCTGAATAGGAGAGAATGGCAAACAGCTGTGCACCATGGAGTGGACTCTCAAGGGCTCAAGAACAGCAATGAGAGCTCTAAAACTACCTTATCATCACTATTGGTGTATTTACACGGAACGATTATCGCATAACAATTATCGCAATAACGATCGCATTTGAGCAATGATCGGCTCGTGTAAACATAGCGAACGATCAAGTGACGAATCATAAATTGTTCATCTGGATCTTTCAACAAGTTCTTAAATCATACTTGGTCATTCACTGAAAATTCGCAGATCGCTTCGTGTAAACAGTCTTTTAACAATTTACTCTACCTGTAAGATAGGCTTAAGCGATCTTAAAACAGCGCAATAAAGATTTTTCCAAATGATATATCGCTCTGTCTAATGGTGCATTTACACAGAGAGATTTATCTGACAGATCTTTGAAGCCAAAGCCAGGAACAGACTATACACAGGGAACAGGTCATAAAGGAAAGACTGATATTTCTCCTCTTTTCAAATCCCTTCCTGGCTTTGGCTTAAAAAATCTGTCAGATAAATCTGTCTGTGTAAAAGCACCATAAACGCTGATCGTTAGAAAAAACACATTATGTCGAAATCGTTAATCGTTCAATTGGGCGAACTATCGCTCCGTGTAAACGCAGCATATGAAGCATTAATCTGGTAAAACGATGTAGGTTGTAATATTTTAACAAAATTTTCAACAATAGGTTAGTTTAAAAGAAGATCTATAAATCATTATGGCAACCATGAAAGTATAAGATTACATCTTTCCTTTAGACAAATACCTCTGTTTGAAAGAAGCTCCATATACTAAAGGAAAGAGTCATTTGTTACGATAAGTAAAGATTTACACTGTTAGTGTACAAACACACACACCATATACGCAGCGTATTTACTGCTGCGATACGCAGCAGATTAGATCTAAATAACTGAACACAGCATCAAATCTGCACCACCAAATCTGCTGCAGATCTGCTGCGTATACGCTGTGTGTGTGTTTGTACCCTATGGCTGGGTTCACACTACGTATATTTCAGTCAGTATTGTGGTCCTCATATTGCAACCAAAACCAGGAGTGGATTAAAAACACAGAAAGGATCTGTTCACACAATGTTGAAATTGAGTGGATGGCCGCCATTTAATGGCAAATAATTGCTGTTATTTTAAAACAACGGCCGTTATATTGAAATAATGGCAGTTATTTACTGTTATATGGCGGCCATCCACTCAATTTCACCATTGTGTGGACAGATCCTTTCTGTGTTTTCAATCCACTCCTGGTTTTGGTTGCACTATGAGGACCACAATACTGACTGAAATATACGTAGTGTGAACCCAGCTTTAGGGTACAAACACACACACCGTATACGCTGCGTATTTACTGCTGCGATACGCAGCAAATATGCAGCAGATAAGATCTAAATAACTGAACACAGCATCAAATCTGCGTATTTGCTGCATATCTGCTGCATATACGGTGTGTGTGTTTGTACCCTTAATATATTTACTGGAACTGACAAAGAATGTAGGACTGGTCTCCCTCTCTATTCAGAACAGCGTCTACAGAATACCATCCTGCTGGGACATGAAGAGGCCTGATTCATCAGAGCTGTCTATTGCACCATTGTTACTCTGACACAGCCAATGTGTAGAGGTCATGAACAGGATGACACTGGGAGGACACCGAGATGTCGCTAACAACAACAAAGAAAATAGTACTATTTGCATTATTAATGGTCAACTTCTGTCCACATCCACCAAGCTTTTAAATAAGACAAGCCTAACAGTGGAAGAAAAAACTGTAGTGCCTGTCTATGGGTATGCCTCACATCTGCCATCAGCTATACTACTACAAAGCAAGTCAGAAGTCACAGGACACCCTTTTATTTCACAGACAAAAGGGAAAATTACATGTTGGAATACCCCACAAGTGATGGGTGAGGGAGCCTATGTCAGGAACATATAAATGCAGTCCATCCAGGCCTTTGCAGGGATGTACTATTAGTCAATTTACAGTACATCCACCTAAGGGACAAGCCCTCAATATGCCCCCTCCTTCCCTAGTGGCTAAAATTGTACTTTTATTGATGATCTTCAAATAGGTATTATTGCGAGAAGTGTAGTGATTGAAATGCCTTTCAACTAGACAGGTTTAAAGTGCCTAAAAGGAAATAGACACTTTCCTGAGGAGTGCTCCGGGAATACCCAGTTTTACCCTTAGGTTAAAATTTAACTTTTATTTGTTCTGCATTAAAACTTTACTTCAGCTATGCAAATTAAAATATTGCTACCTCTTTCTATATACTCTGTATTGGTGTCGGCCGACACTGTGTGCGTTATTGGGTAGGCTTCGTAGTGTTGGGGTGGTACAGTCCCCAGCTGGGGTTACCTGTGCCCTTTTTGGTGCAATCCCTGTGGGTTCCTGGTTCAACCAATATCAGAACTCCACACTGAGCCCGTTAGAGCAGGAGTACACTCTTACAGCAAGATACTGCTGTGCCCTGAGAGATTTTGTATACGCTCTTCCCCCGCTAATCTATTGTGAAGCCATAGAATCACCCATGTTTAAGAGGCGCAATAGTTTAAAACATTGTCCGTATGACTGACATGTTTCACCGGTCTCACCAGCGTTTTCAAAGTCACGGCGAGACCGGCAAAACATGTCAGTCATACGGACAATGTTTTAAACTATTGCGCCTCTTAAATATGGGTGATAGCTCCCTATTTCGCTCAGGGCACTGAGGTTGAAGGTGTTCGTCTCTTACCTTCATCCTCAGTGCAGTACCCGTGTGGAGTAATCCTGCGTCCGGTAAGGCCCTTTGGCACACTGGGGGTGTGACTACAGCTCCTAGAGCCCTGATCCGTCCCTGGCCAGCCTCACCCTTCTAATGATGATCAGTGAAGTGGGCCGGTAGACCAACCCCCAGTGCTCTGAATGGCATTACCAAAGACAGGATTCCACTAAAAACTGCATGGGAACAGCACTGAGGATGAAAGTTAGAGACTTGTCTTCATCTTCAGTGCCCTGTGCACAATAAGGAGCTATCAGCAGGCTAGATTTGTTTAACCTGCTGATATTTCCCCTTTAAGTATTACTGCATTTCAATTTGTCTATAGGAAGCAAGGGATACTCTTATTTCGAAGACATTGAGTGATAAAGCTCAAGACACGCTAACCTCTTAGCTATTACAGATTCTCTATACTTCTGTTTAGGGTATATAGAAAGCAATTGCTAAGTGTTTTCTCGCATACCCCATCTAGGAGTACTTCTATTACTGTCCTGAGGTGAGTGATATTGCGATTCTCCTAATTTACCGCCTGTAAGGACCTTGTGACGTTGCCACTGGGTTAGCTGGAATGGCAATTAAAATCTATCCATGCCTATTACACGTGTTAGCTATTAGGCTTTGTTCATATGTCTGTTGTACATTTGGACACGCAAAGGCACAACTTGTAGTTTGTAGGGCTCTGTTGCTAAATCTCAAGTAACTATACACAAAAGAGGTTTTCAATGGAACCACTAGGACCTGGGATCACGTGTGTAGCCTTTACAATACACCCCATTATGATGGTTCACATCACAACCAATAGACTCTATTAATATTTTTTTACAGCTTTACCAGTGTATAGAATAATCAGGTATAAAAATACATTTCAACAGCACAAAATTATAGGTCAACAGGGTCACCTCATGTGGCATAACCTCAGTCCATCACAAACCCTCTAAGGCTAGTTTCACACATTACAGTTTTTTGAGCCAAAACCAGAAGTGGATTCAAAGAAATGGGTAAAATAAAGGAAGCACTTATATGTCTCCTACCTGCCGGATCCACTCCTGGCTTTGGCTCAAAACTGCAGTGACAGTTTTCCAAAAAACTGCCATGTGTGAAACCAGCATAAGAGTCCATTAATCCCATGGTTCATTGGCCCAGGGTAGTCTATCATGAGATGTGGGCATAGTTTCCTGCTGGTTTGTGAAGTAGCCTCGGTCAGATTCCTTGATATGGGCAAACATAAGAGAATGCAGATGACCTGGTATGATGCACTGCGGGCCGTCCTGAGGCCATAAGTGCACTGCTTCGCCCACCCAGTAGCTTTACAAACAATATCCCCCTGTAAACTTTATCTTATGTTTAACCATATCTAGGAAATGGCGCACCAGATCGAGGAATGGAAAAAAAGCATTTTGATCATGGTGACCTGGGCTACTTCCCCATACTAGCAGGTTAGTAATGCCCAGACCTCCGGATAGATCACATTTGAAAAAACAATAGGGGAGATTTATCAAAGGGTGTAAAATTTAGACTGGTGCAAACTGGCCACAGCAACCAATCACAGCTTAGCTTTCAGCTCTGGTGAAAGGAAGGAGGAGCTGTGATTGGTTGCTGTTTGCACCAGTCTAAATTTTACACCCTTTGATAAATCTCCCTCAATGACTATAAATAATAGGATAACAGCAAACATTCTCCAACAACTATTTTAAACAGAATTGAGGTTATCCTATTATGCATAGTTCAGATAGTTTCTGTCAGGGTCCTAGACTTCTGCTGGATGGAATAGCAAAGATCTTGGTGCGCTATTCCATTGAGTAGGATCCTGTATGTGAGTTTTTTTACAGTTTATATAGGCTGGGTTCACACACTGTATACTTCAGGCAGTATTTGGTCCTCAAGTCAGGTCCTCATAGCAACCAAAACCAGGAGTGGATTGAAAACACAGAAAGGCTCTGTTCACACAATGTTGAAATTGAGTGGATGGCCGTCATATAACGGTAAATAACTGCCATTATTTCAATATAACAGCCGTTGTTTTAAAATAACAGCAAAAATTTGCCATTAAATGACGGCCATCCACTCAATTACAACATTATGTGAACATAGCCTTTCTGTGTTTCAATCCACTCCTGGTTTTGGTTGCTATACAGCCTCACAAATACAGCCTCAAATATACATAGTGTGAACCCAGCCTAAATATGATGGATTCCACAATGTACTATCCTTTAGGGAGTCCTCAGACATATATCATATTATCTTAAGGATGTATTACATGGCTCAAGGAGCAGTGTAATGGTCCTTTTACACGGAACGATTTATCACTCGCATTTGCACAATAACGATCAAATTCGAACGATAATCGTACGTGTAAACGCAGCGAACGATCAAACGACGAGCGAGAAATCGTTCATTTTGATCTTTCAACATGTTCTCAAATTATCGTTGGTCGTTCGCAAAAAATTCGCAGATCGTTCTGTGTAAACATTCTTTCAACGATTTCACCTATGTGTGAGATAGGCTTAAGCGATCGCAAAACGATCGCATAACGATTTTTCCGTACGTTATGTCGTTCCGTCTAAAAGCTGATCATTATAAAAAAAAAAACATTGTTCATTCAAAATCGTTAATTGTGCGATCGGCGAATTATCGCTCCGTGTAAAATTACCATAAGGGAGAGCCAATCTGCTAGATAGTCATCCACTTACTGAGCCTATTACACGGCTCAACAATCGTGTAGGAAGGGCTGCAAAGACATAGGTAACCTGCAGACCTTGCTTTCACATAGAAAATAATACATTATATACTTACCCAGGATGTTCTGGTGCCTTTACCCCACGTTTCCATGCAGCCCTGGAAACTGACAGCACAGATATGTTTAAAGAGGATGTACCACCTGGTACATACTTTTTAACCTAAACCCACTGATCTAACGGCGCCGGCACAGGGAAGCCAGTGCCGTGGTCCGTTTTTCGGACCGAGGCCCCATTCTCGTACACAGCGCCGTTCTATGCACCCGAACCGGCCACTGCTCAAGCACTGGAGGCAGGCCGGGCCGCCCCCAGTGTGAGGGAATTCCCTCCTCTGTATGACGCGGCTCATTCTAAGGGAGCCGCGTCATACAGGGGAGGGAATTCCCTCCCACTGGGGGCGGCCCGGCCCGCCTCCAGTGCTTGAGCACCGGCCGGTTCCGGTGCATAGAACGGCGCCGTGCACGGGAATCGGGCCTCGGTCTGAAAAACCGACCGCGGCACCGGCTTCCCCGTGCCGGCGCCGTTCGATCAGTGGGTTTAGGTTAAAGAGTCACTGTCGTATTTTTTTTTTGCAGAAATCAATAGTCCAGGCGATTTTAAGAAACTTTGTAATTGGGTTTATTAGCCAAATCTGCCATTATCTGCATGTAAAAAGCCTTTTCCCAGGTCCCCCCCTCCTTCCTCTTTTTCATCCACTCTGAAAAATCTGAAAATTGTGACTTGTTGCAGGAGACGTCCCCTGTCTGTTCTAGGGAGAGGGGAGGGGGGAGGAGGAAGGAGGGAGTTAGCCGGCAGCAGAAAGCAGATAACAGAGGATTACAGGCACGGAGCTGGGTGACAGCTGTAATCCGAGCTCAGACAGGTCACTGGTGACTGTCACAGGAGATATCCCGTGAGGGATTTGTAGATTAACTCTTTGTTGTCCTGTTTTGGTCTTTTCTTTAGCTCTCTCCATAGGAGAACAATGAAGACAGGGGGGAGAGCTTCAGACTGCTTTTTCATGATAAAAATGCATTTTTCGGATAATAAACCCAATTACAAAGTTTCTTAAAATCGCCTGGACTATTGATTTCTGCAAAAAAAAAATTCACGACAGTGACACTTTAAAGAGGATGTACCATGTGTTGTCAGTTTGCAGATCACAAGCAGCCTATACCTACCAGCCACTCAGCTTGTAATGCAGTATCCTCTGGCCGCTTCTGAAACTTCAGGCTGCCGCCTCCTCAGGAATGACTGACAGCCAGAGGAGGCAGCTGCAGCCTTAAAGGGGTATTCCAGCGAAAATAACTTTTCCCTTATCCTGGAGATCATGGGGGGTCCGACCCCTGAACCATGGCCGGCCATCGAACCCTGGCTGACTCTGTTATAAATAGAGCCCCAAGTCAGCCCGTGACCCGCCTTTATTTATTCCTATGGAATGATGGAAAGAGCTGAGTACAGCACTCTTGCAGCGTACTCAGCTCTTTCTGACAAAAAGTTACAAAAAAATTTCGGAATACCCCTTTAAGTTACAGCAGTGACCAGAGAACCAGATGCCAGATCACATGTAGTATGGTGGGTGAATATAGACTGCTGCTTGTGATCTGGCAACTGACAACTCGGGTATACACATATCTGTGCTTTCAATTTCCCTTTATGTGCGGCCAATAAAGATACATTTTAAGGCTATGTTCACACAACGTAAGTTCTGTGGGAATCACGGACGTTGTTCCACGACCATGATTCCCACGGAACTCACGTAGTGCTGCAGGCTGAAGGGATCCCGGCCGGAGTGTATACACATAGTATACACTCTGGCTGTAAAAAACTGACATGTCAGTGAATAGCGGCGGCAGAAAACCCTGTCAGTGCACACTATGGAGCGAGCGGCTCCGGCAGCATGCTCCATAGTGTGCTGTAGGGAAGTGGGATGCGCCTGCCAGGGCCGTATTTACTACTAGGCACCTGTGGTCCGGTGCCGAGGGCAGCACCAGGGAGCAGGAGGAGGGGGGGGGACTACTTTTTAGGTTTTAAGCAGTGAAAACCATGAAAATGCGAATCAGACAATGTTTCTGCATGTAGAGAAAAGTGTGTGGTCGAAACCAGGCTCCCCAAGATGGGGCGTCTTCAGGTATAGTGCCCAGGGCAGCAGCAGCTGGTAATACAGCCCTGGTGCCTGTATCACAACCCTGCGGCCCTAACAATCATCCAGCAGATACTGCAGTACCGGCTGGGATCATCTTTTCAGAGACCGGCCATTCCATCAGCTGGCCGGGTCAGGGAACGGCCGGTCTCTTACGCAGTCTGAACATAGCCTTATGGTGCGTTCACACCTACAGGATCCGCAGCAGATTTGATGGTGTGTTCAGTTATTTAAATGAAATCTGCTGCGGATCCGGTAAGTGTGAACATACCTTAATGGGGCTGCACGACCCCATGCAGACACCACGATCACCCACAGGAGCAGTTACCGGGCTGCACGATCCGTCGCACGGGATGCAATAGGCGCACGTTCTCACTTATTCAAATCATGTGCTACAGCCTCTCAGGAATGTCAGGAAATATTGCGTTCCAAACCTCATTCTGAAGAGGCCCCGCCCATAACCACGCTGATTGGTACGCTGTAAAGGCTCGGCAGAGCAGTGCTGACATGTGATGGGGTGTCCGAAGCTCGTATTACGTTGCTTAGAGGGACACACCCATCTTGACCAAAAGCTGTTCTGTGATTGGCTGTAATGAAATCCAAATCTCGCCATCAGACTCCGCCCATCTTAGCGCCTATTGGCGGTCTGTGGAGATAGCGGAAAGAACCTCCAAGAGGGAGTGAGAGAAAGGCGTGACGTCAGTGGAGGGGTGTGAGTTGCGTCACGGCTTCACTCCCGCCCTCAGCTTCCGTGGGACCGGCTGGGAGGATGCGGCTGCTGCTGTCCCGGCCGTCCTAGCAGTGGTGGCCCTGGTGTCCCTCATACTGGTCGCCGTGTAGCCAGCCCTCCATGTCTGTGCTGTGAGAGCCGTGACGGATAGGAGGAGGCCTCCGAGCGCACGGAGAAGAGCCTGGCCGTACGTGGTGTCCCTCAGCGCCGCCTCAGGGGAGAGACAGCATGGGCAACACAGTGACTTGTTGTGTGTCCCCGGACGCCAGTCCTAAGCAGGGCCGTGCCCGCGGAGTGCTGGACCGGCCGGACCCGTACCAGGTGGACGTGGAGCTGGATGAGACGGAGCCCGGGCCTCACCTACAGCACATCAGCGACCGGGAGTTCCCGGATGGTAAGAGCCGCTGTCCTGTGGAGGAGGCTGCTGGCAGATGTCCGCTGCCATAGTGCTGCATCCCCGGTGGTAGGTGCCAGGCTGGCCCGTACACACTGCTCTATGGGTCGGTCACATACAGCTGCAGGGGCCATGCTCTGCCACCCTCTGTGTGCTGTGTGTATGAGGCCTGGCACATGCCAGGGAACCCCCCAGTGCCACCAGCCTGCAGCACATCCTATAGGGTATTCCCATCTCATACTGCATCATAGCCCTGGCATCTCCAGGTGGTTGGGGGTCCTGTACTCTCAGCCCACCCCTGAGAGTGACAACCCTGAGGCAGAGGTCACCAGCGTCGCCACCGGGACACAGCGCTGCTTACCCTCCAGGATGTGGTCATACATATCCTAGCTATATGCCAGTACTGTATGAGCTGGGAAGCCTCTTTAGTTATGACTTACTGCTGCCACCAGTGCTCTGTGCCCGTAACTAGCTGGATAGCCACGTGTGTCCCGAGCCACTGTTACCATACATTCCTATATACACCCTGTGTCACTATTACCATACATCCCTATACACCCCTGTGTCCTGTGCCACTGTTACCATACATCCCTATATACACCCTGTGTCCTGTGCCACTGCTACCATACGTCCCTATACACCCCTGTGTCACTATTACCATACATTTCTATATACACCTTGTGTGTCCTGTGCCACTGTTCCCATACATTTCTATATACACCTTGTGTGTCCTGTGCCACTGTTACCATACATTTCTATATACACCTTGTGTGTCCTGTGCCACTGTTACCATACATTCCTATATACAGCCTGTCCTGTGCCACTGCTACAATACATTCCTATATACACCCTGTGTCCTGTGCCACTGCTACCATACATCCCTATACACCCCTGTGTCACTATTACCATACATCCCTATACACCCCTGTGTCACTATTACCATACATCCCTATACACCCCTGTGTCACTGTTACCATACATCCCTATACACCCCTGTGTCACTGTTACCATACATCCCTATACACCCCTGTGTCACTGTTACCATACATCCCTATACACCCCTGTGTCACTGTTACCATACATCCCTATACACCCCTGTGTCACTGTTACCATACATCCCTATACACCCCTGTGTCACTATTACCATACATCCCTATACACCCCTGTGTCACTGTTACCATACATTCCTATATACACACTGTGTCCTGTGCCACTGTTACCATACATTCCTATATACAGCCTGTGTCCTGTGCCACTGTTACCATACATTCCTATATACAGCCTGTGTCCTGTTACACTGTTACTATACATTCCTATATACAGCCTGTGTCCTGTGCCACTTAGGGCAGTTTCTAGGTGATTTTGACTACAGGGCGAATCTTTATAAAAGCGCCCCCCCCCCCCCCCCCCAAGTGATTTATTTGGGTTGTTGCCAGAAAAAGCAGTGCGTGTTTTATGTCATAGTTACCCAACTTTTCTAAAGTCATACAGTAACTCACAGGTGACGTCTTCTTTGATCTGAGGCGTCACTTTCCTTTTCCTCTCCATCCGGCCCAGACCACCAGGAAGATTTCTTGAAGCTACAATTCGTCTCTTCTGGACCTGCCAGACAAACATCTTAGGCTCCGCACTTTTACAACTTCCACTTTTTTGTGTCATGTGCAGTAAGGCTAGTAGCTATGTGGGTTGTCCCCTGTATATAGGATCCCCTACTGTGCCCTCCAAATAGTAATAATGTCCTCTGCTGTGCCCCCATATAGTAATAATGCCCTCAGTGTGCCTTCCAAATAGTAATAATGCCTCCTCTGCTGTGCCTCCTATATAGAAATAATGCCTCCTGCTGGACCCACCATAGTAATAAAGTTCCCCTCCTGCCTGCAAATAACCTGACCGCCATCCCCAAATACACTACCCCACTTGACCCCCTCCACACACACTACCCCATCTGTACCCCATCTCCCCCACACACTATCCCCCCTGACCCCCCTCCTCCACACACTATCCCCCCTGATCCCCCTCCTCCTCCACACACTATCCCCCCCTTCTCCACACTATCCCCCCTGATCCCCCTCCTCCTCTACACACTATCCCCCCTGATCCCCCTCCTCCTCTACACACTATCCCCCCTGATCCCCCTCCTCCTCTACACACTATCCCCCCTGATCCCCCTCCTCCTCCACACACTATCCCCCCTTCTCCACACTATCCCCCCTGACCCCCCTCCTCCACACACTATCCCCCCCTTCTCCACACTATCCCCCCTGACCCCCCTCCTCCACACACTATCCCCCCCTCTTCCACACATTATCCCCCTGACCCCCCCTCCTCCTCCATACATTATCCCCCCTGACCCCCTCCTCCTCCATACATTATCCCCCTGACCCCCTCCTCCTCCATACATTATCCCCCCCTGACCCCCTCCTCCTCCATACATTATCCCCCCTGACCCCCTCCTCCTCCATACATTATCCCCCCTGACCCCCTCCTCCTCCATACATTATCCCCCCTGACCCCCTCCTCCTCCATACATTATCCCCCCTGACCCCCTCCTCCATACATTATCCCCCCCTGACCCCCCTCCTCCTCCTCCATACATTATCCCCCCCTCCTCCTCCATACATTATCCCCCCTGACCCCCCTCCTCCTCCATACATTATCCCCACCTGACCCCCCTCCTCCTCCATACATTATCCCCCCCCTGACCCCCCAACACACACACACACACACACACTTCCCCACTGGCTGCCTTCTCACCTCTCACCTGCGTCTGCGAGGTGAGTACTTCAGTGATAGTAGCGGCGCATCACCTACTGCCCGCCCGACATATCGACGTGATCCTCCAGAGCAGGGCAGGTGCGTGGAGCCGCTGCGGTGCACGCAGCCAATCAACGCGTGCTCCACAGCCGGCCGCAGCGGCCCCACGCTCCCGCTCTGCACTGCGCTGATTGGATGAACACGTGCGGGCAGGAGGTGATGCAGAGAGGCGGCCGGGGCAAGTCTTGAGCGCTCACATGAGCGCGGCAGCTGCAGACTGGGGTGGGGGTGGGGCTGCCGGGCGCCCGGGTGACGGTCTGGGTGTGGGGGCGCTGGTGCGCTATCCAACCAAGGCTGTGTGAGGTCTCGGGGGTGCCACCAGCGCCCCCTAACTGTCCGCGCCCCGTGCCGTTGCCCGGCCCGCCCGGTGCAAGAAACAGCCCTGGTGCCACTGTTACCATACATCCCTATATACACGCTGTGTCCTGTGCCACTGTTGCCATACATCCCTATACACCCTGTGTCCTGTGCCACTGTTACCATATATTCCTATACAGCCTGTGTCCTGTGCCACTGTTACCATACATTCCTATATACACGCTGTGTCCTGTGCCACTGTTACTATACATTCCTATATACAGCCTGTGTCCTGTGCCGCTGTTACCATACATTCCTATATACACGCTGTTTCCTGTGCCTCTGTTACCATACATTCCTATATACTGCCTGTGCCACTGCCACCATACATCCCTATACACCCTGTGTCCTGTGCCACTGTTACCATACATTCCTATATACACGCTGTGTCCTGTGCCACTGTTACTATACATTGCTATATACACGCTGTTTCCTGTGCCTATTACTATACATTCCTATATACGTCCTGTGCCACTGCCACCATACATCCCTATACACCCTGTGTCCTGTGCCACTGTTACCATACATTCCTATATACACGCTGTGTCCTGTGCCACTGTTACTATTCATTGCTATATACACTTGATGGACATGTGTCTTTTTTCAACCGTATTAACTATGTAACTATGTAACACGCTGTTTCCTGTGCCTGTTACTATACATTCCTATATACGTCCTGTGCCACTGCCACCATACATCCCTATACACCCTGTGTCCTGTGCCACTGTTACCATACATTCCTATATACACGCTGTGTCCTGTGCCACTGTTACCATACATTCCTATATACAGCCTGTGTCCTGTGCCACTGTTACCATACATCCCTATACAGCCTGTGTCCTGTGCCACTGTTACCATACATACCTATATACACGCTTTGTCCTGTGCCACTGCTGCCATACATTCCTATATACAGCCTGTGTCCTGTGCCACTGTGACCATACATCCCTATACAGCCTGTGTCCTGTGCCACTGTTACCATACATACCTATATACACGCTTTGTCCTGTGCCACTGCTGCCATACATTCCTATATACAGCCTGTGTCCTGTGCCACTGTGACCATAGATCCCTATACAGCCTGTGTCCTGTGCCACTGTGACCATACATTCCTATATACATGCTGTGTCCTGTGCCACTGTTACTATACATTCCTATATACACGCTGTGTCCTGTGCCACTGCTGCCATACATTCCTATATACAGCCTGTGTCCTGTGCCACTGTTACTATACATTCCTATATACACGCTGTGTCCTGTGCCACTGTTACCATACATCCCTATACACCCCTGTGTCCTGTGCCTCTGTTACCATACATTCCTATACAGCCTGTTAGTGCTGTCATAGAGAAGGGCAGGACTGACACTATATGCACATTAACTTTATTATACGTTATATGTAAAACGATCCTTGCATTACTGCGGTAACACTATACAGTAAGATATAAATGATACTCCTCTTTGTGTGCGATCAATACACGTTGTTGGGGATGACAGATTTTTACTGCAGCTTACCATATTGGCTCCAAGTATTCTATTTTGTGGATGAATGGAAGTTGCACTGACATTGTACCGTCATGTTTGCAAGACTAAAAGCCTTACAACATCTGGCTGTAGTTTGAAACAAACACTGCTGGAGATGGGATCCCTTTAAAAACTGTAAGGCTAAACAGGCATACAAAATATACAGGTATAAAAACAACAAAACACAGTAGTTTCCCGTTATGCATAAACCCTACCAATGCTTCAGTGTCCCTCTCTGGGTGCGCCTTGATGACATCACATGTTGCTCCATCTAATCACTGGCTTCAGCAGTCATGTGTCATACATGCAGATAAGGCCAGTGATTGGCGGCTGGGAACAGTGTAATGATATAACAGTAGGCTGGGGAAATCCTAGTGTATAGCCACCAGCAGAGAAATTAGTTGTAATGTGTGTAGCTGCCCTGATATCCTGTTATCAGCGCCACCTCTGCTCCACTTGTAGATTCTTTCTGACACAGAATTGAATTGCGGACCACTGCAGAGGCACAAACTACTGTTAACAATCACAGGCCCACGATTGCAGTCATGTGAATGAGACCTAAGTTTCCATGGAGCTGCAGCCAAGTGTGGCCATTCCTCCTCCTATGCCAGATGCTTGTGTCCCACCTCCTGGCCCTTTGAGCAGTTGGGGTCGGGTATTGTGTTAGCTCACGGTGGAGCTGGCCTGTGAGGGGGAAGTTCTACCTGGCACTTCGCTCTATCTTCTTGTGTCTGGAGCAGTGATTTCTCTTCTCTTGAAGTGGATCTATCAGCAGGTTTTGATGTATAATCTTATGCCATGGCTGTATTGGCTGTAATGACTCCATACATTTCTTTGGTTTGATTATTGACACTTCCAGTGCTGAGAATTTCATATTTTTGATTGATTTGCAAATGAGCTTCTCTGAGCTGTGAAAGCCCAACCGGGTGCATCCCATCCACTTGTTATCACTGCCTGTTATCACTCTGGTGGAGGAGGTTATGGCAAGCATTCATAATAACTGGATGGGATTAACCCCACTGGCTTTAAAGGCTAATTTGCATATCGATTGATGTGACATCCTTGTGCCGAAGGGGATGGTTATCACAACAAGGGTATGGACAGATTTTGGGTCAGAAACAGTTTATAGCCATGTAGTCTTTGTACATTATGTACATCTAATACCTCCTGACAGATCTGAAAGTACTACATCCCCCCCCCCCCCCCCCCCAGCACTCTTGCTGTCTTGCATCATACAGTCTGTAAGAAGGTGAGCAGCATGCTGAGAAGACTTTTATTTAATTCTGGATTATGTATTCTGTGCAATGGGGTCATAGAGATGTCCATGAAAGGCCAGGCATGTGTGGGAAAAATTAGAGACCAGGTCCACACTTGCGATGATTGGGCATTTGATCACTTTTTTTTTCTTTTTCTTCTGTATTGTGATGTGACCATAAATCCGCAATTGTGAACCTTGCAACTTTTTGTATTTTGGTGGATAATCAGGAATGTGGCGTAGTCTGTAGCAGACTATACCACCAAAGAAGCTGAGGCCTTGGCATGCTGTGACAACCAGTTGGCACTGGAGCTGTTTACATTCTGCGATCACTTTTGATAGCTGCATCAGAGTGATCACCAATGTCAGTCATTATACCTGCCAGGTATAACATGGGACTGGGTTCTGAGCCTACGTCATACTCCATCACTTAGCTAATGCCGTAACTGTATGTCATGAGTTGGAAAGAGGTTAATTCAGAGTATCAAAGAAATGGTAAAGTCTGAGCTCTGTTATTATGTAAACAAAACTAAGTCCCTGTGAGATCTTCTGAGGAAGACAATTCACGGAAAAGGAACAAAAGTTCAAATAGGATCAAGTGGTAAAGAACTCCAACCTGTTGGATTTCATGTCTTCTCCATAAAAGCTTTAATTCATTGAGAATGGAAGAAACATGATGAAATCTCTGTCAGGATGAGACTGGGCCCTTAAAGCGAATATACCATCAGGTACATTCGCTTTAAATATTACCCATGTATAGAACAACGCCGATGCAGGGAAGCCAGGGCCGCAGTCCTTTTTTTGAATTGCGGCCCAGTTCCCATGTACTGCGCTGTTCTATTCACAGGTACCGGGTCAGGGGTAAAGCAGTGGGGGGAAACTGCTGCTTTAAAGCGAATGCACCATAAAGTACATCCATTTTAAGGGAATCTGTCAGCACCCGGGCCCTACCACTGGTGCTTACAAGGGGACGCTGGTTGACCTCAAGGAGATCAACCAAAATACTGCAGAGACACCATCACGTGTCTCAACGTCCGTGTATTCTAGAACATTGCCCCCTGGGAAATTAAATATGCAAAAGAACACTGCAGAGACACAATCACGTGTATCGACGTCAGTGAACTAGCCAGACCGTCCTCCGGGAAGGAACGTCTCCAATTAAAACCCCGAAACAGCTGTCTGTGGATGGATACCTTGCTTAGGTGGTTTCTTTAATTGGAGACATTCCTTGGCTTGGTTGTTCCTTTCTGGAGGAAGGTCTGGCTAGTTCACTGATGTCGAGACACGTGATGGTGTCTCTGCAGTGTTCTTTTCCATATTTGCTACCACTGGTGCTGACAGTGTGCTGTAGCTGGAAGTCCCCTAGTGAGCATGTTGCTTTTTGTAATTTGTCTGTAGAGTAGATTTTTCATTCTTACATAATACTACTGTAATGAAGCGTCAAAGAGGTGTTGTGGCTCAGCATTTGTGCTGCACTCTGGAACACCTCACCATTGCTTTCTCATCCCTCTCATTTATGAATAATCAATGCTGCCCGGCCACCCACTCGCTCAGCTGTCAGTATCTGCCATAGAGGACTGATCTGCAATCAGATATAGTTGAATCTATTAGCCTGTGTAGGAGCTGTGATCTAGGGGTAAATCATCTGTCTAGAGGTCATTCTTTGGTTTGAATCCCCTAATTGAGATGAAATATAGGTCTACATTAGTTTTTTTTAATACAATAATGAGAGATATCTATATTTATATATATCCTATATAACTATTTCGAACCAAAGAAAGAACTGCTGGTGGTCTCTAGAAAGATGAGTTATACCTATACCACAACACATTTTGGCTTGGAGGTTAACTATACCGGAGTGTTTCTTTTAGGGTGCCTTCACACGTACTGTATCGCTGCTTATTTCTTGCACACAACTTGCATCAAACTCACATGAAAGTAGCTGCGTTTTTTGTGGTGTTGAACTCGCCTGTGAAAATCATATGGAAATCAAAACTCGCATGTAAAAATCTGCTCCTGCTATTCCACGTGTTGGCAGTGAGCGGGTGAGTATCAGAAGGCAGCGGGGGGGGGGGGGGGGCTGCCCGGGTGATCGCCAGACAGCAACTTTTCTTCTCCATTGTCCCTAACAGTTTATCACTAATTATGCTACATATACTCTGTCTGTACTTCTATAAGCCTGTATACGTAAAGAGAGAATAGTACTACATAGTTCCATTTTTTTCTATGTAGTACTGTTCACACTTTATCCATATACCAGCTTATGGAAGTGCAGAAAGAAAGTCTATAATAGATTGTACAAAGGTATGACAGAGAATAAAAGCTCCTCTCTGGGCTTTAGAAGCACAGCTGTATATATGAAAGGTACCATGGGTCTCCTTGACCTAACAGCTATCTTAACAGTGGCAGTAGTTTGGGAATCTGTCAGATGCAACACATATTCCTGTTACTTCAAAGTAGTTGTTTTAGGAAATAACAGATCTCCCAAGCCAATGCATTGCTTCTAGTCACCTTTCCACTGACGTCTTGGGTGCCTCCGGGGGATTCTGCACACCTTTCTTGTACTTATATTCTTACACTTTCACCTGCTTTGTAATTTGCAGGGCTTTCATATAAAACCTGATTTCATAGATTTTTTCTAAAACTGTTTAAACTTATGTCCTGAGTGTTTTTATCCCTTTAAAAATACAGATAGTGGAATAGTCTTTCATCTTGACAGTTTGCTTTGTATATTACCATGAATCACAACTAATAGAGCTGCTATTGTTGTGTAGTCCTAGCAGATGCGCTGTCAGGTTAGTGAAGCATTAATGTACTGTGTAGGTGAGCCTGTAGAATGAAGTGTCAGGATCACATTCAGACTCATTAGAGGACAAGATTATAATAGAGGTAATCTGATCAGACTATAGTGACTGGTGTTGCCCTGTGCACTGCTGAATTATCAATTGCTGCATTCATTTGTCCTTCAAGGCAGCAGTTCAATAGACAAAGTGGAAGAAAGTGGAGCTGCTTATTGCCGCAGTATGCTAAACTTCTGGCTGTCCTGGACATCCCGGCACACACCCTTTGTTATATTTTCCCAGGAACAGCGTTAAACAGGAAGGTAGCCCAGAGCAGAAAGAATGTGCTACTTCCCCTGCTATTCATTTTCTGGGACAGCTGCAGGGTGAGGTCAGCAAACCTTTGGTCCCCATCAATACTCTGAAGGCTTATGGTAGTAATATCTGCACTGAAGCTTGCTAGTGAGTCCTAGGGAAACTTAGCATTGGCAAAGCAAGAACCATATTGCAGAGAGCATTTTTAGGTGACTGCAGGACTGTTCATAGTACCAGCACCACTAGTATTACTAGATTGCTGATGCAATGGTGGACTTCCAGTGGCAATTAATACCATACTAGATGCCATATGATACACCTCTACCATGGAGACTTCCAAGGGTAATGTTCATGATGTTAATGTGGTTTCCATCAAATGATACAGGCGAAGGAACCAGAGTGGGGGGGATGTCCTGAGAACCTTAGGCCAGGTTTCCACTTTTGCAGTCACTGTGTGCAGCCGAAACCACTCCCTATTCGGTAACTAATAGTTGCACAGTATTTCTGAGATGTGGGAGCGCAGTCTTAGGGGCTTTCAGACCTGTTGCCGATTGTTTGTCTCAAGATATAATACAGGTGCAGTTGTTCTCCTATCTTACAGGACCATGAAAAGGGTTTAAAAAGGTCTGGTAGATGGACTGGTAAATGTTTCTTCTAGTTCTCCTTTAAAGGGGTTCTCCAGCGCTACAAAAACATGGCCACTTTTCCCCTACTGTTGTCTCCAGTTTGGGTGGGGTTTTGAAACTCAGTTCCATTGAAGTAAATGGAGCTTAATTGCAAACCACACCTGAACTGGAGACAACAGTAGAGGGAAAAGTGGCCATGTTTTTGTAGCGCTGAATAACCCCTTTAATCGTAAACCACACCTGAACTGGAGACAACAGTAGGGGGGAAAGTGGCCATGTTTTTGTAGCGCTGGATAACCCCTTTTAAGCGGTCTCTGTAGTACCGTCTCATACTTATCATAAGTACAATGGTCAAACATTTTAAGAGGTCAGCGATTGTATACAATTAACTTACGTTATCATATCAATAAAATGCTTAGCTATATATAGTTTAGAAGGTACCACAGGATTTTCTTTATTTACAGACTGGCAGTGTATTGCTAAATACTGGTCTTACAGAAAATAAGTAATTGCACAATATTGCAGTGTAATTGTACACACGTGGTCCAGTGTTTTAGATGGGTGGATTAATTGTCAGATCATTGAGCTCTTTCCTTTTACACAAAGGCCCAGATTTATTTTCTGGCGTGAAATCCTGGCATAGCTGAAGCCAACTCATAAAATGTAACCTTTATTTTAATGACACCTTAATATATCCATGAAAATCATAAAAATGCTCTATGCAGTTTCACCTGGGTCCTGACTAGAGAAATATGCTCCGGGCAGTAAAGTAGCCACTCACTGGCCAGGTATACCGATACACCTGAGTATCACATGACTTTTATCATGGAGTTGTTTGTTATTGGAATTAACCAGACAAATTGCTCCAGCAACCTAAGAATAGACATGAACCACCACCCACAGAATCTAGAAAGAGCCATCAATCTGTCAATTCTTTCTGTGTCTGGGCTGGTGAGGTTTCCTGGTTTGGGTCAAAAACAGTCTAAGCCACTGTGATATATCTGGTGCTGGTCTAAGTAAGGAAGACTGGTGACAGTAATTGGGACAGAGGCATCCAAGGATTATTAAAGGGTTTCTGTCCATTCCAGCTGTACATGATCTTGAAAAGTTGGGATAACCTCAAAAACTGGAACCCAAGTCATAGGTTAAAATGGAGCTGCAGGTCATACATGCATGCTGCGGCTTCATTCATTCCCTGTGTGAGCTGACAGATAGCAGAGTACAGTAATGTTCTGCTATATGGGGATTTGCTTTAGGTAAATGTTTCAAGTGTGAAGCAACACTGAAATAATTCCTCAAGAGTAGAGATGAGCGAACCGGGTTCGGGTTCGAGTCCATCCGAACCCGATCGCTCGGCATTTGATTTGCAGGGGCTGCTGAAGTTGGATAAAGCTCTAAGGTTGTCTGGAAAACATGAATACAGCCAATGACTATATCCATGTTTTCCACATAGCCTTAGGGCTTTATCCAACTTCAGCAGCCACTGCCGAAAGTTCGGGTTCGGATGGACTCGAGCATGCTCGAGGTTCGCTCATCTCTACTTAAGAGGTTTCCAGCAGGCCAGAGTACTTAGGATTTCCTATTGTGGGTATTGATGGTAAAGGCTAAGGTCTTAAAATGTGTGGTCACTGGCATTAGAAGTGCCGAGACTTGAAGGGGGTGACTTTTTTTTTTTTTTTTTTTTTTCATGTTTTAAAAATTTAAGAGTATATGTTATGTGCACACAGGATTTCTATCTATAGATCTGTTCCCTCTTTACGTTACACATGGACATTCCCATAATTTACTTATCAACACCCAAGTTTCATATATGTTTTGTACATTCCATCACTAAGCAAATATAATGTGTCTAGGACTGTGACATGAAGGACATGTAAAAAAAAAAATCGGACAAAATGTGCTATTTATCAAATGCCATAATGCACGTGACTAATGATAACCTTGAGCCGGGCAGCAGGCCGCTCCTCAAGGCTATTCCCAATGCTTATAGTTGTGTTGTTTTATTCCCCAGTAAGGTACACATCTTAACAGCATAGTAACACAAGTTCATCTTACAGTCGTGGCTTCTACACCCATAAAGCCTAAATAGAACACCGCTTTAGCATTCTGAAGAAAAGCTCCTCCAGAATAGTTTGTGTTTTTTTTTTTTTAATTATTGGGGAATACAGTTATTATAGCAGCATAGGTCCCTGGCACTTTCTCTACCCACAGACCTCCTCCACAGTACCCATGTTTTATCATGTTCCCTACAATTGGCTTTTTACATCCAAGACTTTTGTTCAACAAGTTAGTTGTGCTGAAAGTGTAAAGTGTAAAACGGACTTGTATGTTGTAGTGTATGTTGAACCCTTTTTCGGCAGTGCTCTGAGAGGAGTTAGGTGAAAACAATAACATCCGCTCTCCTCACCAGCCCCAGCGCTGCCACCTTCAGTCCGCCTCTGCGGCCCACCAGTGTCTGGCCGCCTCTTGGTCTGAGGCTGGACTTGAGATGTGACAGGCCGACTCAGGAATTCAGCAGTAGTGTCCCATCTGCCACTGAATGGCTGAACTGACCTGTCACGTCTCAAGTCCATTCTCAGGACAGGAAGCGGCTGGACACAGGTAGAATGCAGGTGGCAGTACTGGAGCTGGAGAGGTAAGTGGAAGTTGTTGAGAGGTCTGGAGAATGGGGAAGTGGATTGATAAGACTGGCACTGCTGGTGCTTACCGGTGAGCATACAAAACTAAAAAAGTGCCACAAACTAGATGTTTTACATTTGTACTGTAAACTTTAAGCTAACATCTAGTCACAGCACTATATATATATATATATATATATATATATATATATATATATATGTAAAAATTTTTTTTTTTTTAAGAATATACACCATGTTTGCTGTGTTAAGTGATATTTGCTAGTTTACTCAATGTTATTGCAAGGTGGCTATGCAACTTCAAGTGGAGCGCTGTCTTTACGAAAAAACGTACAGCAGTGAAGTTCTCATGAAATTCATTTTCTTATACACAGTACACATACACATATCTTATGCATATACAGTACTGTTACGTTGTAGTTATCTTATAGACTTCACATTTGTCCTTAATTATTTTTTTGTCTTTTTTATTTTAGAACTGGCTCATGAATCCAACCCTTCTGATCATGCAAGAGCAAGCACAATATTCCTCAGCAAATCCCAGACTGATGGTGAGTTATATTCAGAAGTACTGTATATCTCGTGTATGGACGTTTCCTGAGTACATTTGCTCTTGCATTTTAGAGAATTTTATTTGGTAGAAAACGTAATGCTTACAAACACAAATTTACATGTTTTACATGGATAAAGGAGTCGTAGGCATATGGCTGGGTAATATGGCCTGAAATAAAAATCTTGATATCAAACCCCCCCCCATCCCCAACTTCTATGTGTGTGTTTTTTTTTTTTTTCTGTTTGCTTGCTCAGAATTCAGTATATTTAATTCAGCAGGTTAGAAAAATATTACTGCTTATTACTCTCGTCATCCAGTGTCTTACCATCATCCTCTACACCATTTTCATGGTATTAGGAGTTTAAAATAGTATTCTGCTAATGATCTGACATAAAATGCTCCTTAAACTTGCTAGTCATACTCAAAAGTCCCTGTCAGTGTAACACACCTCACAGGTCTCTGTGCCAACTTACTTGTTTTGAAACTTTTTTTTTTTCAAAATGGTTGTTTACTGCTAAGATGGCACTGGCTGGGGAACATACATTTCCCATCATACAGCTCAGCACCTTCATTGTTCCGTACATGTCATGCCCCTGCTCTTCACGCTACTATGTATTGCACAGTAAACACAGGGCAGAAACTGAGACAGCTGCCAAATCCCTTACAATGGCAATAATTATAACACCCCCACCCCCAAGTGGGTATACCAATTCAGCACACCAGCTCCCCAAATCCCAAGGCCTACAGTTCATAGGAACTGCCTGCACTTCTAATCTAATCCTATCCAATGATGGGATGTGCGCGATAATGTTTCATTTGAATGGTTCCACAAGCTGTGGCCTCACTACTAGCACTAATTGTGAGTTGTCTGGATGTCCGTGACTAGACAGACATGATCCTGTCTCTAATGGCGCATGCAATGTTAGTGTAAGTAGTGAGGCTGCAGCTTTATACGCTCACTGGGGGAGATTTATTAAAGGGTGTAAAATACACTCTGGTGTAAACTGCCTACAGCAACCAGTCACAGCTCAGCTTTCAGCTCTGGTAAAATGATGGGTGTGATTAGTTACTGTGGGCAGGTTACACCAGTGTAAATTTTACACCCTATGATAAATCTGGACCACTGTGTCTGTGCTGCAAGGCCTTTCAGTCAGTCTGCACCAGTGGGCATTTAATGGTGTGGTGGCCCTTGGGCATATCAGATCCTAGGCCACACCTAGGACTTCAGTAGGGAATGTGTGCATGACCAAAGACTTCTGGCAAGGGCTTATCTATGAGAAAGTCAGGCAATTCAAACTTACAAACACACTCTAGATCAGGGGTCCCCAAACTTTTCACACAGGGGGCCAGTTCACTGTCCCTAGGACCATCGGAGGGCCGGACTATTAAAAAAAAAAAAAAAAAAAAAAAAAAAACTATAATCAAATCCCAATGCAAAATGCCACAACCCCCGCCCACCACCCCCAAATTAAAAGCATCCCTCTTTCCTTCCACTTCTCACCCAGCCCGTACTCAACCCCTTAGTCCCCCTTCACACCCTCAAACAGCCTTTCCTCACTCCCCCTTCACCCCCTCAACCAGCCCCTTTACTCCCCCTTCACACCCTCAATAAGCCCCCCTCATCCCATTTCAACTCACTCCCCCTTCCCACGCTCTATCAGCCCTCCCCCACCACCACACCGGGTGCTGTTCTGCTTGGAGGAGGCAGCTCTGTCAGAATGACAGTGAGGCAAGCCAAGCTCACGCAGGTCCCACTGCGGCATGCCGAGACAAGTGATGTCATTCTGCGGGACGTGCATGAGCAAACGTAACTGTCACTTGCATGCAGGAGGATCGTAGAACATGCTGTCAGTGCTTTGCTGAACAAGGGCCCAGGGATGGCGGCGGCAAGGATGCGGGGCAGGGTCAGGGAAAGGCGGAGGTGGAGTTTGGCTACAGCTGGCGTGATCCGGAAGGGGGAGCTCTTTTATTGGTGGTCAGTAAGAGCAGTCCTCTCACTGACCACAAATGAAAGTTGTCACTTCTAGAAGTTCGCCGGATAAATGGCCTCAGGGGGCCGCATGCGGCCCGCGGGCCTTAGTTTGGGGACCCCTGCTCTAGATGGTTGAGTGGATCAGAGATCTAATGCCTTACTAGTGTAAAGCCAAGTTCTACTCATATGCAGTTATTTAATAAATTGGGGAAATGGGCCTCCTGCCTTTAGTAATAGCTCCTCTTCAGTGAAATGTTGAATATTTACTTCAAGTGAAGGAAGTTTTCTCTTTTGTCCCTTAAGGAAGTCGTCTTTTGTAGAGACTGCACTTGAAGTCACAAGGGAAGCTGTCTTGTTGTATGTTTCTTGTGCTTGGGATGTAAATACGTTTCCTGCCAGTACTATATCTTTGCTTGCCTGGAAGAAGCTGGAGGGGAGGGGAGGTTTTCCAGCTACACAAATATTAGGATACAGCCATGCACATTGGTAGGATTGACTGTGTAAATGCTGGTCAGGTTGCACTCACACTTATAGCCCCCGCCGACTGTTCAGTTCCGAAACATCATGAAGGGCAATGTAAAACCATTCTAAGCTTTTTTGTGTGTGTTAAAGGAGAAGTCTGGCGAACATTTTTATTAAAGTGGTTGTCCAGCGAAAATCTTTCTTTCAAATCAACTGATACCAGAAAGTGATATAGATTTGTAATTTACTTCTATTAAAAAAAATCTTACCATACTTATTAGCTCCTGTATGTCATGCAGTGAATTATTTTTTTTTTTTTCAGTCTGACAGTGTGCTCCCTGCTGACATCTCTGGCCGAGACAGGAACTGTCCAGAGCAGGAGAGGTTTTCTATGGGGACTGATAGATAACCGAGACAACAGTTCTTGTCTCGGTCAGAGATGTCAGCAGAGAGCAGTGTCAGACAAAACAACATTTCCTGCATGACATACAGCAGCTAATAAGTATAGGAAGACTTGAGATTTTTTTTATAGAAGTAGATTACAAATCTATATAACTTTTTGATACCAGTTGATGTGAAAGAAAACGTTTTTCGCTGGACAACCCCTTTAACGTATTGTATTTACCCCCCCCCCCAAAAAAAAATAAAAAAATAAAAAAAAAACCTTTATATAAATCACCAATATACACTTATTATGGGAAATGCACATAAAGTGCTTTTTTCTCTGCACTTATTACTGCATCAAAGCTTCACTTCCTGGATAAAATGGTGATGTCACAACCCAACTCCCAGAGCTGTGTGGGCTGTGGCTGCTGGAGAGAATGATGGTAGGGGTACACTGAGATAAACAGGGCACTGGAGGGACACAGAGCATCAATCTGCTATCATCCTCTCCAGCAGCCACAGCTCGCACAGCTCTTGGAGTCAGGTCGTGACATCACCATGTTATCCAGGAAGAGAAGCCTTGATGCCGTAGTAAGTGCAGGAAAAAAGCACTTTATGTGCATTTTCCGTAATAAGTGTATATTGGTGATTTGTATAACTTTTGGGGGGGAAAATTACAATACTTGAATAAAAATTTTTTTGCCAGACTTCTCCTTTAAATGACTTGTCAGTCCTCCTTATATAACCTTGTTTTTTCTCTGCCTATGATTTTTAAGTTCTGTAAACTGATTGGAACCTTTGATTTGTCCAGATACCAAGTTTCCAGTTCTGCTAAGCTAGTAATGTGTATTTCTTTATTACAGTGAGAGAAAAGAGGAAGAGTAACCATATAAATCATGTAAGTAGCATTCACCTGCTGATTTATTGCTGCTTTAATGATACCAGAGCACATTGTATTCTTACAATTTCCTCACATTTGCCTATGGTCTTTCTCCATGCTATTATTGGTTGGGTTATTAATATATGCTTGTTAAACACTCTGCTACATCATTTACTAAACTTTGTTCTACATGCTGTAAATCAGCTGGCTGTGAATGTTTATACATAATGAAAAACCTTGCAGAAAAGGCAGTTCCCTAATACACCAGTCACACTGATTTGGTATATGATCACTCTTTATTTTGGCATATACTTCACTGTGATAATATCTGTATGCTGTCTTCATTTAGGATTAGCCCATGTAAAAACCTGTTCATGGCAAGTTTTTTTTTTTTTTTTTTACATTTTAAAGGGAAACTGACAGCAAGGATATGCATATATCCATGCTGCCAGTTTCCAGGTGTCAGTCACAAGAGCCTTGCATACATACCTTTGGCGATATTCTATGATTCGCCCGAGGCTGTGCGCCCTGGGCACACTCTACAGTGACAATGTCGGCTCAGAATAAAGATGCCTTTTATCGAAGCAGCTGCATCACTTAGCATCACCAAAGAAATGTATGCAATGCTCCTGTGACTAGTATCCAGAAACTGGCAGCCCAGTTATAGTTCTGTGCTTTCAGTTTCCCTTTAATAAACACCAGTTGCAATTTGTCTATACCAAGAAGTTAGCGCCATCTATATCAGTCTTAATAGTACAGGGGCAGGGGGAATGCTGACAGGCTTCATCCGTTTTCCAAGTCTTCTTACTAGACACCCTTTTTCTGCAGATTTTTGTTTCTGACCTGGCAACATACAAACATAAATCAATCGTATTTCTAATGCTTAGATAATTACGGCTTGTGTTATTTTACAGTGCTCTAGCGCCATCTGTCTGTAAATCATAGCATTTTTTTTATTCTTTTTATTTTAATTTTTTTAACATTTTAGATTTGGTCAAAATCTTTACCCAAAATACTTTAATACTTTAAGACTGATTTACTAATAATATATAAAATTCTTAAAGTGTAAATTTAGACTGGCACCAAACTTACCACATATGATCACATAGTTGTGTATTAATGCAGTTAAAGTGACACTAGAATTTTTGTTCATACACAGGTCTCTCCTGGGCAACTTACAAAGAAGTACAGTTCATGTTCCACAATATTCTTAGATGACAGCACAGTCAGTCAACCCAACCTCAGAAGCACAATAAAGTGGTGAGTGATTAAAAGTAAACCTGCAATATTTCTGTTGTCAATCCACTCTTGAGCTTGGCTTACTAAAAAAGGATGAAAATTAGGCTGGGTTCACACTGCATTTGTATTCACATTTAATGTATACGTTTTAGAGTCTGGGAAAGGATAAAAACGTAAGCTGGTGGATGCTAAAAACAGATTCTTCTGCGTGCCATACAGCAGAACCCATAAACATCACTATAAACTTTATAAATTATAAACTGTGCCTTATGTCTCACAAACAAGCCGTACACCCCCCCAATGCTTCCGCTGTGCACTCCTCTGGTCCCACCTGTGCTTCTGTTCTGCTGGCCTCTGATAAGGTCCTGCTCCCAAATCAGCCAATTACAATTTTGATCGGGGGAGCAGGACGTCAGCAGGAGCCACCAAGACTGGAACATAGCCAGGATGAAAAAATTGTGCAGCAGGGGAGCGAGGGTAGGTAGTTTGCATAATGTAACATTTTGGTGGGGGGTTGTTTGTTTTTCTTCAGGAGAGATAATAAAATCTTAATTTGATGCTACGTTTTAACCCCTTAAGGACAGAGCCTGAAATGGCCTTAAGGACAGAGACAAATTTTATGAATATGACCAGTGTCACTTTATTCATTAATAACTTCCGGATGCTTTTACCTATCCAGCTGATTCTGAGATTGTTTTCTCGTGACATATTGTACTTAACATTTCTGGTAAAATGGAGTCGATACTGATAATGAATCTTTATGAAAAACACCAACATAACGTGAAAAATTTTAAAAAAATGCATTTTTCAAACTTTGAAACCTTTCTGCTTATACAGAAAATGGTTATACCACATAAATTATATATTAAATAGCATTAGCAACATTTTTGTTGGCGGCATTTATTAAACTATATTTCATTTTTTTTAGACAATAGGAAGCTTAAAACATTAGCAGCAATTTTCCAAATTTTCTGTAAAATTTCAAAATCGGATATTTTTAGGGACCTGTTCAGGTTCAAAGTGTATTTGAGGGGCCTGTATGTTAGAAAGCCCCACAAAGCACCCCATTTCAGAAACTGCACCCCCCCAAACTCTGCAAAAGCACATCCAGAAAGTTTTTTAACCCTTTAGGGGAGTCACAGAAATAAAAGCGAAGTGTGTAAGAAATTTGAAAATTTTTATTTTCTGTGCAGAGATTTTATTGTAATCCAATATATTTCATAATGATAAACCTATTAGCAGAGAAATGCACCCCAATATTGATTGCCCCGTTTCTGCAGTTTATAGAAATACCCCATATGTGGCCCTATTGCGCTATTTGACGCAACCACAAGCGCCTAGTGAATTTCAACGCCTCCGTTATATTTGGTCATTTTTGACCGTACCACTTCAGGTTGGCAGAGGCTCTGGGGTGCCAAAACCTAAAAAACACCCCTAAAGGGACACCATTTAGAAAACTGCACCCCTCAAGGAATGTAACAAGGGGTGCGGTTAGCATCTGGACCCCACAGGTGCTTCACAGATTTTCAGAACAATGTGGTATAAAAAAGGAAAAATTCAATTTTTTACACTAAAATGTTGTAAAAATGAATGCTAGAACAAGGGGATAAAAGAAAAAAAAACACCAAACATGTAGCGCAGTTTCTCCCGAGTACAGAAATACCCCACATGTGGACATAAAGTGCCAAGCGGGCGCAGGACGGGCCTCCAAAGGGAAGGAGCGCCAATTGGCCTTTGCAAGCTGGATTTTACTGGAATGGATTTCAAGGGCCATGTCGCATTTACAGAGCCCTCGTGCTACCAAAACACTGGCAACCCCCCACAAGTGACCCCATTCTGGAAACTACACCCCTCAAGTAATCTAACAAGGAGTTCAGTGAGCATATGGACCCCACTGGTGACGGGCACAAATGTGGAACAATGTGACGTGAAAGGGAAAAATTTCATTTTTTCACTTTCACGGCACAAATGTGGCCGTCATCAAGGGGTCCATATCCTCACTGCACCCCTTGTTAGATTCCTTGAGGGGTGTAGTTTCCAGAATGGGGTCACTTGTGGGGGGTTTCCAGTGTTTTGGCAGCACAAGGGCTCTGTAAATGCGACATGGCGTTCATCATCCATTCTGGCCAAATCCAGCCTTCAAAATCCAAATGGCACTCCTTCCCTTCGGAGGCTTGCCCTGCGCCCACATGGCGCTTTATGTCCACATGTTGGGTATTTCCATACTCAGGGGAAATTGCTCTACACATTTAGTGTTTTTTTATCTTTTAACCCCTTGTGAAAATGAAAAAATCAAGACAAGATCAATGATTTAGTGTAAAAATTAAACATTTTTTACACTAAATGTTGGTCTAGCCTTGATTTTTTTCCTTTTCCACAAGGGGTTAAAAAAAAAGTGAACACAAAACGTGTAGGGTAATTTCCCCTGAGTACAAAAATACCCCACATGTGGATATAATTTGCCATATGGGCAGAGGGCAAGCCACCAAAGGGACAGAGCGCCATTTAGAGGCTGGAATGGAGGATGGAGGCCATGTCGCAATTACAAAGCTCCTGTGCTGCCAGGACAGTAGAAACCCCCCACAAGTGACCCCATTCTGGAAACTACACCCCATAAGGAATCCAACAAGGGGTACAGTGAGTATATGGACCCCACTGGTGATGGGCACATAAGTGGAACATGTGCCATGAAAATAAAAAATACAATTTTTTTTCATCTTCACGGCCCAAATGTGCCAGTCACCAGGGGGCCATATTCCCGCTGCCCCCCTAGTTAGAGTCCTTATGGGGTGTAGTTTCCAGAATGGGGTCACTTGTGGGGGGTTTCTACTGCCCTGGCATCACAGAGGGTTTATAATTGCATCATGGCATCCTCTAATGGGAATGGCGGCCATACCTATTTAGCTGGGGAAAAGGGACAATTCTAATTTATTTGGGGGTATTAGGCCAATTATTAGTTTATAAGGTTGAAAATGACAGGTGTCCATCAAATTCAACCTGTGTTGATCCAGAGGAAGGCAAAAAAACCCTCGTAAGGCAGACGACAGTAGCCTCATCACAGGGAAAAAATTCCTTCCCGATTCCATAATGGCGATCAGAATAATCCCTGGATCAACGTGACCCCTGAAAGAGGAATAAGGGACAGAATTTAGATAATGTAGAACTCCAATGACGTGTGGTGGGCCTTGAAGCGATCCAGTATGCAGAGGCCGGGGTGATCAGGACAGGTGTCACACTGGAAAATGGTGTCCTTCCTGATCCCCCTGTTACGCCACACTCTGCACTTCTTCTGGGGTCTCCCTTTCTCCAGTGTGGGGGACGTCACCTGGAAAATGTTGTCCTGGTGCGATACGGGTTCCTTCATATCCAGAAGCGCTGGGTCCGCTCCATGGCTGCTAAATATTAGGGCTCTATTACTGCTTCTGATATTTTCGTATCGTGCCGCAAGCTACAGTAGCTCACTCAGCGAGGGACCAGAAGATGGGGTGCTGGTATAAAAGTTATCCCTGTACAGGTGGTGACCTTTATCCAGCAGTGGGAAGATCAGTTCCCGAACGATCTCCCCACTAACTCGGAGGATGGGGGGGGCATCTGGGGGCTGCATTCGGGTGTCCCTTCCTTCATACACTCTAAGGGTACGTGTACACTGCGGAATGGCGAAGGATAACCCTTTGTGCATTCCGCAGCTGGCACCCGCCGGCGGACTGATGGAGGCACGCGTCTCGTGTCACACTCCATTATATGCACGGGCGGATTCTGCCCTCTGTCCAATGTGTTCATTCTTTGGACAGACGGCGGAATCTGCCCGTGCATAGAATGGAGTCTATGACACGGGTGGAGACGCTCGCCTCCATCAGTCCGCCGGTGGGTGCCAGCTGCGGAATGCACAAAGGGTTATCCTTCGCCATTCCGCAGTGTGCACGTACCCTGGATCTGTAAGAGTACCCTGAGGTACTGTCACAGAGTTTGTAGAATTTCACGCCATACCGCCATCTCTTATTGGGACGGTACTGGCGGAAAAGACGTGTCTGGGGGGCAGCGTACGCTACGCTACCCCCAGACACGTCACTGGATGATGAGGATGAATGGAGGAAAGAAGGATCCCCCCCATTCATCCTCACTGGCTGTTTCGGTGTCGGAGGCCTAATAGCCTATGCGTCCGACACCGAAAACACCCTGGGGGCCATCTTTATACGGGGATTGGTATATGGGGTATGTAAATGTGTAGTGGTGTAGTGTTTTTTACGTGTTTTTTTGACAGGAAGATAAAATATCCCTTTGCCAAGAAAGGAGCTGCTGATAAATGCCGCACTTATGTGCGGCACTTATCAGCAGCCAGTGGCGGTAGGATATAGAGGGGAAAAACGCCCCTACGCTGAAAAGGAGGAGTTGCTGATCAGCGGCGCACTTACGGGCGATGCTGATCAGCACTCAGCGGCGTTAGGGCGCAAAAAAAGAAAAGAAAAAAAAATTGGAAAAAAAAAAAAAAATCTTTTTAACCCAAAGCAACTGATCAGTGAATGATATTCACTGATCAGCCGCTAGGGGGCGGTAGAGCGACGCTGCCGGAGATTACCGAGGCCCGCCGAACACGAGGACCCGAGCGATTACGAAGATTTCCGACGCTGGACGACCGAACCCGGAAGTGACCCGAAGAAGACGCGAGGACGGCGCGGACCGCAGATCGTCGCTCCGGACGCCCAGATCAGGTGAGTATGGTACACCTGCACCACACACACCTGTTCTGCACCCCTCAGCTACCTAGCTAAGGGGTGCAGAACGCGACAAAACAGTTTTTTTACAGTTTGATCGCCATGATGGGCCGGCCGGTACTGGCCAGCCTATCACGGCCATCATGGGGGTGGCATCGGCACCATATTTGGTGGGGACACTAATGGCGATTGCCATTGCTTTCCGGGTCACCGATGAACCGGAAAGCTGTTTCCAGCTGCTATATGCTGATCTGTATAGATCAGCATATAGCAGCGATCGTCGGCACGGGAGGGGTTAATCACCCCCCGTGCCGACGAGCAGAGATGGCCTGCTATACATTATAACAGGCCATCTTCCCCGACCGCTGTGTGTGAACACACAGCGATCGGGGAAACATCGGGCGTAAGTATACGCCCGTTTGCGTTAAAGCCCACTCTGCGGGGGCGTATACTTACGCCCGATGTCGTTAAGGGGTTAATGACACACTCAACCTGGGTGTTGGTGTAACCCTGAACGTACCGGTATGTCCTTACTTCCTATGCAGCCTATAAAGCGAGCTCAGCTGAGGTCGCTTCATAGCAGGTGGGGGTCAGCTGCTATGAGCAGTCAGGTTCTCACTACTAGGGGCCTATTCCACGGAGCGCTCCATGGAATAGATAGAACGATCAGCCAATGATCGTGTTATCGGCTGATCGTTCATTTAGGTTCAGTCCTAAAATCATCGTTCGCCATAAGCGCATTGCTATGTTGGAATAGCGGTGCGCGGCGGCGACCGACTATTTTAGCAGCACCATACATTACCTGTCCGGGCTGCAGGTCTTCTCCTTCTCTCCCGGTCCCGCACCACAGTAGCTTCAGAGCGGGGCTGTCTGAACTGACAGAACGCTCATCCACGCGGGACCACCGCGGCCAGTGATTGGCTGAGTGGTCTTCAGTTCTGACAGCCCCGCTCCGAAGCTGCTGCGCGCGGGACCCCGGGAGAAGGAGAAGACCTGCAGCCCGGACAGGTAATGTATGGCGCAAGGGCTGCAAGGACATCGGTAACTATGTCCCTGTAGCCCTCTCTTATCGGGGCCGTGGAATAGGCCCAGTAAACGAGCGCCGATCTAGCAGATCGGCGCTCGTTTACATCGTTGATTGGGCCCTCATCGGCCCGTGGAATAGAACCCTTACTGACAGGCTCCTGTGATTGCGGGGGTCCTGGTTGCTTTCCCAGGAGTTTTCCTTACCTCCATGTGGTCTGCACTCTATGTGCAGAACGCTGATCAATGCTTTTCTATGGCATAGCATTGACCAGTGTATGCAATCCAATGACTCTATGCCAAAGTCCACCAGGGGGACTGTAAGGGTTATCCAGCGCTACGAAAACATGGCCACTTTCTTCCAGAGACTCCCAATCCCTCAGGCTAATTGCCTAGGGACAAACTCCCCCTTTAATGGGACCCAACTAAAGTCTAACTTTTAGTCTTACATACAAATAAAATCTGTCTATCAACTGGTAGAAAGAATGTGTTAAAAACAGTAGAACTGCTACCATATAAACCATATGCAGTAGAACCAAACCAGGTCTATGTCACTGAATATGGTGGAGCAGTGTGCTGTTACTATCTAAAATCTGCCTATAGCCCCTCCTCAGGAAGAATTGCTATCAAGCCTCCTATGGTCTCCTCCTTCTTATGTGGCCTGATCTAATCAGGGGGTCCTCAGTCCTGCCCCCAAACAAATGGTCACCTGTCCAATAGGGTGTCAAGGAAATAGCACTTAGCAATAAAAGTGGCTCTAATTTGCTCCTATTTTAGGGTCCATTTGTACAGAAAGATTATCTGACAGATAATCTACCAAAGATTTTAAGCCAAAACCAGGAATGGATTTGAAAAGAGGAGAAATCTCAGGCTTTCCTTTATGACGTGATCTCTGTTTTTAGTCTGTTCCAGGCTTTGGCTTCAAATCTTTGGCAGATAATCTCTCAGATAATCTTTCTGTGTAAATGGACCCTTAGTATAGACATATGATCTCTGATCATGTGCAAGTTAAATCATGTGATACTTAGTACCACATCATCACACAGAGCCACACTCTTCCTCTGTTGTACATTGATGATGCGCTGCTCATGTGACTAAGCACATGTGACTAGGGAGCTCCGATCATGTGACGACCAATACTGAAATTCTTAAAAAATAATTACCTGTAATAAAACCGTCCAACGCGCCATTACAAAGTACGCTTGTTCCTGAAAAAAACAAGTCCTTACATGGCCCTTTAGATAGAAATATGAAAGCGCTAGAGCTGTGAGAAGGCAAGGAGGAAAAAACGAAAATACAAAAATGAAAATTGGCGTGCTCATAAAAAGGGTTAAAGGGGTATTCTGGCTTTCTTACTATCTAACTGTGCTTAAAGGGAACCTGTCACCCCCCGTGCCGGGGTGACAGGCTCCCGACCCCCTGTTAGAGCCCCCTATACTCACCTAATCCCGCCGGGTCCCGCTTCTGGAGATGGTCGGGTCACGGAGATCTCAGCCGCTGCAGCCGGACGCGCGCGCTCCTCAGATGAGTCCAACGCTCATAGAGAATGACGGAGCGCTGGACTCTCTTGTCATTCTCTGAGTGTTGGACTCATCTGAGGAGCGTGCGCGCCGGGCTTCGGGCGCCGATATCTCTGTGACCCGACCATCTCCAGAAGCGGGATCACGTGAGTATAGGGGGCTCTAACGGGGGGTCAGGAGCCTGTCACCCCGTCACCGGGGGTGACAGGTCCTCTTTAAGGAGGTGTGAATTAAAAGAATTTATTTGCCCCGCTGCTGTCTCTGCCTTGGCTGCAGGCACTTTCTTGCTTCCTGCTCAGCCAAGCTGTGGCTGGGGTGGATCCAACTGCAGCCAATGAGTGGCTGAGCAGGTGATCGCCTGGTGCCAAGGCATAGACACGGGCTTGAAATATACAGGCAGCCAGGAATATAAGTATAGGTAGGGTTTTCTCTGTTTAAATGAACCCTGAACACAGGTGGATAGAAAAATATTTGTAAAGCAAACTCAATATTGTCAGTTCTTAGTAATACTCAATATCTGCCTTGTCCATTTTGCAGTTTGCATCTTTTTTTTGTCTGTTTTTATGATACTGCTTCATTTTTCCACTTCTTGTCTTTACTCTTTTATGTTTCTCTGTTGTTTTTCAGTGTTACCTTAGCAATATATTACCACATAAAGAACAGGTATGGAAAATGCTCGTCTGTGGATTATTTACCAGATTATAAAGTCTCAGTGACTAAATCCATTACTGTCAATTGCGCACACACACACACACACACACACAGACACACGTCTTAAACATCATTAACCCCTTGCTGCACTCGTACACATATATATACATACCGTTAATTAATGTTTTGTAAAGTGTATTACACAAGTAAATGAGGCACTTACACATAGACGATGTGCTGACCGCAGTCCCTGCTCTCTGTCAAAATAGCTGCTGATGGCTTGGTTTTTTAATACGAGTTGTGCTTTTTAAAGAGAAAACATAAGCGGGAATACCATGCTAAACCTGTCGGCAGCATATAAGTAGTTGGCCAATGATTACTACTAGAGCTGAGCACAACTTGAGCATGCTCGCGTCCATTCGTTCAGCATTTCTAAAGAAGTTAGATGCAGCCCTTGGGGGTCTGGGAAAACATGGATACAGCCTAATTACTACCTTGTTGTTTCCTTTGTCCTTGCCATCTAATCCTAATATATGTGGAAAATATATATTTATATGATTCATACCACCATAACCATATCAATGTTGACATGATTAACACCTATTTTATTTGCGCCAAAAACCTGTCTGATGGGTATACTGTACTGTCTTTTTTTTAGAGATTCGGACAGATCCCTGGACATATTTGATGAAAAACTGCATCCTTTAACGGTAAGATCTGCCCGCTTTGAAACATAGAAGATTGTCGTTAGAAAAAAGACCACTTGGTCCATCTAGTCTAGATATATGTTTATCGCAGGCATGTTTACATACTGGTATTGTAGATTCACCTACCACATCTGCTGGATGTTTGTTCCAAGCATCTACTACTATTTCAGTAAAGTAATATTTTCTCATGTTGCTTCTGATTAGAGATGAGCGAATCTACAGTAAGAATGAAGCAAATCGCTTTGTTCCAATCTGCCTTCTCATCAGGCAGCAGGCTTTGAAGTCTGCTCCGCTCCGTGAGGCTCCTCCAGTCCTGGGAAACTTCTCCCAGTTTGTATGAAACCCTCAACATGTATTGTATTTGATTACTAATGTCATTTTCTATAATGTTGGTGCGTATACAACTCCTGTCATAGTTATAATGGCCGTATATAGTCTTGGGGTATTTAGAAATACAATGAAACAGATGACACCGCAGGAGTAACGGACATGAGTGTTTGTTATATGGACAAATAAAAATTGTGGGAGTGCTCTTTTAATAGTCACACATTGCTTGTTAAATCTAATCTGTCGCCCCTGAACAACTACCAGGCTGGTGACACCTCAGGGATAGATCATTCAGAACATAACTTCTGTTGCCTGTGTCTTTATATTCTCATAAAGTCCTTTATTTGGGCCTTGACTAGGTGAGGCCTATCATTCCCTGAGCTCTAGCACCACTACACCTCAGTGTGCTGTATGCTCACCTCTTTATATACCGGTAATGTGTAGTGTGCATCGAGAATCATAGGCCTCCTTCACAATATTCAAACAATGGAAAGAACACTGCAGGGTCATTTATGCACAGTAACGGTTTTACACCTAATCCATCCTTTACTTGTGTCACACCTCTTTTATTTATTATTTTGGCACACTGTTGCTCAACGGGTAGCTAAAGGACAATCATCCGGTCTTGTGTGCACTTTCTATTGTGCTTTCTGTCTGCTAATACTCTCACATTAGTTCCTAGCTCATCCTCCTATAACTTCTATTTTAGGAACTTAGGGCCCTATTCCACGGGCCGAGCAGGGCCCGATCAACTATGTATAAACGAGCGCCGATCTGCTAGATCGCTGCTCGATTACTGGGCCTATTCCACGGCCTGATCGTTGAGCGAGGGTTTCAGGGACATCGTTACCCGTGTCCTTGCAGCATACATTACCTGCAGGGCTTCTCCTCCACTCTGTCTTCCTCCCCGGGTCCCGCGCGCTCTAGCTTCAGAATGGCCTGTCTGCTGACAGGCCACTCAGCCAGCTGACAGGCCACTCTGAAGCTAGAGCGTGGGGGACCTGGGGAGGAAGACAGAGCGGAGGAGAAGCCCTGCAGGTAATGTATTGAGCTTCTCAAATCGTCGGTCGCCCGCCGCGCACCGCTATTTTAGGTCTGGCCCTAAATGAACAATCAGCCGATGACACGATCATCAGCTGATCGTTCTCTCTATTTCACAGAGCGATAATCGGCCGATTGGGGCCGATTCGGCCGATTATCGTTCCTGTGGAATAGGGCCCTTAGGCTGCATTCACAGTGTGTTCCACACAGACGTGAAATGCCTTTGACTGAGCGTCCCCCACCACCGCGCGGCTGCTTCATTACAGTATGGCGCGTATTCATACAGTTCCCCCGCTCCCAGCATCACGGCATAGATGCTGCCTATGCAGTGGGGGCCCCTCCGTTACAGGCATTGTCCCAAATAAGTTCAAAAGAAGTGAAATTTTCTGCACTAAAATACCCCTTAAGGGTAAATTCACACGGGCGGATCTGCCGCGAGTCTCCCGCTCAAAATCCGCATCTAATCCGCAATACACGTAAGTGTGTGTTTGATTGCGGGTAAATCTACATGTAAATCTACCTACATGCAATTTACCCCCAATCCAACACGCACTTACGTGTATTGCGGACTAGCTGCGGATTTTGAGCGTGAGACTCACGGCAGATCCGCCCGTGTGAATTTACCCTAAGGGTAGCTTCACGCACCCTTTATCGCAGCAGATTTCATCTAAATAACTGAACATCGGATCTGTGTGTGTGTGTGAAGGCACCCTTAAGAACACTTAAGACAAATTTCAGCAAATGTCATTACTGATCAATAGACCCTTTTTAACCCTGAAGAACTTTTCCCAGTTTAGACCTTTCGGGAAACCTGACATAATATTGTATTTTGCAGCGTGAGGAGGTGACTGATGACTACTGTAAGCACGATCCGGATCATAAGCACATATACCGTTTTGTGCGGACCCTTTTCAGTGCAGCACAGCTGACAGCGGAATGTGCGATTGTCACTTTAGTAAGTACTGAATCTTGTAAATTGTTTTCCAAAGACTGAAAAAAAGGTATTAGGATGTATGGAGAAGCATATTACAGCTTTTACTGCTGTAGAACTTGGTCAGAATACACCCCATTAGGGGGATTTCACGTGTTGGAATTTGTATGCAGATCTGTCACAAATATGCAGCAGAAACCACATGCAATACATGTGGATTTTGTTGCAGGTTCACAGTGGATCTTGGCACTATACACAAAGGGCAAAATCAGGTATGCAAAAATACTGCAGAGACACAATCACATGTTTCTCAACGACAGTAAGCTATCTACAGACCCTCGTCCGGGAAGAAACAACCAAACCAAGCGGGGTCTCCAGTCAAGGACAATCAAAAAATGACAGGACTTGGGAAATACCCCAAGGTATTCATCCACAGACAGCTGTTTCGAGGTATTTGCCCCTCATCAGTGGGGAGTAGGATTCTGGCTAGTAGGAGCAAAGCCTAGCAAGTGCGTTCAAGACGATGATGGTTCACCTCAGGGAGATCAACCAAAACGCAGCAGAGACAACACCACGTGTTTCTCAAAGTCAGTGAATCTACATTCCTAGTTCCTTGGACACTGAAAAACACGTGGTGTTGTCTCTGCAGTGTTTTGGTTGATCTCCCTACGGTCAAGCATCATTGTCTTGTATACACAAAGGGGGAGATTTACTAAGGAGTCTGTGTGTGACTCTTCTAATGAAGATCGGTATATGTTTTGTTCGAATATCTTGTGTCTGTTTTATAAAAATGTAGCACTGCCATAGTGAATGTACCTAAGTAAAAAGTTACAAAATCGTCACAAAAAGTAAAAGAATTGCGCAAACAAATTCTCCTAATATTGACCAGACGTAGGCCTGCACCAGTTTGTGCAAATTTTTAAAAAGTCGCAAATATTACATTGGAAGCTAATCCCGGTTTATGCTTACTTTTGGGTGAAGACTCAAAACAGGCAGATTAAAAAAAAAGTTGCATCTAAAAAATATTCACCCATCGAATACTGGTTCACAAATAGAACTTAGACCAAAAATTGGCAAAAATCCTATTATAAACCTAAAAATAGGCGCAAAGCCCTTAATAAATTTTCCCCAAAGTGCGGAAATCAGTCACGAATCCAGGATGAGATCAGCAGTAAATGGTGCTGTAAAGGAATATTTTGCTCTTTTAAAAATGTGTAATTTTATAAATTTGTTATTGCTTCACTCCTACTGACATGCAGAATAAAGTTACCATGTCACGTTTACTTCAGTTACTGCACAAATATCAGAATTCTGTTTCTTCACAAATACAACTTGTGTGACTACTGTTAGCCCTCATGTGGCACTGTTTACAGATAAAAATGAAAAAATGCTAATGCCAGATAAGAGTCGGATCAACCATATGAGTTAGCTTACAGAACTCTCTTGTAAGCACATGTAAAATTATTAATTTTAATGTTATTTTAATATTTGCAGCCATACTGTGTTACTGTGCTTATCAGGAGCCTGGACTCTGGTGCCTTCTTGACCTATTGGAGAGAGCAGCTTGCTGAATGAATACACTGCATTTGAGGCCCACAGTGGACACAGAATACTGTATGTGCTGCAACTATTAACTAAAGCTAACACTTATACACATGGTATCACATGTATACACATTCATGCTATCAGACCAGCCAAGCTAAACTGAGTACTTTAACTCAGCTAGCCGGATCCTACTCTGTTGCAGCATTAAGTAGATGACCGATTTCCTTCCATTTCCTCTAACCTGCACAACAGCACCTCCCAGTGGTCTATAGTGTGCATATCAATCAGGAGGCTACGTTCCACTTTTGTTGTGCTTCCAGAGGGGATAGGATAGAAAGTGTGACTAACTTTGAAGATCTAAAAAGTTTACATTTTTAACAAGTCTTTTTTTTGGGGGTAGACAAGTCTTTTTATGACTTAGCTGTCTACAGAAAAACAAGAGAGGATGTTTCTAGCCTTTATGCTGCCTTGCAGAAAGCATGTTTTTTTTTCTTTGGCTCCTTTCCCATTTATTCTATTTTTTTTATAATTTTTAGAATTTTCAAACATGCATTTAGTTTTTTTGTTATCCTGCTTTACCAGAAAACCAGCTCCAGTCTCCTAAAGGCAGCTTTAGTCTTGGGAACTTCCTGCATTTCTTTTTTTTTTTTTTTTTCCTGGTAAAGCATGATGATGTGTCCAAGCTGCCTTCAGGGTCTCGGTCCTGGATTTCAAGTAAGTATAGCTTTGTTTTAATATAGAAAAGAATTTTTAGCTCATTTATAAATGCTAAGTGGGTTCAGTTTATTAACTTCCCAGATAAAGCCAACCCAGATAATTATATACAACAGCACCTATCAGCTGTGGTACTGTTAGTGGTATTTGTGAGCTTGTAAGTACGACCAGATGTTTGGACCCATCTGGGGTGTTTTTCAACGTTGCTGTGGAGAAACAGAATGCAAATGTAACTATCATATAGAGGTATGTGGTAATACAAGCAATACTATATATTGTAGGAACTACATATAGACAACATATAGGTAATCATAGGAATAAAGTATGTGTGTGTGTGTGTGTGTGTGTATGTATATATAATATAGTAGTCACAGAGATATGGTATATACAATGGGGGGGATTTATTAGACATGGTGTAAAGTGAAACTGGCAGATTCCACCTTTCATTTTCCAAAGAGTCTGTGAGAAAAGAAAGTTGGAATCTGATTGGTTGCTAGGGGCAACTGAGCCAGTTTCTCTTTACACCATGTTTGATAAATCTCTCCCAATGTTTATATAAAACGTGCTTAAACTTAGTTTTGTTATAACTGAAAAAAAAAGTGTAAATTAGGAACATGCTTTATATCACTTGATATAAATTGAAAAGACAGTGCCCATTTAAATATTATTGTAGTTGTACTACTATTTTACCACTAGATGTCAGCTTTCTGCCTTAAGTAATTTGTGCAGTTTTTTTCCTCCACGTTTGCGATGGTTAAGTTCTGTCATTTTTTTTTTTTTTTTTTTTTTTTTCACTTGTAGGTTTATCTGGAGAGACTTTTAACTTATGCTGAAATTGATATTTGCCCCAGTAACTGGAAAAGAATCGTATTGGGAGCAATCTTACTTGCCTCTAAGGTATGGGATGATCAGGCGGTTTGGAATGTGGACTACTGCCAGATTTTGAAGGACATTACTGTAGAAGACATGTAAGTTGTAAGATTCTCCCATTTGCATTATAGCCACTTAATACAGACCTTGAGTTTGCCAAAGCTTAAAGAAAACTTGTGTTACCTAAACAAAATGGATGTGCAGTATTCCTTTAAAGTATGGATACCTCAGAATTTTGTGTACAGTAAGTGGTGCCCATCACTCATAGGCTCCTAAGGAAGAAGACAAACTATCATTATAATATAGATAGATTGCAGTATACATAAATAAAAAAAATTAAATATATATATATAAAATATATAAAAAATTTTTTACTTGATGAATGCTCTATTGTGTACAGCAAAAACTGCTAACTTATGGTCCCATTTGACGCTTGTGTAGGTAACAGAAACACATTGTAAAGCGAGCCCTAAAGCCACAGTGACTCACATTTATTGATAACATTTCTTTGCATTAAATAAATGAAAGATAAATAATTGCAGGAATGGCAACTACATCCAAATTAGCCAATCCGTGTGCGATAAAACCAGTTCAGATACAGGGAACAATGCTACTCACTGAGCCACATTACTGTCTGCTCCACCTTTATTTGCATATGGTTATATACCCTGCTGGAAGATTCAGCAATTGTCCAACTTATTTGATTCCATGCAGATGCCACAGAAGCAAATCTATTTTTCTGCAACTGAAATATCACCCATGGCAGATTTGTTGCAGAGCATACAAAAGGTCCTTTTACACTGGACGTTTTGTCAGTGGCAGACAGCCACGAACGAGCACTGGTCGACAAGAATGGCGCTTGTTTGCAGTGCCTTTACACAGCACAACTAATTGAGCAGCCAAGCTGGCCGAGCGATCAGCCATGTACTGTATAGACATCTGTGCTGTCAGTTTCCAGCTCACAAGCCGTGCATACAGTTGTGCTCAAAAGTTTACATATCCCAGAATTTTAATTTCTTGCCCTTTTTTCATATAATATAAATACCACAAAAAAACAAACATGATGAAGATGAAGCCATTTATTGTCAAACTGTGTTTTCTTTTTTAAATTATAATGACAACCAAAACCATCGAAATGACCCTAATCAAAAGTTTACATACCACAGTTCCTAATACCGTGTATTGCCCCCTCTAACATCAATGACTGCCTGAAGACTTTTGTTGTAGTCATGGATGAGCCCCCCCGCAGTTCCTTTAAATTCCTGGGCTTTCTTGCATGAACTGCGCACTTGAGATCTCCCCAAAGTGGCTCATTAATGTTGAGGTCAGGAGACTGAGATGGCCACTCCAGAACCTTCACTTTGTTCTGCTGTAGCCACTGGCACTGTGTTTTGGATTGTTATGTTGGAACATCCAAGTAGGTGCCATGTGCAGCTTCCGAGCTGATGAGTGCTGATAACCTTCAACTTTGACCAAGTTTCCTGTGCCTTTGTAGCTCACACATCACATCAGCGATCCACCTCCCTGCTTTACAGTAGGAATGGTGTTCATTTCATTATAGGCCTTGTTGATGCCTCTCCTAATGTAACGTTTATAGTTGTGGCCAAAAAGTAAAATTTTGGCCTCAACACTCCAAATGACCCTGTTCCAAAAGTTTTGTGGCATGTCTCTGTGCTGTTTGGTGTATTTTAAGCAAGATACTTTGTGGTATTTGCACAGTAATTGCTTTCTTCTAGAGACTCGACTATGCAGAGCATATTTCTTCAAGTGTCTTCCTTTTGTGCATCTTAAAGCAGCCACACCGCTAGTTTTAAGAGAGTCCTCTATTTCAGCTGATGTTAGTGGGGTTTTCTTTGCATCCCAAACAATTTTTCCTGGCTGAAATTTTTGTCAATTTGTTTCAACTTCTGTGCATGTTATCAGGCCAAAATCACCAGGGTATGTAGACTTTTGATTAGGCTCATTTTGATGTTTTTGGTTGTCATGATCGACCTGTCATTGGCTACAGCAGAACAAAGTTAACGTTCAAGAGAGGCCATCTGAGTCTCCTGACCTTAATATCTCTGAGTCACTCTGGGGAGATCTCAAGCACGCAGATCATGCAAGACAGCCCAGGAATTTACAGGAACTGGGGGCTTTTTGCCAAGAAGAATGGGCAGCTTTACCATATGAGAAAACAAAGAGCCTCATCCACAACTACCACAAAAGACTTCAAGCTGTCATTGATGTTAGAGGGGGCAATACACGGTTTTAAGAACTGGGGTATGTAAAGTTTTGATTAGGGTCATTTGGATGTTTTTGGTTGTCATTATGATTTAATAAGAGAAAACACACAGTAGTTTGACAATAAATGGCTTCACCCAACCACTAACCATGAGTGGAAAAAAAGTTTGTGTGTTATCATTCATATTCTATGAAAAAGGACAAGAAAGATTTTGCCAGGGTATGTAAACTTTTGAGCACAACTGTACTTGCCATCCGTGCAGCTTATGGGAGGGATGCCTACTCCCTGCTTCACCCACCCACACACATTCACTAGAAGAAACAAGAAGGCAGAGCGAAAGTGACAACAGGCAGAGAAATCATGAAAATAAGAGGTTCTAGAAATATTTTATAAAATATGATATGCTGTATATGTGCAACTGTCAGCAAATCTTCCCCCCCCCCCCCCCCCCCCCACACACACACACACACACACACACACTGAGTTGCAGGACGGCACTTGCCCCCCCTCCTCCCAGCCCTGGCAACGGTAATGCAGGGCAGTTAAAGAACTGGCGACTTCACAACACTTGCGACACATCTGAATCATATTTAAAACAATACTATAGCTCCTTGGTTTTCGATACTGTATGGTAAATGGAACGGGTCACGCAGATGATCTGGGCAAACTGCAGCATACCCCGTAATAAAGATTTTTATATTTACCTTCTTGGTTCCGGTTCTGCTCTTGAAGCTGTTTGCATTGTAGAGAAATCCCTACTTCACGCCACGCACATTATACTAATGATCAGAGATGAGTCTGATGTCCATAGAAAAATTGCTGATTTGGAAAGAAAAGACGCAGGGATTTCTCTGCAACACGACCGGCTTCCAAAGCATTATCGAAACCTAGAGGGTTATGTTAAGAAATTGAGTAAACTTAGTATTTTTCTGTTTTTGTATCGAGAATCATGATACTAAACTTGGCATCAGTATCAAACTCAAAATTCTGGTATTGTGACCTCCCTACTGTCAGGCCATATAAGATAAAGCCAGGAGAGGGTTAACCTTCTTTATCACCACAATTAAAGTTTTAAGGTTTTTTTTTTCTTTTTTAAATAAATCCAATGAATTAAAGGACATTGTTACAGTACGTGAACAATTTCTTCTTCTACTACTACTACTAACTACTATAAAGCCTACAGGCAATATTTGCTATTTTGTTGCCACAAAGGCATTGTCATAGTAATTGAGCGTCAAAAGGCATAGACTACAAAGATTGTACCGATTGTTATTGCTACATGCAAAACTAGATATTTTTGTGTTTAATGGAAGAACAAGTAACTGTGACAGCAAAAATCACCTAAATAAATTACTTGTTTTCCAGATCTATTGTATCCTTGTTAAAAAGAGGTCTTTTCCAGGTCTTCTCCCTTTATTCTCTGGCTCTATTTATTATTCTATTTGCCCAGTGACATTCACACTCTGTGTTTGTACCTTATTTATGAAGGCCGCACTTTAGTATCACAGTAATTTGGTGTTGGTCCTTTAAGCATTATGTTTGTCTGCATTTAAGATGTATTAGGACAAAAGAAAGAAGTGCAGAGCGCTGATGTGATTTAGTGCATCGATCAGCTGATCTCAGGTCTAATTTACATTTCTATAGGTCTGGCCACTAAGCAAGAAAGGAAAATGATTTTGGCTATGACCTCTACGCCAACTATACATTTTGAAAGAATCGTACCCCACAGGTATTTTATTGTGTAGTGTTAGTGTGCGGCCCACCATTTAAAGCGTTTATTCAACAGAAATGTGATTTCCAACTCCCTAAAGTGAATACTGGTAAATTGAAAATCAACTTTTAAGAAGAATCTGCATGGCGTAAAGCTGGCTGTATGGAAGAGCTGTATTACACGGACAGCCTAAAGGTTGTCTTTATTACATAGCCTGATTTGGCAATAATTGCCCTGTGTAATAGGGCTTTGACCCCCCACCTCTAATGACCCTCATGTTTAATGGACACAGAAAGGATCATATGACTAAGGAAAACCTCAGACCTCCTCTTACACCTTAGGTGTCCTAGCATGATGTTGTCTGTAACATAAATAAAAGCCTGGACGGGGTGTCTGCTGTGGATATAGTGTACCTGTATTTTGCAAAAGCATTTTAACACTGTCCCTCATGTGAGTCTGATGGATAAATTATGGTCTATGGGTTTATAAAGTTTAGTCTGTTACTGTATTGAAAACTGGCTTAATAATCATACCCAGAGTGGTGGTCAATGATTCCTACTCTGAATGGTCCCCGGTAATAAGTGGTGTACCCCAAGGGTCAGTACTGAGCCCTCTTCTGATATTGAGGATGGCATAAACAGCAATGTTTCTATCTTTGGAGATGACACCAGAAGTACAGTCTGTGGAAGATGTGCAGATGTTACAGGCTGACCTAGACAGAGTATTTGGGCGTCCACTTGGCAAATGAGGCTCTAATAACGCACAAGCATCATATGTCCTGGGGGGGAGTTACACTGGGAGGGTCACTGATAGAGAAGGATCTGGGTGTACTTGTAGATAATAGACTACAGAACAGCACACAATGTCAGTCAGCTGTTTCTAAGGCCAGCAGAATATTGTCATGTAATAAAACAGGGACAGAGATATAATATTACCGTTCTATAAAGCTTTGGTGTGGCCTCATCTGGAGTATGCTGTCCAGTTTTGGAACCAGATTTACAGAAAGGACATCCTAGGACTGGAAAGGGTACAAAGACGGACAACTAAACTAATAAGGGGAATGGAGTATCTTAGTTATGAGGATAGAATGAAAGAATTAGAATGAAAGAATTACATTTGTTTAGTCTTGGGAAGAAACATATGATGGAAAATATGGTTAATTTTAATTTACATGGGATCAGGAAAGACTTAAGGCCCTATTCCACGGAACGATTATCGGCCGATATTGGCCGCTACAGACGATAATCGTCCCGTGGAATAGAGTGCAACGATCAGCCGACATCGTTCATGTCGACTAATCGTTGCAGTCGCTTGTTTTTCAACATGTTGAAAAACAAGCGACTGATACAGCAACGATCTGCTGCCGTCGCTCCATTGAATAGGAGCTTCAGCAGCAGACACTGCTGTATCCTCTGGGCTACCCGGACGATCAGCGATCACCCGGGCAGCCCCCCGCAGCTCCCTGCCGCCCCTCCTGCACTCACCCTCTCGCTGCAGCCGCATCCAATGGCGGCGGCAGCGAGCTGGGAACGAGGAGCAAACGAGCGCTGAGAGCGCTCGTTTGCTCCACTAGACGGCCCGTGGAATAGGTCCATTAGGGATTTGAATCTTTATAGTCTAGAAGAAAAGAGGAGGGGTGTGTGGCAGGATTGACGCCTTTTTTGTTAAAGCTAAATCGGTGCTTCTCAATTCCAGTCCTCAGGCCTCACCAACAGATCATGTTTTGAGGATTTCCCAAACAAAGATCACCTGTGAGACTACCTGATGCACAGAGTATAATTATATCACCTGTGAAATACTAAGGAAATCCTCAAAACATGACCTGTAGGTGAGGCCTGAGGACTGGAATTGAGAAGCTAAATAAGTTCTATATAAGGTTCAGGAGGGGAGTGTTTTTAGTAAAAAAAAAAAAAAATAAATACTCCATAACAAGAGGACACAGTGAGAGGTTAGTTGGGGGAAAGATCAGAAGCAATGTGAGAAAATATTCCTTTACTGAAAGAGTAGTAGATGCTTGGAACAAACTTCCAGCAGATGTGGTTGGTAAATCTACAATATCAGAATTTTAAACATGCCTGGGATAAATGTATACCTATCCTAAGATAATAAGAAGGGAAATACTAAAAGGGCAGACTAGATGGACCCAGTGGTCTTTTTCTGCCGACAATCTTCTATGTTTCTATAATCTCTACTCGAATGAGTGTATGTGGCATGGAGCATAAATAATAGTGTCCTTCCTCAGGACCACACGAGGGCTTATAATACTTTGACCATTCTTACCTCAATTCTGGAGTGTAAACCATAATGGTCCCTTAACACTGACTCCAGTTGGAGGCCAATCCAATTAGCCTTTTTTAATACACTGGATTTCAGCTGAAAAAAAATTATAAATCCTCATCTAAAACAAAGGTATACACAAAAAACATGGGGATAAAGTTCAAATTAAAAATCTTTATTCGCAAGCATAAAATATTTTAAGATGCGTAAGTACAGAAAAATTATATAAAAACAAATATTAATAGTTAAAAAGTGATCACCATAAATACTACTCTATAACATAAAACCGAGCAAGGTGGGATTTAGTTTATAGGGTGCTGGACTATAGTATAACTGGACCTTCAGTCTCCTCTAAAACAGTGATGTGTCATTGCTGTGGAAAACCCCTGTGCATCTCTGTAAAGAAGAGATAAGCGAATTTACAGTAATAACGAAGGAAAGTGCTTTCTTATCTCTGCCGTCCGCTCATCAGCCGGCTTCCATTTAAGTGACTGACGGTCTGTGCTGCTCCCCTTTGGGTGCTGGAAAAAGCTGATCCAGTCCTCCCAGTTTCCCAGGACTGGATCAAGCTTTTCCCAGCACCCGGAGAGGAGCGGCAGTCAATTAGGCTAGGTTCACACTGCGTTTTTGCAATCCGTTTTTTGCAAAAAACGGATGGAAAAAAAGTATGCATTTGTGTGCATCCGTTTTTCCATTGACTTCCATTATATATATATAAAAAAAAAAACAAAAAAAAAACGATCAAAACGGATCAGTTTTTTTTACGGACGCAAAAGTAGTGTCAGATACGTTTTTGTGTCCGTAAAAAAAAAACTGATCCGTTTTGATCAGTTTTCTTTTACAATGGAAGTCAATAGAAAAACGGATCAACACAGATATACACAAATGCATCCGCTTTTTTCATCCGTTTTTTTGCAAAAAACGGATGAAAAAAACGCGATTGCAAAAACTCAGTGTGAACCCGGCCTTAAAGGCATCAGGCTGAAGAGCGGACTGCAGAGATAACAAAGCACTTTTCTTTATTATTATCTCTAATCATTATTATCTCTCATGTCTACTGTAAAGTGTAGGTCTAAAGTGAAGTGTAGGACTTGTTTGAGGGTGTGGGATAGATGAAGTATTGTTTACCCCCATATAGTCGCTCCCATATAACTGTGGCCGATAACTGTCCTCCGTGACTGATCTTTGAGTTTGTTGTCTTATATTTTCTAAACCTGTGAGAAGGGGGCAGGGGAATTCCTTTTTCCATAGTGTCGTCTATTTATTTATTATGCGATGAGTCCACATTGCTTCAAGGGCCCTTTTTCACTGAGATAATAGCTTCGGCTCTGCGCTGATCCATTTGTTGCCTTGGTGATGTGCCCACCACTTTTGTTGATACGTCTGTACTTTAGTAATAAAAAAAAGAGCCTTTTCCTGTTATCAATATGGTGAAAATGTTGTAGAGTTCATTGTAGCTAATAAACAGCAAGTATCATTCCTTTCATCTGTTTCAGTGCAGAGCGTCTGCATGAAAGCTAAGAGGAAGGAATGGCTTCGCTCCCAGGGCTCATTCCTCAGTCCCATAAGAAATTACATCTGCTCACCTGGCAGAAGCAATATAAAAAAAACGTAGCTCTAGCTGAGAGCCGATATTGTGCCCTGGATGAAGGGGACAGATATCGACAACAGGGTTAGGACAGGTTCACGCTGTATTTGTGTTTTACATTCAACATATATGCTTTATGCTCCTAAAAAGGATGCAACTATATGTGTAAGGCGGGGTTTGCACTGCAGTTCGTTACCCCCCCCCCCCCCCCCCCCATCATTTAATGCAGCAAAAACAAATTCTGTGTGCATCTGTTTTTTCCATTTTATTTTTTAAAGAAAACAAAACACATCCTTTTTCTTAGCATACACAAACATGGTCTGACACTTTTTGTGCTTAATGAAATATGGATGCGTTTTGATCGTTTTTTTTTTTTCATCTTCTCTTTATTTATTTTTTATAGTCAGTGGAAAAATGGATCAAAATGGATGCACGAAAATGCATCCGTTTTTCGAAAACAAAGTGGATGTGTGCCAGCAGAATGCATTTTCTATTAACTTAAATTATTAGAAAAAGCAAGGCAATTTTTTTTCAAAATTTTTGCTGTCTGTCATCTGCAGCAGGTTGCGGCTGTCTCACATTGCTTTGTAGCTGCGGCTACTATCAGGACAATTTAACCTTTTATCCTGACACAGCAACTGAAGGCCTTTCACTTCCTGGTTATGCTAAGGCAGAGTCTGCTCAGCTATGTCTGTTAGTGTAACACTGACAGGCATAATACACTGCAGTGCAGATCTGTACTGCAGTGTAGTATACTTGCAATCAGCAAATGACACAGTCAAGTCCCCTAGTTAGACAGTATAATAAGTAAAAATACACAACATAATACATGTGAGAAATAAAAAATAACAGTGTCATAAAAAAAGCTTAATAACCAAGGCTATAAAACCACTAGATTATTTAACCTTCATGGTAAACGCCATAAAAATAAATAAATTAGATTTTGTTAATCCTGCTGTCGAAAATTAAATGGCAATCACAATGTCACACACACGCAAAAATAGCATAACTAAAAACTCCAACAGAAGATAAATGCTATACTGACATATGCATGCTTCTTTTTCAAAACTCAATTGAGTTGGGGCTCGGCCACACTAGCGGGTTTTTTTTTTTGTTTATAACGGAGCCGTCTATATTAATTAAACGGATGAGCATAAACTGATGAGCAGACTGATGCAAACTGATTGCAAAATGTTCATCTTTTTTTAATGGTCCGTTTGTATTTTGGCTTAAAAAAACTGACTTTTGTACATCAGTTTGCATCAGTTAGCATCCGTTTTTCTATCAGTTTATTTTTCTTTGGTTTCTTGCTGCTTCTGCGCATGCTCAGTGCAAAAAACAGATGAAAAAAACGGATGTGAACGGAAATACCTTCCGTTTTAGATCCGTCCTCATTGACTACAATGTAAAAAAAAAAATGGAAGTGCACTTTCCGTTCGTGATCCGTTTTTTTAAGCGGAAAAAAAAATTACTGCAAACACTATTTTTTTCTTCCGTTCAAAAAAACGGATCTTTAACGGATTGCATGCAAACGGAGCACACTAATATATCATGGGAGTCTATGGGGATTTTGGCGGATCCGACAGTTTCCGTTTAGCTTACTCTAAAACGGAAAAGGTAGACGGAATGGTGCTGGATGGTCAAACGCTAATGTGAACGCAGCCTTAGTGTGGTGTAGTTCATGCTGATTTGTCAGATCTGTGTATACTCTTATAGTCACACTGTTAGACCTTTCTTAATGTGCTTGATTCTCATTTTAGGAATGAAATGGAGAGACACTTCTTGGAGCTGCTGCAGTTCAACATCAATGTCCCTGCCAGTGTATATGCCAAATACTACTTTGATCTGCGTTCCCTGGCAGATGACAACAATCTCAGTTTTCTGCTTGAGCCACTTAGTAAAGAGAGAGCACAAAAACTAGAGGTAAGACCAATATACAGTCTTTGACTATTCAGTGCTCCTTCTGCTGCTTTGCTGACAGTCTGTGTATTCTGTAGTATGTAATACGTGGAGAAAAAGTATTTGCCTTTAAAACATGATTTTCTTTTGCTTAGGCTATTTCCAGGCTTTGTGAAGATAAGTACAAGGACCTTTCTAAAGCTGCCATGAGGCGGTCCATCAGTGCTGATAACCTAGTGGGCATTCGGCGCTCTAATGCCATCATTTCCTGAGGCGCAACCAGCAGGAGCAGCTGCAACATGATCAGTGTGCAACACGGATACCCGGGCACTACCAAGCTTCCCACACACTCTTACACACTATTTCAAGCCAGCAGTGTCTTCCAGTATGAGGGCTGTGGGGAGCAAGGGATTGTGAATGCAGGGACGCTGCAAGCCCTTCTTCAAGACTAAGGGGCATACATCGTGAAATCAGAGAAGAGGCTGTAATAGAAAGCAGCACGGCCGGTTTACACAGGATAATATGGTGCATCAAAAGTGAAGTCCTTCTCTCATCAGATCTCCCTCTACCACCTACATTTGTATGCTTACTGTGTAGGCCTATAGCTGTGAACTCTTTTTAACACTATATAGTTTGACATTTTAGAGTCTAAAACACTAATCCTGTGATTATAGTTACTATTTTATTGCCTTCTTGGTCCCCTTACCAATTTTATTTTTCTTTATTTGCCCCAGTTACCCCTATCAATTGTTATCAGTTCTTTCCGGACTATACACTACGCTTAAGCAATGACAAGGGTTAAACTGTGGACCTTGTATGATGATCTCTGGTCCTAAACTGTTTTATTAGGTCAGTGCAATGTTTCATTAAGCTTTTGCCTACCAGTGCAGGAACTACAAAATGGTTTGGATAGGATTAGCACTGTCCAAAACAGAATGTGTATTTGGAACTAAAATGGGATCTAGCCAGTCCTACTATACTCCTTGGTGCTCCTCCAGAAATTTATGCATTATAAGGAACTGCAAAATTAAATAAATTTGGGATTTTTATACTTTACACCACTTTTTCAGCTCATAATGATGCAAAGATGGATTTCATGTGTTTCCTGCCATGACTGAACTCCTATTCTGTGGGTTAAGATATACATTCAACTGTATGTATAGTTGAAAGATTACTACAGTTTGGTTGGCTTATCAGTTCTACCATTGGTATTTTATGTTTGTTCACATGCAGAAATACTTTGTAGCAAAATTCAATTTGGCCGTAACTCTAAATATATGTTGGGTTGCGAATTTTCTACAAGTCCTTTTAATATCAAGAAAATCATAGTTCAGTTCCGTTCAGTAGTAATGGAGTCAGGGAACACAGTCTTCAACAGGTCATACAGTAAGGGCCCTATTCCACCGGACGATTATTGTTCAGATTATCGTTAAATCGTTCGAATCTAAACTATAATCGTTCGGTTAAAATGCAGTTAATGACCGAACGAGAAATCATTGATCGCTTTATAAGACCTGGACCTATTTTTATTGTTGCTCGTTCGCAAATCGTTCGCATTGAATAAGATGTCGTTCGCAGTAGATACGAACGCAATAGCGAAGCAAAAACGATCGCAAATATCATAAGTAACGATTATTGTTCCATGGAAATGAGTGAACGTTTTCAGGTCTTTCGCAATAGCAATCGTTTGAGATCGTTAATAGTTAACGATTATGCGATCGATAATCGTCCGGTGGAATAGGGCCCTAAGGCTGAGTATCCAATATCAGTGGTGCGTGCCCGGTTACCATGCATCAGAAGTGCACACGTTTCAATGTAACTTGCTATGGCTTTGCACTATGGTTGTCGACCACATAATGTCTGCAGATTTCTCTTCAAAAGCCCAATCTACTACATACTCTTTCATGCAGTTTTTTTTAGTTTACCTTGCCTATTACCAAAATTATAAATGTGTTACACAGATATATGTGAAATTGGTACACGCAAAGCACTTTAAAGCAACCTGTGTGAGATCTTGTGTTGGCAGCCAAAACAGTTTTGGTATGGGAAATATTGACACGTTTTTAACAAGATAAAACATGCCCCAAAACTAAAAGTTGTTACAAATGTGTACAGTAGGCAAAGACTTCAGCCAGATGCTGAACTCTGCAATGTTTGGATGCCCCATATGGAATAAATGAAGTGCCGCCACTCCATTAATTCAGAGGACACTTTACCTCCATTAGGGATCTGGCAGTCAGACCCCCGCCAAGCACTTGTAATGATGAGAATACTATTTTTAAGCACTGTCTTAACGCTTATTTGCCATATAGTTAAAGGCAAAATTGGATATTCCAGAACAGTCACACACAGGGGTGACCAAGGGATTGGCTAAAATTAGAATAACGGCGCCTCTGTTGCTATACCAGACAAAGCCCATGGACATGTTGAATCAGCCTTACTCTGTCAGCTTTGTTATAGGGTATGTGCATGCTAAAGTGTGACTTTCATAACTACAGACACAATGATCTTATTGTCTGAAATATGGAAATGTTTGTTTTCAAATTTTAAGTGTTAAAACTCCATGTTGGGTTTCACATTGCATTGTCTGAGTTTGCCAAACTGAATATTCCTGTCCTTATTGTATTGGAGGTTTAAGGAACAGTCTATATAAAAGGTTTTCTCTAGAGGCCCTTATACAACTTATACAACAAAAAGTAGTCCAGATTCACTGGGCAGGCCCAGACTACCTTTAGGCTGTGTTCACACACAGGATCCACAGCAGATTTGGTGGTGTGTTCAGTCATTTAGTTACAGAAGGGTCAGGCATGTTGGATTTCAACTGTCTGATCCTTTTTGTTCTCTGAGACATAAGCCGCTGTCAGTCTGGCAACGGCTTACAACTTATCTTATCATTGTAATAGACTGATTGTAATCCACTAGTGAACGTACTCTATTTGCGGACTCTCGACAGTAGTCAACACTTGAGTCTTGAAAAATAAAAGTATATTATAGGAGTACTTCAAATGTAGTGTGAAGCTGGTGTGAGGCAGAAAAAAATGTTAAGGGGGCAACTTCAAGATGCCCGTTCCATACCAATCTTCAAGGAGTTGTGCAGTATTTTTAAAGTATTCCCCACAGGCCGTACCAGGGTTGGGAAAAAAAACAACCCAGAACTGTACTGTACTCTTCCCTCTAAACTCTCCACTGCTACTGTTTCTACAGCTTGATGTGATGAGGTATATTGTGCACTCAACCATCTTGTTCAGTACATGCAACCATAGACCGCTGACGCCACTCACTTGCTGCAACATCTATTGCTCAAAGTGTGGGACATCATAGTAGCCTGATGGACACCGGACCAGTGGTGAGTAACTGTTTTGTTATCCAGGTTCTCCAGCCTTTAGGGTTTAATTTTTATTTTTTTTTAATACAAGAAAAAATAAAAAATCCTTTACTGTTTGGGTCAGTCTGTGAATTGTATGTCCTGTCAGGGATGTGTTGCCTGTTTTGCCAAACAGATTGAAACCAATTGGTAATTTGCACTTAATGACAGATCACCCCATGCCTGCTCTTAAGCCCCTATTACACAGGGGCGACTGTGAGGAGCAAACAAACGCTGTGAGTGCGCGTGTCCTCCTCGTTCCCCGCTTGCTGCCACCGCCATTACACGCAGCGGCAGCGACTGGGTGAGAGCGGGGGGGGGGCTGCCCAGGTGATTGCATGATCGTCTGGGCAGCCTATAGCATATAGCAGCGGTTTGCTGCCGCCGCTCCTATTCCGCCAAGTGACGACAGAAGATCGCTGTTATGAGTCATTTGACTTTCAACATGTCAGCTGATCGTTGTGTTCTATTACACAGGACGAATACAGCCGATAATCGTTCCATTGTAATAGGATCTTTAGGCCCAGTTGACACAGCAGTTTTTTTTTTTTTTAAATGATGCATTTATAATCTGTTTTCAGTTATATTTAGTCAGGAATTATTGAAGTGAGATTCCAGATTATTTTACAGGGAAGTGCTTTGTGGACATGTCAATATTAGAGAAATGGGATTTTAGTCTAAATGAAATATATTTTCCCACCAAGGTTCCTTTCACACTGTGTTTTGCATTGTTAGGAGGTGTCAGAAAAGGCTTCCAACTTGTATCTGATGGATGCAACAGTATAGTGAAGTCTGTAACTCCTGTTTAAAAAAAATGTATACAACACAGGACTGACTGTTTTTACAAGTTGTCTTTGTATTTGCCAGAATAACGCAGTCTACTGCACTATTCCATTCACCAAAAAGTATACTGATGCATCATGATGTCATGTGGGCCAAAAGGACTCAGTTGGATGATAAAACATCTAATGAATCAGTGGGAAGCGATACTTGCACAGCAGAGAAGGGCCCTATTCCACGGGGATGATTATCATTCAAAAAATTTAGATCGTTCACCAACCTAAAAACTGTAGCAGACTGAACAGAGGTGCCATTGCACTTGTATAAGGTTTGGATAGGAGTTGGGTCCCGTGATCAGTAAATGTATTTAACATTGTTAAAATGTTTAAGATTGTATTAAAAGAACGGTTTCCCACAAAACTTGTGAGCATAGCAGACCATTAAGCAGATTGCAAATAAAACTTACTATTTGCAATTGAAGACTAGACCAGTAGAGTTTATTAGTATATTATCCCAAACTGACTATGATGTGGTACCTTGGTGCCAGGTTGTCTGTAGTCTTTTTCGCTCCTGGAGCACCACAGGGAAGCTCTGCTGCATATTGGGTCAATTGGTTTATTCTGAAACTAATGCTACATTTTCAGGAGGTTGTGCTTCCTCATGTTTATAATTAAAAGAAAAGCTAATAATAAACTCTATTTTAATTAAACAACTATGTTTGTCTGTGATTTACTGTCCATGTAATCTAGATATCAACTAAGAGAATGGGAAAATGGCCCAAATGTAATATTGCAAATGCAAAAATTCTGACATCCTTTATGCCAAAAAGCTGACTTACTGACTTGCACCACATTTATTATGTGTTTTAAACCATTTATAGGAGTTCTTCTGAGGTTTGTAAAAGGATTTGGCTGGATTGGAAGTGACTGTACCACCAGGCCCAGGCTGAAGCACTGGAAGCGGGCCGACCGACCCTTAGTGGGAGGAAACCCTAGCCCCTCTATGATAGGGTTTCATTAATTCTAATGCCTGGTGGTACAGTCACTTTAAAGGGATATTCCACAATTATAACTTTTGATATTGTGCTGCCCATGGTAAGACTAACAATTCCTTCCATACTTGTTAACTATTCAGTCACCTTCACCCAGTTCTGATCTGCTGATTTTTGCTAAAAACACACAAAAAAAAGCGTGAGTCTTTCTCCCCCTCCTCCCGTCTCAATTCTGAAGCAGTTTATGTAAACAAGTCCCTGGCTGGCTGTATCTGCAACATTGTAGCTTCTTTGTGAATCAGGGAGGGTTTATTACAGTGATTAACCTTCCTTGGCTTTGCAGACAAAGCCAGGAACAGATTATAAACAGAGATCAGGTCATAAAGAAAAGCATGAGATTTCTCCTCTTTTCAAATCCATTTCTGGCTTTTGCTTTAAATCTTTGGCAGATAATCTTTCTGTGTAAATGGACCCTTAATCAGCAACTTGACCTCAGAATAACCCTCCCAGCATTACTCCAGAGGAAATAAATGTTTTCAAAACCACTAGTGTCAAAAGGGTATCCAGATTTGTAAAATACTTCTATCAAAAAAAATCTCAAGCCCTCCAGGACTTAACTGCTGTGTCTCCTCCAGGAAGTGGTGTAGTCTTTTCAGTGCTCTCTGCTGCCACCTCTGTCTGTGACAGGAGCTGTCAAAAGCAGGAAAGGTTTTCTAAAGGCCATGTGACCCTTTTATTTCTGTTTTCCCCCTCCTCTCTGTGTTTTCCACAGCCATGTGGCCTGGGTTTCCCTGGTTCTCCGCTTCCTTTACTGTACTTTAAAGTGTCGTCCTGCATTACACAGCTTTTTAATATACTGCTGCTGTTATATAGAAAACAAAAAAGTCTGTTCTTGCCTCTCCACGCTCTCCTGGTGTCATCCTACAGGTCTCCAGTGTCCCGTCACAGCCACCTCCACTTCTGAGATTAACTCTTCTCAGGAGTCACAACCTGTATCCCTGACTGAGACAATGGGACAGCACGACGGCCAGTGCTTAGAGGGAGGGCAGAGAGGTAAGCACAGCATATGGCTGTGACCATGTTTTCCAGGTCTCCCTAGAGCTGCATCCAACCTTTTTAGCCGCCAGTTTTCAAATGCTAACCAATCGGACTTGAGCATTCTCAAGTTGCGCTCAGCTCTAATCCCTGTATGCTTGATGAACCAAGCACCGCAGAGAGTAAATGTAGGTAACCGTAAAGGCCCTATACCACGGAAAGATTATTGTTCATAAACTCACGCCAACGGCCGCTCATTAACGGTCACTAAACAATTTTTTATTTTTTTTGGCGAACAATAACACATAAAACACGTGGGAACGTTAAAGATATATGTAGTGTAACGATTATTTTGCGTTAGTTACATGGTCGTTTAAAACGTTCGCCTTTTTTTTTTTTTTACTTTTTTTAAACCTTTTTACGAACCGACTAGCGAATTATCTTTCAAAGACCAACAATTTTTTTTTGGACATGCTGAAAAACTATTTTGAACGACAATATAACTATTTCACCTTTGTCGTTCACTCGTTTACACCTCTTCCGCGAAGCAATTATAGTTAACGAGTGGTCGTTGGAGCGAGTTTATGAACGATAATCATTCCGTGGAATAGGGCCGTAAGCAGCGATATACAGCAGCACTGTAGAAGAGCAAAGAGAACTGTGGAAATGTCAGCTGTCTCTCCACCTCCTGACAGCAAGTAGGCTTCAGAGGTAATTGTACTGGGGACAGACCGGGGAGAGAGCACAGTGATTGGAGAGGAGTGGTGCTGGGTGAGAAAGATTGACAACAAAGGAGAGAGAAAAAATGTGTGAAGTACTCTTCAGTCTTTTGACCTGCCCACCTGCTTGTTACACAGCGGAGAAACAGGTTCATGTGACCATTAAAGGGATTATCTAGCGCTACAAAAACATGGCCACTTTTCCCCTACTGCTGTCTCCAGATTGGGTGGGGTTTTGAAACTCAGTTCCATTGAAGTAAATGGAGCTTAATTGCAAACTGCACCTGAACTGGAGACAACAGTAGGGGGAAAAGTGGCCATGTTTTTGTAGCGCTGGATTACCCCTTTAAGCAAAGCTGCATAATTGAGCTTCCGAGGGACAGTGGTCAGTCATGGCTTATGCTGTCCACTTTGTTTTGGGTGAAATACCCCTTTAAGCAAAGTAATAGTTGGTCCAAACTAAAACTAGACAGTCTAAGAATGCAGTAGTTTAATCAAACAGCCTGAGCCACTGTAATAAATCTGGTGCATTCTCAAACACTCACTTCTAACTTTACACCTTCTGAGAGACAGTCTTAGAAAATCTGTACTAATGTCAGGCAGGCTGCAAGCCTCTATAGAAATCTGGCACAGAACATATTAGTCTCCTGATTTCATCCACCGATCAGAGAAAAACAAGAAGACTTAAGGGGACCATACACCTTTTAATAGCTGTTGGCCAAGTGTTTGGCTGATGGTTATCTTTTCCGATTCCCCCCCCCCCCTATACACATGACTGTTTGGCATGGCCGAATGCTCGTATGGTCTTGGCGAGAGGGATGGTTAGGCCACTGCCAGACAGCTCTAGAGGCAGCCCGATAATAACTGTAAACGAGCGCCGATCTGCTAGATCGGCACTCATTTACTAGACCTATTGCATAGCCCGATTATCGTTTAACAAGGGCTGCAGGGACATCTTTACCAAAGTCCTTTCAGCCCTTGCTTTTACTTTATACATTACCTGTCCAGGCTGCAGGGCTCCTCTTGCGGTCTTCTCCCCGGGTCCCCCGGGCTCCAGCTTCAGAGCACCAATCACTGACCGCGGTGGCCCGGGGAGAAGACCGCAAGAGGATCCCCCCAAAAAGAAGGCACCCCCTATTTTAAACCAGGACACCCCCCAAAAGTAAGGCTCGCCGTTGCCACCCAGGAGTCATCTAATCCACCTAATTTCCTTGTGGATCAGGCATACTGGTCCATGGCCCCCACGTCCTCTGCACGTCCTGCTGCTGATGCGCTTTTGGTCCCGGGATGAGTATTCCGGGAAAGATGTCTTATTTCTCTTTCCCCAGCAGATTTATCAAACTGGTGTAAAGTAAAATTGTCTTAGTTGCCCCTAGCAACCAATCAGATTCCACCTTTCATTTCTCAAAGAATGAAAGGTGGAATGATTGGTTGCTAGGGGCAACTAAGTTTGATAAATATCCCCCATAGTGCCTGTTTTTGTGGAAAAAAATATATAAGGCACTATCTTATTTTCGGGGAAACACAGCAGTTTTTGGAAAACTGCCACTGCAGTATTTGTGCCAAAATCAGAGGTGGATCCAACAGGAAAGAAAAGTTCTCCCTTTATATATTCCATCCTATTTTAATCCACTTCTGGTTTTGGCACAAAAACTGCCTTTTGTCAAACCAGCATTAATTTTCATCAAGCTTGACCCTTCTTTCCCAAACATACAGTTGTGCTCAAAAACAGAATTTTTGTTTTTTGTCCTTTTTTCAGCGAATATGAATGATAACACAAACTTTTTTTCCAGCTCATGGTTAGTGGTTGAGTGAAGCCATTCATTGTCAAATTACTGTGTTGTTGCTTTATAAATCATAATGACAAACAAAACTATCCAAATGACCCTAAACAAAAGTTTACATACCCCCATGATATTACATAATATCGTGTATTAAGATCTCAAGTGGACTGTTCATGCAAGACAGCTCAGGAATTTAACACCTTGACTCGTGGCCCGGGACCGTGGCTATTAGCGGGGGCGGTTCGATCGCGAAGCCCCATATTAGGCATTTATATGCAGCTGTCAAAGTTGACAGCTGCATCTAAATGCTTGCTGTCCCCCATTATTGGTGGTCTAGTGGGGGGATCGCTCCCCCGCAACGCGATCCCCGCATCTGTATCGGGCCGGGGTCTGCGCCGTAATGACGCTGATCCCGGCTCGGCATTCTATTGCTCTCGGATGCAGCAGCTGAGAGTAATAGAACACTGATCTCATTGATGTATGCAGTATACTGCATAGATCTCAATGAGAGATCAATGTGGCTATACTAGAAGTCCCCCAGGGGGACTTAAAGTATGTGTGTTCAAAAATGTTTTTTTATTAATATAAAAAAAACCCTCCCCTAATAAAAGTTTGACTCACCCCCCCCCCCCCTTTTCCCATTTTATAAATAAAAATAAATAAACATGTTTGGTATCGCCGCGTGCGTACTCACTTAAATTATTAAATTATCATATTCCTGATCTTGCACGGTAAGTGGAAAAAAAATAGCAAAATTGCAAAAATGGCATATTGCGCATTTTTGGTCGCATCAAATCTAGAAAAATTGTAAAAAAATTTGATCAAAAAGTCGCATATACGGAAACAAGGTACCGATAGAACACATCATGGCGCCAAAAATGACACCTCACATAGCCCCATAGACTGAAGGATAAAAGTGTTATAAGCCTGGGAATAGAGCAATTTTAAGGAACATTTAAAAAAAAAAAAAAAAAAAAGTTTTTTTTTTTTTTTTTTAAAGCCATCAAATAAAATTAAAAGTTATACAAGCTACATATTGTTGTAATTATACTGACTTGAGAAACATAGATAACATGTCAGTTTTACCGTAGGGTAACGGCAAAATAAAACACACACCCCCCCCCCCCCCCCCCCCCAAATAAAAAAAAAAATGGTGACTTTTTTTTTTTCTATTTCAACACACATTTAATTTTTTCTGGATTTACGGAATATTTTAGGCAAAAATTATGTGTGTCATTGCAAAGTACCATTAGTGGTGCAAAAAATAAGGGCCCAGCTGGGTCTCTAGGTGGAAAAATGCATGCGCATTATACACTCACCGGCCACTTTATTAGGTACACCATGCTAGTAACGGGTTGGACCCCCTTTTGCCTTCAGAACTGCCTCCATTCTTCGTGGCATAGATTCAACAAGGTGCTGGAAGCATTCCTCAGAGATTTTGGTCCATATTGACATGATGGCATCACACAGTTGCCGCAGATTTGTCAGCTGCACATCCATGATGCGAATCTCCCGTTCCACCCCATCCCAAAGATGCTCTATTGGATTGAGATCTGGTGACTGTGGAGGCCATTTGAGTACAGTGAACTCATTGTCATGTTCAAGAAACCAGTCTGAGATGATTCTAGCTTTATGACATGGCGCATTATCCTGCTGAAAGTAGCCATCAGATGTTGGGTACATTGTGGTCATAAAGGGATGGATATGGTCAGCAACAATACTCAGGTAGGCTGTGGCGTTGCAACGATGCTCAATTGGTACCAAGGGGCCCAAAGAGTGCCAAGAAAATATTCCCCACACCATGACACCACCACCACCAGCCTGAACCGTTGATACAAGGCAGGATGGATCAATGCTTTCATGTTGTTGACGCCAAATTCTGACCCTACCATCCGAATGTCGCAGCAGAAATCGAGACTCATCAGACCAGGCAACGTTTTTCCAATCTTCTACTGTCCAATTTCGATGAGCTTGTGCAAATTGTATCCTCAGTTTCCTGTTCTTAGCTGAAAGGAGTGGCACCCGGTGTGGTCTTCTGCTGCTGTAGCCCATCTGCCTCAAAGTTGGACGTACTGTGCGTTCAGAGATGCTCTTCTGCCTACCTTGGTTGTAATGGTTGGCTATTTGAGTCACTGTTGCCTTTCTATCAGCGCGAACCAGTCTGCCCATTCTCCTCTGACCTCTGGCATCAACAAGGCATTTCCGCCCACAGAACTGCCGCTCACTGGATGTTTTTTCTTTTTCGGACCATTCTCTGTAAACCCTAGAGATGGTTGTGCGTGAAAATCCCAGTAGATCAGCAGTTTCTGAAATACTCAGACCAGCCCTTCTGGCACCAACAACCATGCCAAACAAAGGCACTCAAATCACCTTTCTTCCCCATACTGATGCTCGGTTTGAACTGCAGGAGATTGTCTTGACCATGTCTACATGCCTAAATGCACTGAGTTGCCGCCTTGTGATTGGCTGATTAGAAATTAAGTGGTAACGTGCAGTTGGACAGGTGTACCTAATAAAGTGGCCGGTGAGTGTATACACGAGGAAGAAAATAGGAAAGCGCAAAAATTAAAAACTGCTTTGTCCTCTAAGGGTTAAAGAAACTGGAGGCTTTAAGGCAAGAAGAATGGGCAGCTTTACCATTTGAGAAAATATAGAGCCTCGTCCACAACTACCACAAAAGACTTCAAGCTGTCATTGATGTTATAGGGGGCAATACACGGTATTAAGAACTGGGGTATGTAAACTTTTGATCAGGGTCATTTGGATTTTTCTTTGTTGTCATTATGATTCAAAAAGAGAAAAAAACCTGTAGTTTGACAATAAATGGATTCACCCAAACACTAAACATGGGTGGAAAAAGTCTTTGTGTTATTTATATTCTCTGAAGAAAGGACAAGAAAACCAACATTCTGACAGGATATGTAAACTTTTAGAGTTGGGAAGCCCCATACATTTTAGAGAGTCAGGTGGTGTTGCTGAAGTCAGTGGGTTCAGCTGATGTTTGACTAAAGTGTATCTTTAGGGGTTGTCTGCCATTTTTTATATATTGCTGCTGGTGCATATTAAAACAATAAACAGACTATGCTTGACTCTCTGCGTTCCCCCAGTTTCCCTCCACTGACTGCAGAGCCTTCAGTTCCAAGACAAACTTGTCTCCGGAGTGATAGCTCGCTCAGCCAAACACTGACGGGACAGCCCAGTGGACCCATTGGCTGAGCGGTCTGTCATTCCCGAACAAGTGCATTTCAGAAGTGGAGGCTCTGCTGTCAGTAGGGGACACCAGTCCTCACAGGGAGCGCGGAAAGTTAATCATAGGATGGTCCTTCTATTTGTTTTATATGCACCAGAAGCATAAGAGCCAGAAGTTTTCTATATATTTTTTTTTCCACCTCTCCATGTTCTCCAGCCTCTCATCGAGCATTCTGCAATAAAGTTAGGTTACAGATTTGGAGCTTTCACTATTTGGATGCCTCCCAGCCAGAGTTTCTGTGCACGTCTGTTTACACGTCAGCATAACGTAGTTATTAGGAGATGAGCTGATAGCCTACATCTAGCTCCTACAGCACATGGCTAATGTAAGACATGTCTGTGTAAATTGTGTACAAATGTTGAACAAGGTCATTTCCCTCTGGCACATACATTCTAAGCTTCTGTTGGCCTCCAAATCCTTATTAATAGATTGGCTTGTCTTCCTCTGGTCTTGTAAGATCTCGTCTAACTTGAAAAAAAATGTGCCACACCTTCATTTTAAAGGGAAGGCAGGAAGTATACCATCAGAAGTGCTCCACGTCTCTTGATAAGCACGGCATGCTTTTACCTGCGATGCATCGTGCAAACAATCATGCATGTTTTCTCACTTGGCAATATATTATGTTCACGCCCAAACAATGACAGTCATCCAACACCTACTCTCTAGGGAAATGAAGCTAATTTGTTTTATGAAATTGACTCAAAGTAGGTTTGGCAGATAACTGGCTACAAAACTAGATGCTGGATAACACAATGAGTCATTGTGATGGTAAATCATTGGGTAGTGTGCACTAGATTGTCCCCATACAGTGCTTTATTACCTAAAGTTAAATGTAAGTTAAATCAAATTTATTTAATATCTTACTGTGGGTAAATATTTACAAACATTAACCCCTTCATGACCTGGCCTGAATAAGTGCTTCTCAAACTTTTTCTACTGGAGCCTCACCAAACAGATCACTACATGTGGTGAAAGTCCATTTAAAAACTGAAAATAGTGCTAGGGCTACCTTTAACCCATCTCCTAAGCTCTATATACTAATAAAGAAAGTACTAAATAAATTAATAATGTTGCTAAAATTTAGATTTTTGCAAACAGCAAAAGGACTGTGCAGATCATAGTTACTTTTGGGAAAACTCTCCCCAGCTGGGCCTCACCAACAACTAGGGGGCGCCTCACAGTTTGAGAAGCACTGGCCTAAATGACCGCAACAATTTTCACTTTCACTGCATTTTTTCTCCTCGCCTTCTAAGAACTGTGGGGGAGATTTATTAAAGGGTGTAAAATTTAGACTGGTGCAAACTGCACACAGCAACCAATCACAGCTCAGCTTCCAGCTCTGGTCAAAGGAAAGCTGAGCTGTGATTGGTTGCTGTGGGCAGTTTGCACCAGTCTAAATATTACACCCTTTGATAAATCTCCCTCTATGACTCTTATTTTTCCTTCTACATGGCTATGTAAGGGCTTTTTTTCATGGTTAAAGTGTACTTTGTAATTAGATCGCATTAGATCGCACAAGCCTATCTTGATTTACAAAAAAAAGTGTACTTTGTAATTACACCTTTCATTCTACTATAAAATGTATAATGGTGGGGTGTCGAGTCCCGGCAATTGGCAGCGGTGAATGTAGATGAAACCTTGACAGGTTTCGGGCATAGGGGACCCCTTTCTCAAATCAGGAAGACATGAGAAAAGGGTCCCCCTGTACCCCAAAACGCATTGTCCCTTGAGACAAATAAAAGTGTTTTTACTAGTACCTGCTTTGGACCTTGTCCTATATCTACTATCGGCCAGCGCCTTTTAATGTTTTATGTACATCCACCGCTGCCATATGTGGGGACTCAACACCCCACCATTCTGCATATCCCGCCAGTGGCTCAGGATCCCAGCAACCTAGAAACCTGTGGCTGCTCCAACCTCCATCACTTACTCCACTGAGAGCGTATTTAGATGTTGAGTACAACATCATAAGGTGAGCAAATCCAAGTGCCTTTGTTTTCACCACCCTTCTCCCGGATTTCACCTTTTGGCGCCTGCATATCTCTTTTAGCTTTCCACACCTTAAAATGTATGACTGAACACTAAAAAAACATGGGTTGAGATTGAAAAAAAAGCAATTTTGTAACTTTTGGCGTGTTCCTGTATCTACGAAATGCACTTTAAAGTGTCATTGTCTTTATAACTTTAAAATCTAAATCAACTGTAGATGTGATATACTAGGGGCTGCTGATAAGTCTTTGGCTTTGTGTTCTTTTTTTGTTTCTATGGTAAAGAATGTTACATCACATGAAAACCCTATGTGTATAATATATTTTTTCATAATTTCACGTATGTTGCTTATGGCAACAGTGATCTAGGCACGCAGGAAAACAAAATGGCGGAGTCTAAGGCGACATTTATAGCAAGTAAGAGCAGTGGAAGGATAAAATTCTGCAAGGAAAGTCTGTGAAGGATATTCATGGTGATTTGTGGCAGACATTGGGGGATCAATGCCCTTCATTTTCCACAGGTAAGAGCTGGGTTGCCAAATTTAAAATAGGCCGCTACAGCACCAAGATGAGAAACGTCCTGAACAACCAAGAGTGGTGGTTGTTCCGGAGATCATTGATTCTGTGCACAACCTCATTGTCAGGACTGTGTGCTGGCGCTCCTCGGTTTGAACTGCGCAGCTGAGAAGGCGCTAAGTTTGTCTGAACACAGGTTTATTTTAGGTTTGTTCAGCCCCACCCGTCTTGCTTGCTGTGCCTTGGCAGCTTGAGGGTTAACCTTCTGTTGTGCAGGTGAGCTGTGTGGAGGATCAGGGTTCAATCAGCTGCTGGATTGAGTCCCTGATTCTGTATAAATAGTAGGTAAGCCCAGCATTCTATTGTTACTAGTCCCAGCTCCCCTGCTCCTTTCCCTGCGTTCCCAGTCCTATTCCCTTGCTATTGTTTTGCCTGACCTCCGACTATCCGCTCTCTCTCCGATTTTTGTACTGTGTTGTCTCTTCGATTTTTAAATTGACTAGCTGACCTTCCTTTATTGTGTTTGTTCATCTGTCTGCGTTTTGTGTGTCGCACCTATTCAGTGTAGGGACCGGCTCTGTGATTGTCTGTGGCAGTTCAGGGCCGTCCGTGGCAAGTAGACAGGGACATTGGTTGGGTCAAGCATCAAGGTTCTGTATTGTCTCTGTCTCCCTAGCCTTGACATTCTGCAAATTTCAGCTAAAGAAATAGCAGGCATGATGGGGATTTCTTATAAATGAGTTTGTGTCATTATCCATGCACATTTAAACATGAAGAAGCGATCTGCAAAGTGGGTCCCCAAATGTTTGACTACAGATCAGAAAAGCATCTAAGTGAAAGCTTCCTGATCCATTTCCAGACTGATAAGAACTTCCTGGATCGACTGGTTACTATGGATGAGACCTGGATTTATGTGTATGACCCTGAAACAAGGATCAGTCAAAGAGTGGAGGCACAGTGGTTTTCCTGGCCCAAACAATTTCAGGGTGCAAAATTCTGCCACTTAAGTGATGCCGTCTGTGTTCTGGGATAAGGAGGATGTGCTGCTATTGGACTACCTTCAAAATGATTCCACCATCAATGCAAGGTATTACATTGAACTTTTGGACCAAATGAAGGCAGCTCTGGAGGCCAAAATGTGCGGAAAGCTGTCCAAAGGACCCTTGTTCCTGCTAGACGCCTTCCCTCATAGTGCACAAGCAACCACGGCAAAACTGGCGGAGCTAGGCTTCCAGCTAGTTGACCACCCACCTTATTGACCAGATTTAGCTCCCTCTGACTGTCATCTGTTTCCAAACCTGAAGAAACACCTCAAGGTACCAAATTTCACACAATATCTGATACCATGGCTGCTGCAGATGCCTGGTTTGAGGCACAACCAAAATCCTTTTTTTTGTAAGGCTTGTAGAACTTGGAATATCAATGTAAGAAGTGTGTTGACATCAGTGGAGAGTATGTGGTTAAACGTTTTATCTTCCTATCTTTTTTTCTTTCTTGGTAAAGCCAAAGACTTATCAGCCCCTCGTAAAGCATCTCCTAAAGGCAGCTTTTTAGTCTTGTGCTGGTTTAAAAAAAACAGACTAAACACAGGAATTTCAGCCAGAACATAGAGTCATCGCTCAATGTGTCTGTCAATCACATGACTGCCTTCTCTGTGAGTGCTCAGATGACCTGAGAAACACAGGACTTCCTGTTTTCTAACTTTTTTTTTCTCAAACAGTCAAAAAACAGGAAGTGTTGTGTTTTCCATGGTAACAAAAAATAATGAATGTAAATAGCAAACTTGCTTTATATCACATCTACTGTTGATTTAGGTTTTGAAAGTTATAACGACAGGTACACTTTAAGGTAAAACTGCCATGATATTTTTATTCAATATGTTAGTCTAAACACAACAATATGCATGTTTACATAACTTTTCTAATGTTTTACTATTTATTTTGTAGTAAAACTCATATAACAGTTTTATTTTTTCACCTACGAGGCTGTTTGGGGCATCATTTTTTTTGAGCCATGAACTCTCTTTTTATTAGTAGGAACAATATTATTGTTGTTTTTTTATCATTATTTCTTTTCTTTCTCTCCGCCCCCCCCCCCCCCCCCCCCAACGTTCGGGTTCGGATCGACTCGGACCTGAACCCGGTTCGCTCATCTCTACTTAAAATGTGTTTTTAAAAAAAAGTGAAAATCATTATTACACTACCCCAAAGCCCCTCCTCCAATAAAAGTTTAAATCACTCACCTTTCCCATTATATAAATAAAACATATAAAAATAAATAAACATATAATATACTGTAGCGTGCGTAATTGTCCGATCTATTAAAATATAACAAGAGGAATCGCGAACGGCGTAAACGAAAAGAAGGAAAAAAGTGCGCGGATTACAGATTTTTTGTTACATTTTACATATAAAAAAATTTATAAAAAGTAATCAAAACATCGGATCTTCACAAATATGGTATTAATAAGAAATAGAGACCATGGCGGAAAAAATTACGCCCCATACAGCCCCGTAGGTGAAAAAATGAGACCGTTATAAGCGTCACAATGGGCCCATTTTATTAATAATGGCAAAAAAAAGGATTTCATAAAAAACAATACATATATATATATATATATATATATATATATATATATATATATATATAAAATCATTAGAGAATCTGTGTAAACCTGCATATGGTTGTGTTCGAACTGACCTATAGAATAATGGTATCATGTCGCTTTTACCGTATAATGCATTACGTACACACAGGAACCCCCAAAAGTTACCATATTGCATTCTTTTTTACAATTTCACCAATTTATATCTCATAAATAATCATTTTGGGGTTCCATCATACATGTAATGGTAGAATGGCCGCCATTACAAAGTACAACTATTCATGTAAAAAACAAGCCCCCACATGGCCTTGTAGATAGAAAACTGAAAGTGCTGGAGCTCTTAGAAGGGGAGGAGGGAAAAATGAAAACACAAAAATGAAAATTTGCACGGACCACTGGTCCTCAAAGGGTAAAAAAGAAAAATGAGTCAGTGGAGACTTGTATATATTATTTACTACACAGGATGATCACTGTACAGGTTGAAAGGTGGTCTTTTTAAACAACTGTGATGTAATTGAACAGAAAGAAAATGTACCCCAATAAAAACATGACATTAAAAAAAATGAAATGTCATATAGTTACAAAGCTGATGATAAAAAACCTAACCAACCTATAACCTTACTGTGTTGATCCAGGGGAAGGCAAAAACTCTTAGGCCCTGTTCCCGCTGAGCAAAGCTAGCAGAATTCCGCGACGGAATTGTCCGCCGCGGAATGCCGTTAGCCTCCCGCTCATAATGGGAGTCTATGGGAGGCGCGCGCTGCTGCTCTGTACGCGCTGAAGAATGAACATGTTCATTCTTCAGCGCGTACAGAGCAGGAGCGTGCGCCTCTCATAGACTCCCATTATAAGCGGGAGGCTAACGACATTCCGTGGCGGATAATTCCGTCGCGGAATTCCGCTAGCTTTGCTCAGTGGGAATGGTGCCTTTTGAGGGGGAAATTTCTTCTTGACAGAATAAATACCTGGATCAATATCCGAGCACCAGGAATCTAGTATCAATCGTGTCATAAGCAATTGCTGTACCATTCCTTTCCCCCAACCCTGTCTTTCATCTGTAGTTTCTGCCACTCCCTGTAATGAACTTCTTAATATATGAGACAATTATGCAAGGCAACTTAAACAAAATTTGACAGCATGGCTGGAGGCATCAGTATGACAAACAATTTTGTACATGGAGCAAACTATTAAGCGCACACTCTGGTATACTCTAGTCTATTTCACTGTTTATTAGTAACCCCACTTATTCAGAACTTATTCATATTTAATAAGTTATGAACTGTGTAACTATACACTCCAGCAGTGTCGGACTGGGGTACCTTGGGCCCACCAGGGAATTTAATTCTAGGGGCCCACCCTACATATACCAGATAGAACCAAACCTTTGCACAGCACTGTGTATGTGACCAGCAATGCTGGCTCACTGCTGGTAACTTGTCAGTCACTTAATGCAAATAGTATACATAAGTATCCCCATTAAAGGGGAACTCCAGGTAGAGGTTAAAAAAAATGAAACTTCTGTAGAAGCATAAAGCATTACTTACCTATCTATTCCATTTTTGAAACTACCAAAAATCCAATTGTTTTGGGGGGTTTTGTTCTGTTTTGTGTTTCTGCACTTCCTGGTTTATCAGTTGTACACAGTACAACAGGTTCCAGCATGCAATGCTTTCCCTCAGCTATTCATCACAGTCCTCCACCCTGCACATTCCCTGCCCAAAGCTGCTGCAGAACATCTAGGCTGTGTTCACACATTGCAGTTTCATTGTGTTACTGAATTATTTGCAGTAATTTATGATTTCATTGTGGTCCCACCCACACAGCACGCTGTATTCTCTACCTGTAACACCACACAGCACTGTATTCTCTACCTGTAACACCACACAGGACACTGTATTCTCTGCCTGTAATACTACACAGCACACTGTATGCTCTACCTGTAACACCACACAGCACGCTGTATGCTCTACCTATAACAGCACACTGTATTCTCTACCGGTAACACCACACAGGACACTGTATTCTCTACCTGTAATACTACACAGCACGCTGTATTCTCTACCTGTAACACCACACAGGACACTGTATTCTCTGCCTGTAACACCACACAGCACACTGTATTCTCTACCTGTAACACCACACAGCACGCTGTATTCTCTACCTGTAACACCACACAGCACGCTGTATTCTCTACCTGTAACACCACACAGCACACTGTATTCTCTACCTGTAACACCCCACAGCACACTGTATTCTCTACCTGTAACACCACACAGCACGCTGTATTCTCTACCTGTAACACCACATAGCACGCTGTATTCTCTACCTGTAACTCCACACAGCAATCTCTATTCTCTACCTGTAACACCACACAGTACGCTGTATTCTCTACCTGTAACACCACACAGCACGCTGTATTCTCTGCCTGTAATACCACACAGTATGCTGTATTCTCTACCTGTAACACCACACAGCACGCTGTATTCTCTACCTGTAACACCACACAGCATGCTGTATTCTCTACCTGTAACACCACACAGCATGCTGTATTCTTTACCTGTAACACCACACAGCACACTGTATTCTCTACCTGTAACACCACACAGCATGTTGTATTCTTTACCTGTAACACCACACAGCACACTGTATTCTCTACCTGTAACACCACACAGCACACTGTATTCTCTACCTGTAACTCCACACAGCAATCTCTATTCTCTACCTGTTATACCGCACAGTACGCTGTATTCTCTACCTGTAACACCACACAGCGTGCTGTATTCTCTACCTGTAACACCACACAGCACACTGTATTCTCTACCTGTAACACCACACAGCACACTGTATTCTCTACCTGTAACACCACAAAGCACACTGTATTCTCTACCTGTAACACCACAAAGCCATCTGTATTCTCTACCTGTAACACCACAAAGCCATCTGTATTCTCTACCTGTAACACCACACAGCACGCTGTATTCTCTACCTGTAACACCACACAGGACACTGTATTCTCTACCTGTAATACTACACAGCACACTGTATGCTCTACCTGTAACACCACACAGCACACTGTATTCTCTACCTGTAACACCACACAGGACACTGTATTCTCTACCTGTAACACCACACAGCACGCTGTATTCTCTACCTGTAACACCGCTTAGCACACTGTATTCTCTACCTGTAACACTACACAGTGCTGTATTCTCTACCTGTAACACCACACAGCAAGCTGTATTCTCTACCTGTAACACCACACAGCAAGCTGTATTCTCTACCTGTAACACCACACAGCACACTGTATTCTCTACCTGTAACACCACACAGCACGCTGTATTCTCTACCTGTAAAGCTGATATTGGAATAAAGTAAAGAACTTTTAGAATTTTTTTTTTCTTTTCATTTCCACACACATATTACGATCAAGCATCTTTTATCTTTGAAGTTGAGCCCCACAATAAGGCTCTGATCCTCTCTGCCGTTTAGCATCATTTACTTCTGTTACTGCATCATTTTTGTGAATACGCTGCAGTACTGCAATGACACTCCAACATGTGTGAACACAGCCCTAATTTCACTGCACACTTCTGCACAATTAGAGAAATCAGTGCAACACCTGCTTCTGGCCGGTCAGAGATGGTGAATCACTCAGGGGATTGGGGGATCCAGCCAAGCCTCCTGTGACATCACACCCTGCCCCCTGTCTGCATCATCAGCCTGATCTCAGCAAAGACACACAATGTGAGACAGAGGCATGGAAGATTTGTCTCCTAAGTGGGGATAGCAGAAGGAGCAGGAGACAATGTGGATTTGCACAGGGGCCATTTTTTTTTTTCACTTCCTGGATTTCTATTAGCTACCAGTGTGGCAGAACCATACAGATACGGTAATACATTGTATAGACACATATATTTAACTTTTAATGTATTTTTAATAGAAAACAAGTTTTTTTTATCCTGAGCCCCCCTTTAAACTGACAAATCTCAGGCAGGCAAGAACATAATAACGAAAGTATACTTACCTGTATCCGTGCCCTCGTATTGTTTTGCACTTACACTGTTTACTATGCATGATCAGGAATGTGATTCTTTAATAGTTCGGGAGATTATGCAAGCGGCGATACCAAATATGTTTATTTATTTGTATTCATAAAATAGGAAAAGGGAGGTGATTTTAAAAAAAGCAAGAATGGGAGGTATTTCAGTATGAATTTTGGGAGTCTATGTAGAACAGATGGTATAAAGTGGCCTCCATCATAATTATATGGGAAGGTATGGAGGTCATGGAGCAAAAAGAATAAAAACGTGGTGTGAACAAGACCTTAATATGGTGCATTTTTACACTGTCTTGTTTAAGTTTCCACTGTCAAGCTAATTGACTTTCTTATTTAATTTAAAGAGGTACTCTGGCAAAAACTTTTTTCTTCTCAAGCCAACTGGTGTCTGAAAGTTATATAGATTTGTCAATTACTTCTATTTAAAAGTCTTCCAGTACTTATCAGCTGCTGAATGTCCTGCAGGAGGTGCTGTGTTCTTTCCAGGCTGACACAGTGCTGCCACCTCTGTCCATGACAGGAACTCTCCAGAGCAGTAGCAAAGTGAGTCACACTGAGTCAGACTGGAGAGAATACACCACTTCCTACAGGACATACAGCGGCTGATAAGTACTGTTTGTTTTTGTTTTTTAATAAAAGTTAAATATAAATCTTTATACACCAGTTGATTTGAAAGAAAAAAAAAGTACCAATTTAATTCTACTGAATTCAGTACAAATGTGAACCAAGATTAAGACTGTTGCACATCTTCCTGCTTTTTGGTGTTTTTTTCTGGCACTTTTTCTGCCATGTTCTCATTTTAGTGTAAGGTTTAGTTCTAATTTTATCCCCTGTGGGGCTTTTCGGTACAAATCATGTGATTCCAGGTTTTATGTTGATGAACTGGGGAAAAAACACTAATTTCCATATAGACATGAAAATATTCCCCCCTATAGAAGCTTGTGGCAAAACACAAAAAAACCCCCACCATAGCAGAAAAATGTCCTATAGGTGTTGTGTTTCGCTTTTCCCCACTGACCAACATCTGGTCTCTGCGTTTTTGAACCCCAAAAATGCCATATGACATATTTCTGAAAAACACCTAGTCTGAGTCCAGCCATATAGTACATGAGAACATACCCCTCTCCTAGTTATTCACAGGATAAGGTATAACAAGACCTATAGAGAATTAATGGAGCACTGTCCCCACTGTTTATTTGAGGGGGGTATGTTTCCCACATTCTCATAACCTCTGGGACCCCCACCAATCAGCTTGATATCTCCTATCCTGTGGATTTTGCAGGGGTGGGGGCAGCTACCTAGCCCACACCTGCATGTATGGGTGTGGGGGCACAATACTCTGCCTTGCCCCTGATCCTGCCCACACACACAAGAGCCACTGGGTTATGTATATATGATGTATATTTATGGTGGTGTCCGTGTTGCTATGATTGGTGTGACCCTGTCACTTGATAAACCTTTTGCCAAGCCTTGTAGATGTAGGTATAAACCTTGTGATACATGTTTTTTCTTCAAGACTTGAGTGTTCCTTTAATCCAGGGATATGCACATACAAGCAGGAGTTCCACCAGCCACCGCTCTATACTACTTTTGCGCATTGTGCAGGTGATAGATCTGTGTAGCAGGCAGATGTCCAGCTTTATGACTCTGCAATATGTGATGGACCCCCAACTCCCCCAAGTTAAACCAAAGAACGCAAAATAAAGACACAACACATTGTAATCAGGTGTCAAAGGGTCCCAATTTTATTTAAAATTACATGACACTGAAAATGGCAGACCCCCGACTCACAAAGAGTCACCCTCCAGCACTCAGGCGAGGAAAAAACCCCTGTGGGGGAAACCTTGAGGGAGCCATGGCTGGAGATCTGCCCCTCCCCAGGGCTTAGAGGGTAATACCATACTATAAATATTATACACTGGATGTGAGAGAGATGAGGCTGCAATATCTGTCACCTTATTGATGGCTAGGTGGCTGTATCTCTTCTCCTTCACAGATCCAGGTCCCCTGCTAGAACCTCAAAATTACATCAAGTGTAGGGGGCAGTAAATTAGTCAAGCTCAAGGTCCTCTGGCGCATCCAAGATGGCACTGATCAGGGTTCGGTGCATTGCTTTATGGAACCTTCTTTATGACATAATAGTGTCATCATAGTGCATGGTTGCCATGGTTACTGCAGGTAAACACATCTGAAGCATTAACCCATTAATGATTGGCGGTGTGCTTTACTGCAGAGGTAACTAAACACACTTGTGACCAAGCAAACAGCTTATGATTAGGCCACACTAAGAACACTAAATAATATAGTTTGATGTGGCCCATAGCAACCAATCACAGCTCAGCTTTTGTTTCTCAAATTACTCTGGTAAAATAAAAGCTGAACTGTGATTGGTTGCCATGCACAACATAGACAGTCTAATCTGCCCATAGCAACCAATCAAAGCTCAGCTTTAATTTTATAACAGCTTGTTAGTATATGATAGGTGATCTGTGATTGGTTGCTATGGGGAGAATCAGACTGTGTTCTGTCTCTGGCAGGTTGATAAAGCTGCTCCATTGCTGTAAAATCTTATGATGATGATGATGATGATGACTAAAAACACATGACATCAAGCTTCCCCATAATGCATTGCAGTCAGCCCTTCCTCCATACCTCTCAACTTTGTGGAGGGACACTTGTGGTTCACAGACATTTCTATACACATTTAAGAAAACCACTGGTATACAGTTATATACGGCAGCCAAAGAGTATTACTACATTTCCCAGGCTGTCATAGGAAATCGGTCATCACCCGATTAGTTGATCAATGGAGAAACTGCACTGACTGTACAAAAGGGGCTGTCAAGTTGTTTAAGGGTACGTTCACACTTACCGGATCCGCAGCGTATTTTCAGCTGCGGATCCGCAGCAGATTTAATTTAATTAACTGAACACAGCAACAAATCTGCACAATCAAATCTGCTGCGGATCCTGTAGGTGTGAACGCACCCTAAAAGTAAAATAGACCACAGTATTAAAGTACTCCAGCAAAAAAATTTTTTGCAAATAAACTGGTGCCAGAAATTTGTACTTTACTTCTATCAAAAAAATCTCCAGTCTTCCAGTACTTATTAGATGCTGTATGTTCAGCAGGAAGTGGTTATTCTTTTCAGTCTGACACATTAATATCTGCTGCTAAAGTAACTGTCCAAAGTAAGTTCCTGGCATGGAGAAAGGTGGAAGCAGAGAGCAATGTGTCAGACTGGAAAGAATACACCACTTCCTGCAGGACATACAGCAGCTGATAAGTACTGGAAGGCCTAAGGGTTTGCAGTAGAAATAAATTAAAAATCTATATAACTTTGTGACACCAGTTGATTTGAAAGATTTTTTTCTTAGCTTGACATCCCCTATCCTATGGATTTTAGGGGGAGCACCACCTTGGGCCCACCTGGAAATTTGATTCTTGGGGCCCACCATACCTTACTCCAGATATAATAAGCACCAAACCTTTCACATTACTATAGTGACCTTGCACAGCGCTGTATATGTGACCAGCGATGCTGGCTCACTACTAGTAACTCTTCAGTCACTCTATGCGAACAGCATAACATGCCACTTAAGTTTCTTAAAAAGAGAAATCCCATGAAACTAACAAATCTCAGGTAGGCAGGGGGGTGCAGGAACATAATAAAGTATACTTACCCATCCCTGTTCCCCTGAAGCTCTTCCTTAATGACTGACAATCACTGACTGGGGATGGACACCACTGCAGTTATTGACTGGCTGTGCAGGCAATCCATCAGGCGAGTATGTGACATTGAGCCGGGGCCGTGACATACACAGAATCTGTTCGAAAATGTCTGAAAATCTTCCAGCAGCTGTGGGAGAAAGCGCGCTCCAGGGCCACAGGGACTGGTGAGTATAGTTTTTTATTATCTTCCCACACTCCACTGCCTGACTATCATTTGTTACGAGACTTCTGTCAGCTGTAATTTGCGTTCCAAACTGCTGACACTGCTAGATGCTGTTAGGTCAAGAAGACACATGGTACCTTACATATATTTGTCTATGCTTCTATAGCATAGAAATTGTTTTTATTCTCTGGTAGAAAGAGTCAGACAGGGAGGCCCACCAAGGGGTAGGACCCACCGGGGGATTCCCCTGTTCCCCTGTAGGCCAGTCCGAGCCTGCACTCCAGCACACAACGTCAATGATATATTTTAATGTAAAATAATAATAAAAACGTTCCACTGCCAAAATTTCATTTAGATGGCTGTTTTCATTGTATCTGAAATTTATAATACACTGATGGACTGTGGCATGCATACGTACGGTAGACTGGAAACTACTTCTGTACTCCCTGGCTTTCCGCCACTTCCTAGCGAACTTCTAGCTTTTTGGATCTCCATCCGTTCCTAGTTCCAGCTCAGCTCCAGTCTGAACTATGTCCTAACGTTGCATCCTGCACTTATACCACAGAGGAAGAGCACCTAGTCCCGACTTCAGGTGTTCTTTCAGTTCTTTAGTTGGTGGTCGCTGAGGTCCTTCCCTGAGGGTAGTGACCTGGGAGTTTCCTGCAGCAAAGTCCGAGTGGCCTTGCTGGTTAAAACCGGGAGCTCCTTATACTGATCTATGCGGCTTGCTGGAAAACTGATCTACGTGACTTGCGTCACATTCCCATACAAACCTATGCCAATTAAGAGATGTATATCCAGTAAAATATGCAAAATGTCAGTGCAAAGACACTTTATAGGCCTGTCTATGCCAAAGCTCAAAGTGATACTGTCTACACCCCCCCCCCACACACACACCATCCACAAATTTCGATGCTGCACATTTGATATACTTTATAACTGTATAGAAGTTGTCTGTGTTTTCTTTCTGCTCTAAAATCGATTCAATGCATTAGTGGACAACGTCAAGTAGGCCAGACTTCATGACAGTAAGTGCCCTTTTACACAGAAAGATTATCTGACAGATTATCTGCCAAAGATTTGAAGCCAAAACCAGGAACAAACTATAAACAGAGATCAGGTCATACAGGAAAGCCTGAGATTTCTCCTCTTTTCAAATCCAGTCCTGGCTTTGGCTTCAAATCTTTGGCAGATAATCTGTCAGATAATCTTTCTGTGTAAACGAGCCCTTAGGCCCTCTCCCCAGCTGAAAGATGGGGCTTAATTGTCATGAAATCCTGCCTAACTGACTCTCCTAATGGATGAATTGAAGCGAGTGTATCACTTTAAGGAGGCACTAAACTGCTTCTGTCTTCCACTTGGGCTGGCTACAAAAAAAAAAAAAAACACAAAAAAGCTTATTTCTGGTGACCCTTACTTGAGGTGCATGCCTCATGAGTCTCTACATAACAGCTTGGTGGTCTACTCGAGGACGCACATTACACATTCAGGGTGTCAGGGCGAAATATTTTCTCCCTGTCATCATATACCAAGACAGGGGACACTTGACTTAAGAGCTGCTGATATACCAGATGTAATTGGATAATTGTGTTCTACATAAACGCACGTCTCCAAACAACTCCTTTTAACCTTGACTTGTATTTTTTTTTGGGGAGAAAAGTTATGTTAAGGCGATCTGTATGCTTTCCAATGCTCTGAATGAATCAGCCTGATCCTGAATAAAGATGACATACAAGTTAAACACCTGTCTAGTAATGTTTATGAGACAAATAACTGCCTGGCTAAGCTAATGACATTTTCCAATAAGATGCAAGAAACACTCTTACTGAATTTAAAAGGAACATGTCATCACTTCTATGTTACCTGAACCACTAGTCATCGGGGAGATTTCCAGTGACTTCTCTCTGCTCTGCCTTCTGCCTGGTTAATTAATAACCAAACAGAAAGTCTTACAAAATAAGGCACCACAGTCTATAAGGCACTCCAACTAGAGCTCTAGAGAGACCACATCTGGAATACTGTATCCGGTTCTGGAGACCTCTCCTAAAAAAGGACATTGATAAAATAGAACACGTACAAAGACTGGCTACAAAAATGGTGGAGGCCAGGCATAAAACAAATCAGGAAAGACTTAAAGGAGACCTGTCCCCCCCCCCCCCCCCCCCCCCCCGTGCCGGGGTGACAGGCTCCCGAGGAGAGTCCGACGCTCATAGAGAATGAATGGGGAGTCTGATGCTCCGTCATTTTCTATGGGCATCGGACTCTCCTGTGAGCGCGCGCGCCCGGCTTTGGGCGCTCATATCTCCATGACCCGACCGGACCAGGAAGCGGGACCTGGCGGGATGAGGCGAGTATAGGGGGCTGTGATGGGGGGTCGGGAGCCTGTCACCCCGGCACGGGGGGTGACAGGTCCTCTTTAAGGATTTGAATCTGTATCTGAATTCTAGAAAGGAAGGAAATGATTGAAACCTTTAAGTATGTTAAAGGACTAAATAAGGTTCAGGAGGGAAGTGTTTTTAGCAAAGCTGAACTCAAGAACAAGAGGACACAGTGAGATGTTAGTTGGGGGAAAGATCAGAAGCAGCGTGAGAAACTAGATTTGCATTTCCAGGAAAATACATAGTGCTTGAAAAGAGCGCCCCTTTACCAGTGACTTCCCTTTAAGAGAAACTTGGATCCCATTCCTTTAAGAGCGACATGGCTCCCGTCCCTATAAGAGTGACTTGGGTCCCATACCTTTAAGAGTGACTTGGGTCCCATCCCTTTAAGAGCTACATGGATCCCTTTAAGAGCTACATGGATCCCTTTAAGAGCTACATGGATCCCTTTAAGAGCGACTTGGATCCCTTTAAGAGCAACCTGGGTCCCTTAAAGGGACCCAGGTCGCTCTTTAAAGGGACCCAAATCGCTCTTAAAGGGACCTATTTTGCTCTTAAAGGGACCCAGGTCGCTCTTAAAGGGACCCAGGTCGCTCTTAAAGGGACACAGGTCGCTCTTAAAGGGACCCAGGTTGCTCTTAAAGGGACCCATTTTTCCCTTAAAGGGACCAAGGTCGCTCTTAAAGGGACATATTTCGCTCTTAAAGGGACCCATTTTGCTCTTAAAGGGACATATTTCACTCTTAAAGGGACATATTTCGCTCTTAAACGGACCAAGGTCGCTCTTAAAGGGACATATTTCGCTCTTAAAGGGACCCAGGTCGCTCTTAAAGGGACCCAGGTTGCTCTTAAAGGGACATATTTCGCTCTTAAAGGGACCCATTTTGCTCTTAAAGGGACATATTTCGCTCTTAAAGGGACCCAGGTAGCTCTTAAAAGGACCCATTTTGCCCTTAAAGGGACATATCTTGCTCTTAAAGGGACCAAGGTCGCTCTTAAAGGGACCGATTTTGCTCTTAAAGGGACATATTTCGCTCTTAAAGGGACCCTTTTTGCACTTAAAGGGACCCAGGTCGCTCTTAAAGGGACCCAGGTCGCTCTTAAAGGGACATATTTTGCTCTTACAGGGACCAAGGTTGCTCTTAAAGGGACCCATTTTGCTCTTAAAGGGACATATTTTGCTCTTAAAGTGACCCATTTTGCTCTTAAAGGGACCCAGGTCGCTCTTAAAGGGACACAGGTCGCTCTTAAAGGGACACAGGTCGCTCTTAAAGGGACACAGGTTGCTCTTAAAGGGACCCATTTTTCCCTTAAAGGGAGATATTTCGCTCTTAAAGGGACCAAAGTCGCTCTTAAAGGGACCGATTTTGCTCTTAAAGGGACATATTTCGCTCTTAAAGGGACATATTTCGCTCTTAAAGGGACCCAGGTCGCTCTTAAAGGGACATATTTTGCTCTTAAAGGGACCCAGGTTGCTCTTAAAGGGACCCATTTTTCTCTTAAAGGGACATATTTCGCTCTTAAAGGGACCCAGGTCGCTCTTAAAGGGACCAAGGTCGCTCTTAAAGGGACCCATTTTGCTCTTAAAGGGACATATTTCGCTCTTAAAGGGACATATTTCGCTCTTAAAGGGACCAAGGTCGCTCTTAAAGGGACCGATTTTTGCTCTTAAAGGGACATATTTCTCTCTTAAAGGGACCCAGGTTGCTTTTAAAGGGACCCAGGTTGCTCTTAAAGGGACCCAGTTCGCTCTTAAAGGGACATATTTCGCTCTTAAAGGGACCCATTTTGCCCTTAAAGGGAAAAATTTCGCTCTTAAAGGGACCAAGGTCGCTCTTAAAGGGACATATTTCGCTCTTATAGGGACCCAGGTCGCTCTTAAAGGGACCCAGGTTGCTCTTAAAGGGACCCAGGTCGCTCTTTAAAAGCGAAATGGGTCTCTTTAAGAGTGAAATATTTCCTTTAAAGGGACCCAGATCACTCTTAAAGGGACCCATTTCGCTTTTAAAGGGACCCAGGTCGCTCTTAAGAGTGAAATATTTCCTTTAAAGGGACCCAGATCACTCTTAAAGGGACCCATTTCGCTTTTAAAGGGACCCAGGTCGCTCTTAAAGGGACATATTTCGCTCTTAAAGGGACCCATTTCCCCCCTCAAGGGACCCAGGTCGCTCTTAAAGGGACCAAGGTCGCTCTTAAAGGGACCAAGGTCACTCTTAAAGGGACCAATTTATCTCTTAAAGGGACCCAGGTCGCTCTTAAAGGGACCCAGGTGAGCTCTTAAAGGGACCCAGGTCCCTCTTAAAGGGACACAGGTCGCTCTTAAAGGGACCCAGGTTGCTCTTAAAGGGACCCATTTTTCCCTTAAAGGGACCAAGGTCGCTCTTAAAGGGACATATTTCGCTCTTAAAGGGACCCATTTTGCTCTTGAAGGGACATATTTCACTCTTAAAGGGACATATTTCGCTCTTAAACGGACCAAGGTCGCTCTTAAAGGGACATATTTCGCTCTTAAAGGGACCCAGGTCGCTCTTAAAGGGACCCATTTTGCTCTTAAAGGGACATATTTCTCTCTTAAAGGGACCCAGGTTGCTCTTAAAGGGACCCATTTTGCCCTTAAAGGGACATATTTTGCTCTTAAAGGGACCCAGGTCGCTCTTAAAGGGACATATTTTGCTCTTAAAGGGACCCATGTTGCTCTTAAAGGGACCCATTTTTCTCTTAAAGGGACATATTTCGCTCTTAAAGGGACCCAGGTCGCTCTTAAAGGGACCAAGGTCGCTCTTAAAGGGACCCATTTTGCTCTTAAAGGGACATATTTCGCTCTTAAAGGGACATATTTCGCTCTTAAAGGGACCAAGGTCGCTCTTAAAGGGACCGATTTTTGCTCTTAAAGGGACATATTTCGCTCTTAAAGGGACCCAGGTCGCTCTTAAAGGGACCAAGGTCGCTCTTAAAGGGACCCATTTTGCTCTTAAAGGGACATATTTCGCTCTTAAAGGGACATATTTCGCTCTTAAAGGGACCAAGGTCGCTCTTAAAGGGACCGATTTTTGCTCTTAAAGGGACATATTTCTCTCTTAAAGGGACCCAGGTTGCTTTTAAAGGGACCCAGGTTGCTCTTAAAGGGACCCAGTTCGCTCTTAAAGGGACATATTTCGCTCTTAAAGGGACCCATTTTGCCCTTAAAGGGAAAGATTTCGCTCTTAAAGGGACCAAGGTCGCTCTTAAAGGGACATATTTGGCTCTTATAGGGACCCAGGTCGCTCTTAAAGGGACCCAGGTTGCTCTTAAAGGGACCCAGGTCGCTCTTTAAAAGCGAAATGGGTCTCTTTAAGAGTGAAATATTTCCTTTAAAGGGACCCAGATCACTCTTAAAGGGACCCATTTCGCTTTTAAAGGGACCCAGGTCGCTCTTAAAGGGACATATTTAGCTCTTAAAGGGACCCATTTCCCCCCTCAAGGGACCCAGGTCGCTCTTAAAGGGACCAAGGTCACTCTTAAAGGGACCAATTTATCTCTTAAAGGGACATATTTTGCTCCTAAAGGGACATATTTCGCTCTTAAAGGGACCCATTTTGCTCTTAAAGGGACATATTTCGCTCTTAAAGGGACCAAGGTCGCTCTTAAAGGGACATATTTCGCTCTTATAGGGACCCAGGTCGCTCTTAAAGGGACCCAGGTCGCTCTTAAAGGGACATATTTCTATTCTTAAAGGGACCCAGTTCGAGCGAAACGGGTCTCTTTAAGAGCGAAATATTTCCTTTAAAGGGACCCAGATCACTCTTAAAGGGACCCATTTCGTTCTTAAAGGGACCCAGGTCACTCTTAAAGGGACATATTTCGCTCTTAAAGGGACCCATTTACCCCCTCAAGGGACCCAGGTCGCTCTTAAAGGGACCCGGGTCGCTCTTACAGGTCCTTGGTTCGCTCTTAAAGGGATCCATTTAGAGCGGCTTGGGTCCCTTTAAGAGCGACTTGGGTACCGTTCCTTTAAGAGCGGCTTGGGTACCGTCCCTTTAAGAGCAGCTTGGATCCCGTACCTGCTACATGGCTGCCTCAGCTCTGCTATTTTACTGACTGACCTCTGCTACTTATAATGGTAAAGACCATTGCTCGGTTACCATGACAATCTTACTCATGTCAGGGAGACAAAATGGTTAAAGACCTTCCATGTATTACATCTTCTATTGGCTAATAGTGGACATGTGACTGTGGATGGTGTGATACATTGCATGACGAGACCTTAGAGTTCCTATTGGCTGCTATATTTCAGCTATTTGCATATGTGCTGTGATTGTCAGCAGTTAGAGTGTGGCCATTATTTGCAATGGGCCATTATTTTCTATGGGAAATTTGGGGTCTTTAAACGTACATTTCTTAAAAACGCCAAATCCGATCGAAACGAAAAATAGATAGCACACCACACACCGCCGAGGGCTTCGAAACACAGTTTGAACTGAGTCTGTGCGCAAAGCGGTTCGGGCTGTATTACGCGCAGAAAAATGGCTGGAAGAAACGGAAGAAGAAGAAGAAGAATACGGATTACAATATAGTGCTTTTCAAGCACTATAAATATTATTTTACTGGAAGAGACGTAGATGCTTCTCCTCCTTTGCTCATCAGTTGTTTTCATGGCTCCATACACCTGTTTTCCTGCATTTACCTCAAGTAACCAGGACTAGGTAGTGACAACCAGCACAGTCTGATGTGCAGGATTATGGAACTATGTGAACAGTTCTGGAGACCATGACCGAGTCAGGTCCTCAAATTCCTGATGGCGGGGGTGTTGAGAGTGAACCCCTCACTGATGTTATATTTATTGCCTAAGTATTGTGATATCAGAAAGTCCATTTAAAGGGTTAAAGATAGGTAATAATGTATGATCACTGGGGAGGACCCATTGCTGAGACCCCCACTGATTACTATACTTGGAGCCCTAAGCCCTCCATTCCTCCTCAGTGCACAACCACATTTAGAAGGACTTTAAATAGTGTAGTGGTCTCTCTCGATTAGGGTTTCAAGACAGGGTCTGCTGGCAGACTGACTGTGGCTAAGTTGCATCTCCACTCTACTGTATCTAGAAAATGGCTGATAAGTGCCTGATAGTGATGATGGAGAGGGCTGCAGCACAAATGGCCAGTGGCGGATTATAATATGGGCAGTTTGGGCGGCTGCCACTGAGTCTCTCTACTGTCCCCCGGCTGATGCGCGGCTGCCGGGGATGTCCCGTCCTATCCCCAGCAGCACGGGCATCATAGAGCTCCTCAGCTCCCCATGCGCCTGTGGCTGTGACTTCCGGCGCACGGGGAGCTCTCTGATGCGCGCGCTACTGGGGATAGGACGGGACATCCTCGGCAGCCGCACATCAGACGGGGACAGCCGGGGGACCAGGAGGCGAGAGGCTCAACAGGGGAATGGACGGCAGGTGAGTGGTGTTCTGTTTTTTGTTTTTCTTTTTGCGTTATCTGCTGTGCAACAGGGGAGGGCAGAGGGGGGCCATCTATAAGGGGGGGCAGAGGGGGGCCATCTATAAGGGGGGGCAGAGGGGGACCATCTATAAGGGAGGGGGGAGAGGGGGACCATCTATAAAGGGGTGGAGAGGGACCTGTCTGAACGACCGCTGCGAGTATGTAATTCTGCCATCCTCTTAACCCCTTCGGCTCCCGCTCAGCTGCGTGTATAGATTATATCTCCTTGCTGCACGGGGTCCCGGCGTACTGCTCTCCCGCCCAGCCAATCAGTGGCTGCGACTGGGCAACACACTACTTGGCTGGGCGGGAGAGCAGGATGCCGGGACCCCGTGCAGGAGACAGGTAATGTATAGAGAGCCGGGCGGGAGCAGAAGGGGTTGAGGGGCCGGCAGAATTATATACACGCAGCGGTTCAGACAGCTGCGAGTATGTAGTGACAGGGAACTGCCAGGACCTGCCAGACTCGCAGCGAGATTTACGCTGCGAGTCTGTACGTGTGAACTGACCCTTATAGTAAATGTATTATAGCCAGAGATATCTAGATAAACATAGACTGTAATTGACCTATTCATGGCTTCCCTTTTACCAAATATGCCCCTGGTTATTTAGCATCCTGGCTTAAAAAGGTTTATTGTGAAGTGCAATTTACATGCATAGACTTATAGAGGGGGTTCCCAGACCGTCATATGATAGGATAGGGCACATGGGATGATGTTGTACAAATGGGACAAGGCAACTACTTGGTTGTAAATACCTTAAAACTAGGAGTAACACAATGTTACACTGCTTTGCTTTTAGTAAATTACCTCCAGTGGTCTTAGACTGTTTAGTTGCAGTATGGTACAAGACCTTTGTGAACGACCGTTGCGTGTATGTAATTCTGCCGGCCCCTTAACCCCTTCTGCTCCCGCCTGGCTCCCGCTCTGCTCTCTCTATACATTACCTGTCTCCTGCACGGGGTCCCGGCGTCCTGCTCTCCCGCCCAGCCAATTAGTGTGTTACCCAGCTGCAGCCACTGATTGGCTGGGCGGGAGAGCAGGACGCCGGGACCCCGTGCAGCAAGGAGATATAATCTATACAGCGGTCGTTCAGATAGCTGCGAGTATGTAGTGACAGGGACCTGCCAGACTCGCAGCGAGATTTACGCTGCGAGTCTGTACGTGTGAACTGACCCTAATAGACATGGTGCAGTTATCGAGCAGATCAAAATCTTGCTGGGTCAATGTAGTTTTATGGAGTATATAACCATCCAGTAATGATAGTGTTTATGATAACTTTAATGGGAGAAAAATGCTGGAATTTTTATTTTATTTTATTTAAATACTTTATTTATTTTTACCAAATATAACAAATTGATACAAATTCTGACAATCACAAATAACCTCAAGGTTAGTTAAAAAAAAACAACACCCACAACATGCCCCCCCCTAACCACCCGCCCCCTTGTCCCTCCCGCTCCCTTGTCCCTCCTGCTGAGTCACAGAAAAAAAGGAAGAAAAAGAAAAAAAATATATATATATTAATTTTAAACATAGCTTATTGTCCCCTACTGCCCTCACAATATTTTTCATATAGTGTACAACACCTTTCCCATTGAACTCTACTTGGGGCTGTCGGGGAGATCCAATTCTAGACCACTAATAATTTAACATAAAAAAACCCCTGAGTATCTTGTTTTTATTTTTGTTAGAGATCTTCAAAATGGAGGTATCTCCCAGAATGGCTAAACCCTGTACCTCTGGCAGCTTCACCCCCAGATCTTCCTTCAGTTTGTCATATACATAAGACCATAACAGTGCAACCTCTCAGCACTCCCAAAGTAAGTGCAAAGAACCCGCACCTGGTAACCCACACCGTGGACAACTATCATGCTTTCTTCTCTTAATTTTTTTCTAAGAAAACCGGGGTATAGTCGAGCTGATGCACTATGTTGAACTGCATTAGTTGATGAATACCAGAGCCCGACACTTTTCTAATGTTTTTGTAAACAAATGACCAGTCCACTATCCCTTCGCCACCTATCTCCTTACCCCATTTTTTTGGCTCTCAAAACTCCACACACTAGCCCTCCATATAAGATAGAGATACACTTTTTCTTAATAGTTTGAGATCTAATTCGACTAACCAATGGAGATAGCTCCACCATTCGGCCATTCTGTAATCTAGACCAGGTTCCCAAGGCACCCCTTAAACTAGCATAATCCAACCCAGCATTTTCCGGTAGCCTAAATTCCTCCCTTAAAGAGTCACTGTCGTATTTTTTTTTTTGCAGAAATCAATAGTCCAGGCGATTTTAAGAAACTTTGTAATTGGGTTTATTAGCCAAATCTGCCATTATCTGCATGTAAAAAGCCTTTTCCCAGGTCCCCCCCTCCTTCCTCTTTTTCATCCACTCTGAAAAATCTGAAAATTGTGACTTGTTGCAGGAGACGTCCCCTGTCTGTTCTAGGGAGAGGGGAGGGGGGAGGAGGAAGGAGGGAGTTAGCCGGCAGCAGAAAGCAGATAACAGAGGATTACAGGCACGGAGCTGGGTGACAGCTGTAATCTGAGCTCAGACACGTCACTGGTGACTGTCACAGGAGATTGAGGGAGGGATTTGTAGATTAACTCTTTGTTGTCCTGTTTTGGTCTTTTCTTTAGCTCTCTCCATAGGAGAACAATGAAGACAGGGGGGAGAGCTTCAAACTGATTTTTCATGATAAAAATGCATTTTTCGGATAATAAACCCAATTACAAAGTTTCTTAAAATCGCCTGGACTATTGATTTCTGCAAAAAAAAATTTCACGACAGTGACACTTTAAGGCCAACCAACCCTTTATTCCTCCATTGTTCCATACATCTTCCAGATTTTAAATCCCAGCCCTTTGCAATTTCTTCAGAGCCTCCAAGGGCATCTACAGACGGCAGATTGTAATTTCCCCACAACGGGGCAAAGCCAAAAAGACCATTCACTCCCAAACACTTCTTAAGTATTTCCCAAACCCTCGTCAGAACTGTAACCATACCCCATCCTTTCCATTTGTTCTGTTTCAGTATACCTGCTTCTTGCTTCTGGAATATGTCCCATCTCTGACCTCCCCTCTCTTCACCCATACTAACAAAAAACTTACTATTACTATTCCACGAAAGCCAGTACAGTTGGGACACCAGAAAATACAACTTTAGGTTTGGTAGCCCCAAACCCCCCCTCTCCTTTGGGGCATACAAGAGGTCCAATTTAATTCGAACCCTACTTCTCCCCCAAATCAAAAAATTAAACATGCACCTTTGGCGGGTGGACAATGAGGTGGAGCTGAGGCACACCTCTTCCGTCTGAGCTCCGAAGCATCCTGTGCATGCCATGTGTACTGTGAGTGACCCCGCATGAGGCCGGGAAACGGCTTGAGCTGAGCACACTGAGACTGGTGGTGTATCGCTACCCTTTGCTGGGACGGAGCCGCGATTTTATCCTGTGTAAGGACGCTACATAGAAGGACGCTGCATAGAAGTTGCGGCCACGTGGAGCGGCGTCTACCGCTGGAGGCTACAAAGCTAGTTCGGTGGAGACCCGGCGTGGTAGTGCGGGGAGAGTCCGTAGGAAGGAGTGAAGCAATCAGCCCGGTGCCCTGTGGAAAGCCTGAAGGTGAAGCATTGCACCGCTGAGTGGTGCGGGGACACGCTGCTAAGAGGAAGCTGTTCCAATAGAGGAGCTGGGAGGAGAGACCGGTGAGAGAGGTCTGCCAGCCAGCAGTTTGAGGCGCTCGGACGCGGACCCTGTGAGTGAGAACGCAGGGGACCGCAACTGGACGAGGTGTTTGAGGACAGCAAGCACTGAAGACCCGGTCAGACTGCAGGAGGGTAAAGTGTGGCGTGTGATTGCACTGCTTGTACTAACAAACTAACGGTGGCTGAAGTACTGTATAATCGACAATAACAGCCGCTTGGTGTGCATACAGTCAGTGCATGAGAAAGTCCCAGTATTTGGTGGGCGTTGGTCCTGAGGCACAGACCCTGTGAGAGAGGGTCTGGGTTCGGTATCTCTGTTCACAGCCCGTGGAGGAGGTCGGGGCAGATATAATAGTTGCCACTTCCAGAGTATGATGCATTCCTCCTATTTAACTGAGTAAATCACTATCACCAAACTATAAATAAAACTATAAATACATCTGTTTATCGCTGGAAAACATTTTTACATTCCAATGGAGGAGCAGCGAATGGCCTATCTCTTTTGTTCCATATATTCCGCTGAGCAGGTTTTTTTTCTTTTTTGTTTTCTCTCTTTTTCTCTTTCTTTCCACATACCTGTAGGGGATGGCCCTTAACATTATAGTCTGCAATGTTAGAGGACTTAATGACAGAAATAAGAGACAGGGAGTGATGAATTATGTTAAGAGTTACCTACCAGGGGTGGTTTGCTTGGTGGAAACACACTTTGTAAGACAAAGTGTGCACAAGTTAAATATGTTGTGGTGGTCAGAGCAATACCATTCATGTTATTCTAATTACTCCCGTGGTATCTCGGTGTTGGTACATAAAAACCTGAACTGGCTGGTCTTGCAAAAGAAGGTAGACCTGGATGGCCGTTTTGTGTTTTTCCTCTGTAGGGTCGAGGGGATTATTTGTATTTTGGCATTCGTTTATGTCCCGCCCCCTTTTGATCCCAGGGTATTGGAATCTCTGTTTAGATTCACCAAGGACTTCCAAGACTGCCCTGTCTTAGTGGCAGAGGACTTTAATGCCGTGGTAGACGAAAAGCTAGACAGACTGAGACTAAGGGAACCCTTGAAGGTACCCTCTGGATCTCCTTTGCCTCGCCTGATGGAAGAGATGGGTCTGTATGACTATTGGAGGGGAAAAAATCCAGAAAAAAAAGAATTTTCATGCTGGAGTAAGTCTAGTTCCGTAATGTCTAGGATTGATTTAAGTTTGATAAATGGGCACATGTCACGAAAAATTAAGTTTGTTAAGTATCTTACGCATAGTCTTTCGGATCACTCACCTTTTTTAATAAAAATAGACACGGGGAGGGTTCAGCAACCTCGTTCAATTAAAATTAATTCGCACTGGTTAAGTCTTATTGAGGATAAAGATAGGATTAGAAAAGAGTTTAAAGAGATATGGGAAATTAATTGGGGCACGGCTAGTCCACAAATGGTGTGGGACGCCTTTAAAGCGGCCATAAGGGGTGTATATTTTGGAGTTATTTCTTGCACAAAAAAACGGTTTAGACAAAAGGAGTTAGAATTAAAAAAAGAGGTTAGGAGAGTTAGAGAAGGATTATATTAGAGCTCCTTCAATAGAAGCACAGAAACGGTTAAGTGAGGGTCAAGACATTTTGGATAGATACCTACTGGATAAGGTCAAGGATCAGGCTGCCTTTGTGGGGGCCAAAAGATATGTGGGGTCTGGGTCCCCTAATAAAGGATTAATGGCCATAATAAGACAGCAAGAAGGTAAAAGGGCAATTGAGGCAATTAGGACAGAGAAGGGACAGATAATGAATTGCAAGGAAGAGATTATGAGGGTTTTTAGGAATTATTTAGTGGGATTTATAAATCTGAAACAGGCCAGAATAGAGAAGTTCTTATAAAGTATCTAGAGGGGGTTGCACTGCCCAAAATTAGTGATAGCCAGAGGGAGATGTTGGATGGACCTATCACTTTAGAGGAGCTGACACATGCATTAGATACCTCAAAAAAGGTATCTGCCCCAGGAAATGATGGGATCCCATTAGGGATATATAAAGAACACCAAGAGATCTTACTACCCGCACTACTAAAGGTTCTTGAGCATTCCATAGAGCAGGGAGCTCTTTCGAACTCTATGGGAGAAGCTTTGATAGTGCTAATCCCTAAACCAGGTAAGGATAAATTGGAACTAGATGCATATAGGCCCATATCTCTCATAAAGGCTGATGCAAAATTATTCGCAAAAGTTTTAGCGGGCAGACTTAGTAGGGTCGTGAGGGATATAATACATCAGGATCAGTGTGGTTTTATCCCGGGTCGCATGGCGAAACATAACTTAAGACGGTTAGTTAGAATATCGAACTGACCAGGGAACCGTGCTCCCACTCCACCCTGTCATTAGATGCCACGAAGGCTTTCGATGGAGGAGTGGGAGTATCTTTGGGAAGTATTAAGGCAAATTGGCTTTGGGTGTAAGTTTATAGGGATGATTAAATTGCTATATGGGGAGGCTCGTGCTTCCTTGTATGTTAACGGTAAAACTACCGAAAATTTTTCCCTGGATAGGGGTACGCGTCAAGGGTGTCTCCTCTCCCCTTTGCTCTTAGCATTGAACCCTTAGCTATAAAGCTGAGAAATGACCCTGAGGTGCTGGAATTTGGGGCGGAGGGTGAAGGGGACAGGGTGTCACTGTACACAGATGACATTTTATTGTTCCTAAAAGATCCAAACGTGGCTATCCCCAAAATAATAGAACTAATAAATGAAATCTATACTATACTAATGCCCCTAAACCCTAGTGTAAACTTTGATTTACCTCCTTTGAAGCAATTAGCCCCTGGTGGAAGCTTCAGATATCTGGGTATAGAGGTATCTAGAAATATTGGGGACTTTAATCGTCTCAATGTCAGCCCTATGGTGGAAAAACTGTTGAAAAAATCTAAGATCTGGCTCAAGCTTCCATTGTCAAGGGTGGACAGGGTAATATTAATCAAGTCTATAATTCTTCCCAGATTTTTATTTTTGTTTGGTGTGGCTCCAATTTACGTGGATGAAATTTACTTTAAAAGGATCAAAACCATGTTTAATTTTTTGAAAAATGCTGGAATTTGCATAGGTTAGCATTCCTTTAAAAAAAGTATTTCAGCCGGAAGAACTAAAATTAAAGGGGCTGTCAAAATATATCTGCTTTCTTTTAGAAACAGCACCTCTAAGAGCACTTTGTAGTTTAGTCCATATGCCCATGAGGCGGTCTGGTGCACTAGGGGTAGGACTAACACTTTCAGTACACTGATCTGCCCCGGGCAGCACACCCCTTCTAATTAGCATTCATCCGGGGCTCTGCATTGATGAGCACTGAAGTGACATCGCTGCTGAACGCAGCTCCCAATATTCATTAGAAGGGGCTGGCCGGCCAGGGTGGATTGGTCACACCCCCAGTGCACCAAATCACTTATAAACATATGACTTAACCCCTTCAGGACCAGGCTTATTTTTATTTTTGCATTTTCGTTTTTTCCTCCTTGTGCTTAAAAGGCCAAGGCCAAGGCACTTGTATTTTTACACCTATAGACCCACATGAGCCCTTATTTTTTGCGTCACTAATTGTACTTTGCAATAACAGGCTGAACTTTTGCATAAAATATGCTGCAAAACCAGAAAAAAATTATATGCGCAGTGAAATATGTTCCTCAAGTCGTTACGATTACAATGATATGTAACATGTATAACTTTTATTGTATGTGATGACTTGTAAAAAATTCAAACCGTTGTTAACAAATATATGTTCCTTATAATCACTCCATTCCCAGGCTTATAGCGCTTTTATCCTTTGGTCTATGGGGCTGTGTGAGGTGTCATTTTTTGCGCCATGATGTGTTCTTTCTATCGGTACCTTGATCGCGCATATTACAATTTTTCTGGATTTGATGCGACCAAAAATGCGCAATTTAGCACTTTGGGATTTTTGTGCGCTTAAGCCGTTTACCGTGCGAGATCAGGAATGTGATTAATTAATAGTTCGGGCGATTACACACGCGGCAATAGCAAACATGTTTATTTATTTATTTATAACATGGGAAAAGGGGGGTGATTCTGACTTTTATCAGGGGAGGATTTTTTTATTATTAACAACACTTTTTTTTAAAACTTTTACACTTATACTAGAAGCTCCCCTGGGGGACTTCTAGTATAAGTGCACTGATCACTCATTGATCTATGCTGTATATACTTATACAGCAAAGATCTATGAGATAGGCACTCGTTTGCTTTCGGCTGCTGGAGCCGAAAATAAACGAGTGCCGAGCTGAGGACGGCGCCATCTTGGCGGAGACCCCGGCCGGCACCACAGACGGAGATCGCTCCTCAGGGACAACGTCCCGGGGAGCGATCTCCGCCACTAGACACCAGGGAAGTGCTGGATCCGGTAATCAAATGCAGCTGTCATCTTTGACAGCTGCATCTGATTACCTTATTAGCGGGCACGGCGATCGGACCGCGCCCGCTAATAGCCGCGGCCCCGGGCTACATGAGGCACCCGGCGTGAATCCATGGCGGGGGGAGATTAAATAAGTCAATCAGACCTCAGATCAGCCCCCCTAGTGGGCTGGTAACTAACCCGCTCCCTCCCCCAGCGGCCATCGGATCCAAGATGGCCGCCGCCATCGCTGTGAACAGACTATGTCTGTTCACAGCGATGGAAAATAAATAATCAAAGCCCCATGCTCTCCGCCAACGGAGGTAGCAGAGAGCATGGGGCAATGATCGGGGACCCCCCTGTGGGGTCCCGGTACAAGCGATCAGAGGTATATACTATATACCGCTGATCGCTTGTACCATGTGCTGCCGACACTTTTTATCCCCTGTCACCATAAATGATTGGTGACAGAGGATAAAAAGTGATGTATCTTGCCCCCCCCCCACCAAGTCGCCCCCCACCCCCCCCAGTCACCCCCCGTCCCCCAGTCACCCCCCCTTCCCCATATACATTACCTGATCCAGGGAGGTCCTTCATCCTCGGTGCCCTGGCTGGTTCTGATGTGCGCATGCGCTCCAGAAACAGCCAACTCTGAAAATTTAAAGTGACAGAGACCAATTTGGTCTCTGTCACTGAACTATGATTACTGTGATAGAAAATATCACAGTAATCATAGTAATACAGTGAAAATGACTGTGTAAAAATACAAAAAGTGAAAAACACACAAAAAAATAAAACACACACTTTTTATTATAGTAATAATTGCAGTTTACTCCCAGATTACCCCTAACCCCCCCAGATTACCCGTAACCACCGCAGGTTGCCCCTAACCACCGCCCCAGGTTGTCCTTAATCACGCCAGATTACACGTAACCACCGCACAGTGAACGTAACCCCCGCACGCTGCCCGTAACCCCCCGCACGTTGCCCCTAACCACCGCACGTTGCCTCTAACCACCGCACGCTGCCTCTGACAACCGCACGTCGCCTCTGACCACCGCACGTCACCTCTGACCACCGCACGTCGCCTCTGACCACCGCACGTCGCCACTTACCACCTCACGTTGCCTCTGACCACTGCACGTTGCCTCTGACCATCGCACATGGCCTCTGACCACTGCACACTGCCACTGACCACCGCACGTCGCCTCTGACCACCGCACGCTGCCACTGACCACCGCACGCTGCCTCTAACCACCACAAGTTGCCTCTGAGCACCGCACGTTGCCAATGACCACCACAGGTTGCCTCTGACCACCGCACATTGCCTCTAACCACTGCACGTTGCCTCTAGCCAACACAAATTGCCAATGACCCCCTCCAGATTGCCCGTAACCACGCCAGATTACAGGTACCCACCTCAGATTACCTATAAGCACTTCAGTTTATCCGTAACCACCCCAGATTGTCCGTAACCATCCCAGATTTTCCGTAACCACCCCAGATTGTCCGTAACCACCCCAGATTGTCCATAACCACCCCATGTTTCCCGTAACCACAGCAGGTTGCCTGTAACCACCCTAGATTTTTAATTTTTACTGTCTACTTTTGAATACTTTCCTCTAACACCTGAGGGGTCAAAATGCTCACCGCACCCCAAGATGAATTCTCTGAGGGGTGTAATTTCTAAAATGGGGTGACTTATGGCGAGATTTTACTCCGCTGGCACTACAGGGGCACTGCAAACACACCTGGTGCTCGGAAACTTCTTCAGCAAAATCTGCATTGAAAAAGCTAATTGGCGCTCCTTCCCTTCTGAGCCCTCCTGTGTGCTCATACAGTGGTTTATGCCCACATATGGGGTACCGTTTTACTCAGTAGAACCTGCCTTGCAGATTTTGGGGTGAATTTTCTCTCCTGTTCCTTGTGAAATTGAGAAATTTTAAACTAAAGGAACATATTATTGGAAAAATTCGAGTTTTTCATTTTCAGGCCAGGTTCAGACTATGTAACTGTGCGGCTGTATTTGCGGCTGTAATTGTGCGGCGGTATTTTTGGTGGTTCATGCCTACGCTGGAAAGTATAGGATATACGGCTGCACAGTGCACACTATGTATGAATCTACGGCCCGATCGTAAACGGACCCGTAAAAAATGAACAAGACCATTGTTTGCGGCTGGACATGCGGCCGTGGATTGACAGGCGGTCCGTACGGAGTACTTCAAAAATAGCCGGCAATGATGCTGAATGCCGATGCCTCTAATAGTTAATATATTAAATTAATAAAACACATTTTCTTTGTAATAAAGTGCCTTTCGTTGTTCAATAATTTAATTCTAACGAATCCATCATTTTGCAATTAAATATACTGTTAAAATAAATAGATATATAAATAAATGTATATTTATATATATATTTATTTTTTGACAGTATATTTAATTGCACAATGATGGATTCGTTAGAATTAAATTATTGAACAACGAAACTGAATTTATTTAATCGAAAATGTGTTTTATTAATTAAATATTAATTAGTACAGGAATCTCCGTAAGCCGTTAATTCATATTGCCGGCAAAAGAGCTTTCTGTACTAATCATCACTTTACTTTAATGAAAACATCAAATGTTTCTTCTAATTATGTTATCACAATAGCATTATTAGAAGAAACATTTAGAATTATATGTGGGCTCAGCTGATTGGCTGATTGGCTGAGCGCACATATAATTAGCGGGTCCGCAGCACAGTGACTTCATTGTGCTGCGGACCTGCAAAGAGACAACATCGGGGTGAGTATACAGATCTCCCCACCCCCTCCCCAGCACTGCACCCCTCCCAGCAAGGAAGGGGGGGGTCAGTTAACCCCTTCCTTGCTGGGATGGGTGCAGTCTGACATCAGTCTGGCCCCCAAGGGGTTAAGGGGGATGCAATACATCCTCCCTTAACCCCTTGGGGGCCAGACTGTAAGCAGCGATCTGTAAAGATGCTGCATACTGTAAGGAGCACAACACCCATCATTGTGAGCGGTGTTGTGCTCCTGTTTGTGTGTTTTTTGTGTGTTTCTCCCTTTTTGTTTTTCAGATATCGGTATCCTGTGGATTACGTCAGATTCCGTGGACTACGTCGATGACCAGCGTTTTTTTAATGTTTTTTTTTTTTAATAAAATGGTCAATGAGGGGTGTGGGGGTGTTTTTATTTGAATAAAAAAATTTTTAACTTGTGTCTTGTCTTTATTTCTTTACTTTATAGACTTAGTAGTGGAAGCCGTCTAATAGACGGAATCCATTACTAAGTTGGGGCCTAGTGTTAGCCGGTATAAAATGGCTAACACTAACCCCCTATTATTACCCCAGTACCCAATGCCACCAGGGGTACTGGGAAGAGCCGGGTGCCAGTGGTCCTGGAGCGTCAAAATTGGCGCTCCTGGACCGGGCGGCAGCAGGCTGGTAAGATTTAGGCTGGGGAGGGTCTAAACCAATGGCTCTTCCCACCCTGGTGTTACCAGGCTGCTGTCCTTTGGTTTTTAACCCGGCTGGTTATAAAAATAGGGGGGACCCTATGCGTTTTTTTTTAAATTATTTATTTATTTAAAAAAAAACGCATAGGGTTCCCCCTATTTTTATAACCAGCCGGGTTAAAAACCAAACGACAGCAGCCTGGTAACACCAGGGTGGGAAGAGCCATTGGTTTAGGCCCTCCCCAGCCTAAATCTTACCAGCCTGCTGCCGCCCGGTCCAGGAGCGCCAATTTTGATGCTCCGGGACCACTGGCACCCGGCTCTTCCCAGTACCCCTGGTGGCATTGGGTACTGGGGTAATAATAGGGGGTTAGTGTTAGCCATTTTATACCGGCTAACACTAGGCCCCAACTTAGTAATTGATTCCGTCTATTAGACGGCTTCCACTACTAAGTCTATAAAGTAAAGAAATAAAGACAAGACACAAGTTAAAATTTTTTTTTATTCAAATAAAAACACCCCCACACCCCTCATTGACCATTTTATTTAAAAAAAAACAAAAAAAACAAAAAAAAACGCTGGTCATCGACGTAGTCCACGGAGTCCGACGTAATCCCCAGGATACCGATATCTGAAAAACAAAAAGGGAGAAACACACAAAAAACACACAAACAGGAGCACAACACCCATCATTGTGAGCGGTGTTGTGCACCTTACAGTATGCAGCATCTTTACAGATCGCTGCTTACAGTCTGGCCCCCAAGGGGTTAAGGGAGGATGTATTGCATCCCCCTTAACCCCTTGGGGGCCAGACTGATGTCAGACTGCACCCATCCCAGCAAGGAAGGGGTTAACTGACCCCCCCTTCCTTGCTGGGAGGGGTGCAGTGCTGGGGAGAGGGTGGGGAGAGCTGTATACTCACCCCGATGTTGTCTCTTCGCTGGTCTGCAGCACAATGAAGTCACTGTGCTGCGGACCCGCTAATTATATGTGCGCTCAGCCGATCAGCCAATCAGCTGAGCGCACATATAATTCTAAATGTTTCTTCTAATAATGCTATTGTGATAACATAATTAGAAGAAACATTTGATGTTTTCATTAAAGTAAAGTGATGATTAGTACAGAATGCTCTTTTGCCGGCAATATGAATTAACGGCTTATGGAGCTTCCTGTACTAATTAATATTTAATTAATAAAACACATTTTCGATGAAATAAATTCAGTTTCGTTGCTCAATAATTTAATTCTAACGAATCCATCATTGTGCAATTAAATATACTGTCAAAAAATAAATATATATATAAATATACATTTATTTATATATCTATTTATTTTAACAGTATATTTAATTGCAAAATGATGGATTCGTTTAAATTTATTTATTGAACAACGAAAGGCACTTTATTACAATGAAAATGTGTTTTATTATTTTAATAGATTAACCATGAGAGACATCGGCATTAGTGCAGAGGATCGCAAACCCCGGTAATAGCAATTCATGTAAACTGTTTCCCTGCTTTCCCAGATGCATCCAGAGGTGTTTGCATCACTTTCTTAAGATTTTATTTGTTATTTTTAGTTTAACCAGATTTCCAAGTAAATGACCGTATGCTTTGAGCCGCATGTCTATTTTTTCCCACGGCCGTAGTTTCATCCGCACATTTACAGCCGCATAAAAAATACAGCCGCACAGTTACATAGTGTGAACCTAGCCTCACAGTCTACTTTTGAATACTTTCCTCTAATACCTGTGGGGTCAAAATGCTCAACACACCCCAAAATGAATTCTTTGAGGGGTGTACTTTCCAAAATAGGGTGACTTATGGGGGTTGCTCTCTGCTGACACTACAGGGGCTCTGCAAACGCACCTGGCGCTCAGAAACTTCTTCAGCAAAATCTGCATTGAAAAAGCTAATTGGCGCTCCTTCCCTTCTGACCCCTGCTGTGTGCCCAAACAGTGGTTTACTCCCACATATGGGGTACCATTGTACTCAAGAGAACCTGCGTTACAAATTATGGGGTGCTTTTTCTTTCATGTTCCTTTTGAAAATGAGAAACTTTAATCTAAACGTATATATCATTGGAAAATTTTAATTTTCCATTTTTTTACGGCCTAATACTTTCCTCCATCCCCTGTAGGGTTAAAATGCTCATTATACCCCTAGATTAATTCTTTAAGGTGTGTAGTTTCCAAAATGGGGTCACTTATGGGGGTTTCCAGTATACAAGCCTCCTAAATCAACTTAAAAAAAGAACTGGTCCCTAAAAAATCAGTTTTGGAAACTTTCACGAAAATGTGGTAATTTGCTGATACATTGCTAAGCCCCGTAACACCCTAAAAAAGTGAAATTTGTTTATGAAATGAAGCCAGAATAAAGAGGACATATTGTTAATGTGAAATAGTAACTAATTTATGTGATACGACTATCTTTTTTTAGAAGCAGAGAATTTTAAAGTTCATAAAATGCAATTTTTTTTTACATTTTTCATGCTATTTTGATGTTAACGTGAGACAGGTCAGATTTTGAAAAATGAGCCTGGTCATTAAGGCCCAAATAGGCTTTATCTTGAAGGGGTTAACAGCTCCATTGTACTGCTTGACTAGTCTAAAACAAACTTGTGTTGCAAGCCTGATTATATCAAAGACTGCAATCCAACTGCATTGTGTAAACACAGTCTGATAGATATAATTTTTTTTTCCATGTTCCACAGACATGTGGGGTATGACAATTGGAATGTAATAATTTGGTAACTTTTACTCAATCCTACATTTAAGCCCCTATCACATGGGGCGACGGAGAGTCAGCGCTCGTTTGCTTCTCGTTTCCCGTCAGTGAGCAGGTGAGTACTGGGGAGTGATCATACATTATTACCTATCTTCTGTTGAGGGGATGAATGTTGTTTGGTGTTACCCCTTTAAAAGAACTTAGGCAATAAATATTACATTTGTGAGGGGTTGACTCTCAGCACCCCGGCCATTAGGAGTTTGAGGACCTGACTCTGCTGCAGCTCTCAGTCATGGTCTTCAGAATTGCTTACATGGTTCCGTAATCCTGCACACCATATGCTTAGTGGAGGCTGTGCAGGTTGTCACTGCCTTGTCCCATTCACTTGGACTAAGGGGCCTATTCCACGGGAGCGATAATCAGCCGAATCGGCCCCATTAGGCCCGATGCTGCCGATTATCGCTCGGTGGAATAGAGAGAACGATCAGATGATCGCGTCATCGGCTGATCGTTCATTTAGGTTTAAACCTAAAATCATTGTTCGCCACCCGCACATCGCTACGGTGGAATAGCGGTGCGCAGGTGCGACCGACAATTCAAGCAGAGCAGCATACATTACCTGCAGGGCTTTTCCTTCTCTCTGTCTTCCTCCCCGGGTCCCGCGGAGCAGCATCAGTTCCGGAGCGGCCTGACTGAGCTGTCAGATGCTCAGCCAATCACAGGCTGGGAACGCCGCGGCCAGTGATTGGCTGAGCGGTCTGACAGCTCAGTCAGGTCGCTCCGGAGCTGCTGATGCTGCGAGCGGGACCCGGGGAGGAAGACGGAGTGCAGGAGAAGCACTGCAGGTAATGTATTGCTGCAAGGGATGCAAGGACATCAGTAACGATGTCCCTGCAGCCCTCTCTCAACGACCATCGGGCCGTGGAATAGGCCCAGTAAACAAGCACCAATCTAGCAGATCGGTGCTCATTTACATCATTGCTCGGCCCGTGGAATAGGGCCCTAACTGTAGGAAAACAGGTAATAAGCAAAGGATGAGAGGGTTGGCCCTTCACTGGCTTGTTATTGATGGTCTGTGCTACAGGTGTTAATCATGTGGCCCTCAACTGGTAAAAGCTGTGGCCGTCTACGCATGATGGGAATTGTAGTGATGCAACAGCTATAGGCCCGCAGATTTGACACCACTGGTCTATCCTATGATAGCATTGGGATTTTGAAGAAAACCCTTTCAAGTTTCAAATAATTGTGCCCAAGTCCAAAGAATGGAGTGTGTGTGCAACAAGCATTTTTTGTTCCCCAAATTCCAAAAATATATTGTCACATTGTGGTGCATATTCTAAGAGGCTAAGTCGATCCCGGGAGGTTGCACTGTACATCAGGTTATGTGTTACAAGTAGAGATGAGGGAATTTACTGTAATAAAGCGAAGTGCTTTGTTATCTCTGCAATCCCTTCTTCAGTCTGCTGCCTTTTATCTCACTGCTGCTCCTTCCTGAGTGCTAGGGAAAGATGGCGCTCTGTGTGCTTATAAGGCGAGATCTATCAATCAAGGCCGGCAGGGCAGGGGGAAGTCACTGGGAACCTCCCTGATGACTAGTGGTTCAGGTAACATTAAAGTGATGACATGTTCTCTTTAAATTCAACAAGAGTGTTTCTTGCATCTTAAAAGAAAATGTCATTAGCTTAGCCAGGCAGTCATTTGTCTCATAAACATTACTAGACAGGTGTTTAATTTGTATGTCATCTTTATTCAGGATCAGGCTGATTCAGTCAGGGCATTGGAAAGCATACAGATCGACCTGACACACTTTTATCCAAAAAATACGAGCTAGGGTTATAAAAGGGTTTTGGTTTGGAGACGTGCTTTTATGCAGAGTACAATTACATCTGGTATATCAGCAGCTCTGAAGTGTCCCCTCCCTTTGTATATGATGACAGGGAGAAACAATAATATTCCACCCAGACATCCTGATTGTGTAATGTGCGTCCTCGAGGAGACCACCAAGCTACTATGTAGAGCAGGGGTGGGGAACCTTTTCCACGTTGAGGGCCAGTTGGGCATTAATAGAATCATTCGAGGGCCGCATACTGTGTGCGGCAGCTAGTAGCGTTCACTAAATAACACACATTACAAAGTTATACAACAGAGGGCGGCCGGCACGACGGACGGTCGGAGCGGTTCGGCCGGCCGCCCGAAGATGATATCATTGTTACAAGATGGCGGACGGGGGTCGACACGAATCAGGTGTGTATAGAGCACTACACTTCCGGGTCTAGCGTAGGTGGGGGGAACACGGGGAAGGGGGCCATTCACTAACATAACATGTAGGGATGGTCTGAAACTGCCGAGGTTCGGGTTCGTATGAACCCGAACGCTCGGCATCAGATTCCCGCTGTCTGGCCGCTCCGTGCAGCGGGTGGACAGCCTGGAAAACTGGGATACAGCCTATGGCTATGTAATGTGTGTTATTTAGTGAATAATTGCTTCCGCCGCACTACCCTTTTAACCCCCAGTGATTCCCCTTGTAGTCTAGTTAACCCTCAAGTCATGCCCCTTGTAGACTAGTTATTCCCCCCAGTGATGCCTCTGGTAGGCCTAGTTACCCCCCCCCTCCAGTGATGTCCCGGGTAGCCTAGTTAACCCCCCCCAGTCATGTCCCTGGTAGCCTAGTTAACCCCCAGTGATATCCCTGTTAGCCTAGTTACCCCCCCCCCCCAGTCATGTCCCTGGTAGGCTAGTTAACCCCCCAGTGATATCCCTGCTAGCCTAGTTAACCCCCCAGTGATGTCCCTGGTAGCCTAGTTAACCCCCCAGTGATATCCCTGCTAGCCTAGTTACCCCCCCAGTCATGTCCCTGGTAGCCTAGTAACCCCCCCCCCCCAGTCATGTCCCTGGTAGCCTAGTTAACCCCCAGTGATATCCCCGCTAGCCTAGGCCCCCAGTGATATCCCTGCTAGCCTAGTTACTCCCCCAGTCATGTCCCTGGTAGCCTAGTTACCCCCCCCCCAGTCATGTCCCTGGTATCCTAGTTAACCCCTCAGTGATATCCCTGCTAGCCTAGTTAACCCCCCAGTGATGTCCCTGCTAGCCTAGTTAACCCCCAGTGATATCCCTGGTAGCCTAGTTAACCTCCAGTGCCTGTCCCAAATAAAAAAAATAAACATCCCACTCACCTTTCCTTCGCTCCCACGCTGCCCAGGTCCTCTTTTCTTTCCTCTAGTCTCAGCCCATCTTCTCCTGCAGGTGGCACACGATGAAAAAACATCATCACGCGGGGCCCGCAGGAGAAGGAAGACGCGCGCCGCTCTGGTGGGGAAGAAGACGGCACAGACAGCAAGATGCTGTGAATGCCGGCTTCTGCCCCACCAGAGCGGCGTGCACGTCACAGGGGAGCTTCCGTCCGCAGGTCGCATCGGGAGGTCTCAGGGGCCGGATGCGGCCCGCGACTAGGAGGCTCCCCACCGCTGATGTAGAGACTTATGGGACATGCTGCTTCAAGTAGGTGGCACCAGAATTGAGGTCCTCTCCTTCTGGAGAAGAGCTACTTTCCATATTACATATTGAGGATCTTAACCCCTTCAGGACCTGGCTAATTTTCGTTCTTGCATTTTCATTTTTTCCTCCTCATAATTGTACTTTGCAATGGCAGACTTAATTTTTCCATAAAGTATGCTGTGAAATCAGAAAAAAATTTTGTGCAGTGAAATAAAAAAAATTGAAGGAATTTGTTTTCATTTTGGGGGGTTTCGTGTGTACGCCATTCGTTTGATAGTAAAACTGACATGTAATATATGTTCCTCAAGTCATTACAATTATAATGATACGTAATTTATATCACTTTTCTTTTATCTGACAGCTTTTAAAAAATTAAAACCTTTAAAAAAAAAAAAACTAAGCGTGTTTAAAATTGCTCTATTCCCAGCCTTATAATGCTTTTATCCTTTGGTCTATGGGCCTAAGTGAGGAGTCATTTTTTGCACCATGATCTGTACTTTCTATCAGTACCTTACTTGCATAAATGCGACTTTTTGATCACTTTTTATTAATATTTTTCTGGATTTGATGTGACAAAAATCCAGAATCCAGAATGTAATAATTTAATAGTTCGGGCGATTATGCACATACCAAATATGTTTGTTTATTTATTTTTATTTACAAAATGGGAAAAGGGGGTGATTCAAACTTTTATTTTAGGTGAGGGATTTTTTTATTATTATTATTATTATTTTTTTTTTACAATAGACATTAACTTTTAGTCCCTTTAGTCTCTTCCATAGAGATCCCTTCAGTATACTTAATACAGCAATGATCGATCAGATCATTGCTGTATTGCTTTGGTGTGCGGCCCCCCTCTGAACCACCCCTCCCACATCAGGACGTACAGTTACGCCCTGATGCGGGAAGGAGTTAAAGGGTTTGAACACTGACTTGCAGAAAAGCCACCCCCAACAGGTGGCACAAGAGAGCCAGCACCTTTCCTTCAGGAAAATAATTCCAAACTTTTGCTTTTGGAATACTTTCCGGGGTACTAAGTGGGTAATGTAATTTTTTTTTACCTTTTGTTCTTTTGTCGATGAACTGGTGTCAGAAAGTGCCTGAGATTTGTAATTTACATCCATTAAAAAATCCCAGGTCTTCCAGTACTTATCAGCTGCTGTATGGCCTACATGATGATATGCATATGAATTAGTCACCTACAGTGACTGTACAGTCTATGTTTATCTAGATATCTCTTTCTATAATACATCTACTAAAATAGACATGGTGCAGTTATCGAGCAGATCAAATTCATGCTGGTTCAATGTAGTTTTATGGAATATATACCCATCTAGTTATGTGAGTTTGTGTTATTGCTAATTCCAGAAAAAAATATGTTGGAATTGGCTGGAGTATTCCAGCCAAGTATTTTTTTTAATGTATTGCTGCTGGTGCATATAAAACAAAAAGCATGTTATACTTACCTGTCTGCTATCCCTTGGTGTCCCCACTGACTGTAGAGCCTCCATTTCTGAGACAAACTTGTCTCGGGTGTGACAGCCTGCTCAGCCAATCAGCGGCCGTGGGGCTATCCTGTCTCAGTCATTGATTGGGTAAGTGAGCTGTAACTACCAAGACTAGTTTGTCTGAGAAGTGAAGGCTCTGCAGTCAGCAGGGAGACAATAACACCTGAGGACAAAGAGGGAGCACAGAGAGGTAAGGAAAAAATGTTTAGCATGATATTAAAAAAGGCAGACAGCCGGATAAACCCTGTTGTCCAGGCTTCCAAAAACAGCTTCTCTTATCCTCAGTTCAGGGGTTTGGGTGTGGTCTTACAGCTCAGTTCCATTGTCGTGAATAGAATTCAATTGTAATACTAGACACAACCCAGGGACAGGAGTGGGCACATAACATGAACCAGAAAGCAGTAGTAAGCATCAGGGACCAGGAGCCATCAGAATGGGAGCGGGGGGGGGAGCGACTGTACTGAGATTCATTAACCAGCTTCTTACTATTATATACTGTATTGCTGCACTTTGTCTTGACTTCACTCCGCTGAATGTTCAGCTGTTGATTCATTATTTTTTTTTTATTTCTTTCTGGTATTTCATTACAATGATTGATACCACGTTCTGCTACTGTATGTTACCTTGTACATCATAATAAAATGTATATGTCTGACACTAAAAATGCTGAAAACAGACATTTTGTATTTTACTAAAAGCCGGAAATATTTAAGAACATAGGGAGAGATTTATCAAAGGGTGTAAAATTTAGACTGGTGAAAACTGCCCACAGCAGCCAATCACAGCTCAGCTTCCAGCTCTGGTGAAAGGAAAGTGGAGCTGTCATTGGTTGCTGTGGGCAGTTTGCACCAGTCTAAATTTTACACCCTTTGATAAATCTCCCTCATAGTTCTAGGTCTGCTGGTTATTAAAGGGGTTATCCAGCGCTACAAAAACATGGCCACTATTCCCACTCTCTTGTCTCCAGGTCAGGTGTGGTTTGCAAATAAGCTCCATTTACTTCAATGAAACGGAATTTGAAACTCCACCCAATCTGGAGACAACAGAGGGTCAAAAGTGGGCATGTTTTTGTAGCGCTGGATAACCCCTTTAATATATAAAAGTCTTGTAAAAATGCACAACCATTTTAGGGTGCCTTCACACGTACCAGATCTGCAGCGAATTTCACGCTGCGAATATGCAGCGAAATCCACTATGGATCCAGTACCTTTCATCCCTATGAGAGCACATATTCGCAGCGGGATTGACATCCCGCTGTGAGTATGTGAGTTAACCGCCCGCAGCCCCGCTGCCAAGAGCATACATTACCTGCTTGGCGCCGCGGCTGCATGTGAGGCTCCCAGCTCCGGTCCCGCTCAGCCAATCAGTGGCTGTTGGCCCAACTCCAGATTTTGGCTAAAAATACCAAAAATACTATGCATGAACATAGCCTTAAGATAATTTACATACTTACACACTTTGGAAATGTTGTCTAGTACAACTCAACTCATAGACTAAGGTTCTTTGCTTTACCATTCACTGTTTTTTAACCACTGCCTTGGTCTGTAACTTATATGATATTTCATAATATAGGATACCTTTTGCTAGTTATTTGCTAGTTTTCTGATACTCTTTATAAGTTAGACAGCGAAAACCAAAACTAAACAGTCAAAAGGTTATGGCCCATTTAAAGGGACTCTGTACCCACTATCTGCCCCCGCCCCCCGCCCCCCCCCAAAACCACTTGTACCTTCAGATCCGTTTGGCAGGTGATGCAGTTATTGTCCTAAAAAACAACTTTTAAACTGGCAGCTCTGTGCCCAACGGCCGTGGCCTAGATTATTAATAATAATAATACATACACAGGTACATACATAGACAAAAAATGGACATTACAGAGATACATATAATTATCCATACATGAGGAGTGAGGTCCCTGCTCGCATGCATGAGCTTACACACTATCAGGAGGGGGTGCGAGACAAAATGGCAGAGGGGCAAAGTGCATCGTTGTTCTTATGGTCCGGCCATCTTTATAAATAAGGCAGTGCGGGTAAGGGGGGGTGAACCTGTCACCAGCCAATGCCTGCATGCACAGGTCTAAGTGCTTAAATGCTTGGTGTGTGTGTGCGTGTATGTATGTGTCTGTGTGTGTGTGTGCGTGGTGGAGGTGTGTGTGTGTGTGTGTGTGTGTGTGTGGAGGGGGGGGTTGAGGGTTGAGTCAAAATTAGGGAACCTGGTAAGCCTGTTTGAACAGATGTGTATGCATTAGGCTGGCACACCCTCTCAGTCCCTCCTCATCATTAGGAATGCCCCTAGAACATTTCCTCCTGTCTGAACATTGCACAGATGCCTTAATGATCGAGCCCATGTGCCGTGCTATCACAGGTGAGGAATAGGAGACAATCTGCCTGGAGCATTCCTAATGATGAGAAGGGTGGGGAGGAGGGACAGAGAGGGTGTGCCAGCCTAATGCATACACAATCTAGGCCACGGCCGTTGGGCAAAGGGCTGCAAGTTTAAAAGTTGTTTTTAGAACAATAAATGTATCACCTACCAAACGGACCCCAGGATAGTTATTGGATTAAAAGCAGCAATCCAGGTACAAGCAGTTGGGGGGGGGGGGGGGGCAGATTGTTGGTACCGAGTCGCTTTAACATAGTGGCTGAGCCCACATAGTTTCACCTAATTTTACACCTGTTATAACTTGAAATTGTCTTAAACCTGAACTTTTGTTCACCTTGGCACAATGTGTCATATTTTAGACCATGTCTCCTCCCTGTAACCATTGGCCCTTGTCAAGTACGGCACAAGGATCGTTTAAAACAAATAAATATGTGTTTTACAAGATGCGCCTAGAACCAAAGGAAAATGCAGTTGGATAGATCTGGCCAGCCTCTTATGCACTCATGCATGATGTAGTGGAGCCCACTTTTTCCATTATATGTGTTGTAGAAGGGGCAGATTGTGAAACTCTCTTCAAGATGATGTCATAATAATAAATTCTCCAATTTTGAAGAGCTGGATTCCTTTCTTGAAAAATATTTGAAAACATTTCACCCTAATAAGAGGAAAAAGCATAGTAATACTGAAATAAACCTGCCCCCTGGTGTCTGGAATGTGTGTATTCAGGTCTCGGTAGCTCCAGAATTTGTTATGTTGCATGCGGTATGGTGGAGGTGAGTCTATAGCACTAGAAAGCAAGATACGCCAAAAGTTAAATCATTTTTAGGTTTATTTTTCTAAAATTATGACCAGTGGAACAAACAAAATAGACAATTTTCTGCCTCCCATCATAAATAACTAGTGTTTAATACAATTCTCTTTGTATACATTTTCAAACTTAAACAAAATATAACACATAGAATTTAATATAGAAGAAACAAAGGGGAAAAAACATAAAAAAATATATATATTATGTCCAGGATGTCTGTTCCCTTTAGTGATCGAGGAGGATTGTGTCCTTTAAAGTTTTTCCAATGCAGTCTTGGGTACCAATATTAGTAAGTGCTTGGGTCTGAGCTTGCTTTGGTGGGAGGTAAGGAAAAAATAAATCTCATTCTACCAGTAATATACCAGCACCAGAGATTATCCTCTGGACATTTAGCAGGGATTGTAGCTTTCTTTCAATGTGAAAATATACTACAATATATAAAATTCTGAGATTTTATAAGGCACTTGTCAATCAGACAAAACCCTATAATATTAGTCCTCTTGATATACAGTCAGGATTGTATATGTCACCGGAGTGATACCTAATCCTAGTCCATATGATGCCCAAAAACCAAGACCACATTAAACATTCTATAATGGAAAATAAAGTTAGCGCTATAAGAGGCTATACAAGCCCTGGTCATAGAATCAATTCTATTAGATAACATAGATGTATATACATATACTTCCAATGACAAGAGCTGCAATGTATGAGGTACAGTATAAGATCACAGGTTCACATTTCTAAGACGCTTGTAATACGAGTAGGCCCAGTTCACATAATGCAGTTGTGTCAAGATTTACGCTTGCATTTTTTCTTGTAAGGGAGAATTAAAAGCAGAAGAAATTTTTTTTACTGAAAATTAATGGCAGTGGGTGTAACTATTTCACAGATCAGTCTGGTGGGGAGCTTGGCCTGAATATAGTACATGTCTATAAAGATCACTGGTTAACAGTAGTGCTACTTTATATTGCACATGTAACAGCGTGGGTCCCTTTCCAACCCACATTAGAACTTTCAACCCAGTCTACTGCAGTTTGCAATATCTAGTTGCTAATAAAGTATCTACTATCAATAAATTATCGTAGCATTATGTTTTCATTTTTGCTTTTGTTCTTATGTTCTTGAAAAAAAAAAAAATCTTGATGTCTTTATTAACCATTTTGCTTACCTTTGCTTTGACAGCGTTTGCTCAATTTTCTCTCTATACTTATACACAGCCTATGTGATTCTTCATTGCATTTTACTCTCCTCTCTTTCCATGTTGCGTAACTTTGACCCCAGGGTGGGTTTACAGGCTGTGGTTTGTTTTTTTTGCATCCAGACTCATTTTAAATATATCTAGTAATATTAACTACTTCAATAATATTTGCCATAGTTACTGAAAAACATCCAAGATTTGGGTCATCAGACTTGTCCAACTTAATCAAAGTAATATAGGTGGCAAACAGAATGGCAGCCTGTAAACCTATGGCGTGCACAAAAATGTAGATGAAAAAAAAAAAAACTAAACAGATGCAATAGTTATCAATACGCCAGTGCTGCAGATGTAATGCTGGTTTTGTATTCTACTCATCTAGTACAAAGCATTGGGCTACTGTATCAGTGATATCATTTAGGACCACAGATAAGTCTACTGCATGCAGACAACTACCTGACCGCTAAGCTCTGCTACCTCTGCTTGTAGTATATAGTTGTGCCTAGTAGCAATAAAAAACGATAGGGCAAAACCCTTCCCTGTACAACAAGTATGGTGATAAAAGACTGGTACAATAAAACAAATGAACATATATCACCTACAAGGACAAATACAAAGGCTGTTATAAATAATTTAACATGTCAGAATGGTTTCCATAAGGGCATTATAATAAACAGTCTCGGGATTTATAAGCCCCTTCACTTTATTAACCATTTTTTGCTTTGATAAACTGTGTGACAAATCAAACAAGAATGCCATAGAGCTCTTACAATGGGCACTGCTTGTTTGCCATTGTCAAACAGAAGAGCACTGAAGAGTCTGTGCGGCTTACCGAGTTCCCGGGCAAAGCATGTGACGGCAGGAGTAAACCCGCCAATTCATTAACTAATTCACATTATATATTATACTGGGGCTATTTGTTTTAGCTTCTGTCGTTTTAGAAGAATTCACAAGCTAAAGCGATTCGTAGATTCCTGTATTTTAATTTTTTGGGATAGTGACTTGGCAGCAAATACCGATAGGAAGTTTCTCAGGATCAAAACCAAGCCTGAAATCAGAAATTATAGAACAGGTTGCGCAATTCTCCTTATACTGATTAGAGGGGGATAACGGGTTCACAACGTACACACACTTGTGTTTTTTTTTTTTCTTGAAAAATCCCTTAAAAAATCCAATAGGGTCATCTCCCATACAACACCAGGACGCATTTATTCTGTGCACTGCCAGTCGTCCTCACTGCATGAATATGTTGTTGGTTTTGCAGCTATACAACACAAAGCAACTGATGTGGATCATGTGGAATTCATAAGAACAAGTTTTCAGTGTATACCTAAAGAAGAAGGTGGGACGGCTGCATACACAATGGTAAAACAAATACTAGAACAGGACACAGTGACCAGGTTTACAGATTACAAAACGTGACAGAGCGGATTGTCACAATGCAGCATACAGCACGGCTGTACTTCTTTCCAGGCCAAAACACACAATTCATATTAACCCTTGAGAACTTGGTGGTATACAGAACACATGACAAGACATTTATATATTAAGGGGCCACAATAGTGAATAAGTTGTACTGGGTATAAAATGATGGTCTAGTGTTATAAGTATAAAAAAAAAACTATTCTTTTCCCAAAATAAATAAAAAATTGATAATGCCAGACCTATGATATTCAACCCAAAAAATCTAGCTACTACTTCCAGCAGTGGATTACCTGGTGATAGGTAGCCCTGTTGGATTGATTCTGAAGGTAATGGCTACTTCAGTCCTGCAGGTGTCCTAACTGGTTACATACAGTCCTGTATATAGCATCATCTTCCATATACTGTCACTTCTATACTTTAAAGATTAAAATGACTTAAAATGCTAATTTCCATTTTGTTCTCCTTGGCAGCGTCTCCTTTAGCTATGCATTTTATAGCTGGAATACACAGTCAAAAGTGGAAGGTTTTCTTATTTTGGACATAGTGAATAATAAAGCAGTCCGCCTCCTCCTCACCAGAAGACAGGGCAATACCATTTTAAAGGTACAACGCTGTTAGTATATCTTTATAACATGGCGACGGGTTACAAAGCCTAACTGACCACTGACATATTCAAGTAATACAACTAGGACTTTAGAGAGGCCAGAGCTGAATGAAGGAGTGTGCGCACAATTGCTAGTATTCAGACTCCGCACTTCACCGTCAGCGACATGTCTGCTCTATAGAAGGGGCTTCTACTTACAGATTCTGAATGCAAACAAGAGTAAAAGTGACTCAATGTATGGATTGTCTAGGAAAGAATTAGTACATAGCAGTAATACAGACAAGGAGAAGCGCTGGTAGGGCCCATAGCTTAATGAATGAAAGTCGCAATGTTCTGCAGTGCAAAGGGCATCATTCAGACATGAGACATTGGCACTTGCTTGTGGTATAAAGCTGAACTTGGCAAACCAGTCCTTGTTGTTAGTGCTGTGCTGGCTTCACTGTATGCTAAGGCATTGATAGATTTGCTGCTTCTGCAACATCTACTTGTGAATCTCCTCCAAGACTCCAAAGTTTTTCCAGACCAAATCCACACCCCTGAAGTTATACCGACCACGAGACACATAAAGTACTTTAACATGAAAACTGCATACTCTGGCCTGGATCGCTTTTTGTCCCCAGAACAAGAGCAGTTGTGGGATTTTTCCCAGAATTCCCTGTAGTGCTGTTCATAAATATAACAGGCGATGACTATGGTTGCAGGTACGGTGTATAGTACACTGAATATTCCTATCCTGATCATCAATTTTTCCAGTTTGTCTGTTTTGGTGCCACCCTGTTTTATAACACTCCTAATTCGGAAAAGCGAGACAAAGCCGGCTAATAGAAACATTGTTCCTGTAAAGAGGTATACTACCAATGGAGCCAGCACAAAACCGCGCAGATTGTCCAGGTTCTGATTCCCCACATAGCAGATCCCAGCCACAGGGTCCCCATCCACTGAACTTAAGGCAAGGACCGCTATGGATTTGATACTTGGTATGAGCCATGCTGCCATGTGGAAATACTGAGAGTAGCTGGCGATGGCCTCATTGCCCCACTTCATCCCAGCAGCCAGAAACCATGTAAAAGACAAGATCACCCACCATATAGAACTGGCCATTCCAAAGAAGTAGATGAGAAGAAATACAACCGTGCAGAGGGCCGGCCCTGTTGTCTCATAGTGAATGTGGTCCCGGTTGCAGGCGACATTTTCATGGCCTACTATAAATCTGACAATGTAGCCAATAGATACAAAAAGATAACAAGCCGATAAAAAGATGATGGGCCGTTCCGGGTACCTAAACCTCTCCATGTCTATAAGAAATGTGGCCACAGTTGTGAAGGTCGAGATGAAACAAAAGATGGACCACAACCCGATCCAGAAGGTAGCAAATGTCTTCTCATCTTGGGTGAAGTAGGGCTGGAAACATGGCATGGCACAGTTGGGCACCTGGCCCGTCTTGATTCGATTGTACAGGGGATGGGATTCTTTTGTTATGGAGATGAAAGGTTCTCGGCATTTGCATACTCCTTCACAGTCACCGTTTGGTTGCTTCTGACTATGAAGAGGAGTCAAGTGTTTTGGTCCTCTAGGTGGATGAGTTGGTTTTACAAACAAGGGTGGAAGCGTGGTGGTCTCCGTCCTGTTATAATCCATACAGAGGTTTTCTGGGTCTCCATTTTGTGGAAGTTTCTCACAGTTCATTCTCTCCGGCCAACCAAACCCGTATTGTCTCATGAGGGGCGAACACCCAGCATTGGCCCGTTCACATACCGACCTGCATGGTGGAAGAGGCTTCTTGTAGTCGGCCAAGCAGATAGGTGTATACATACTACACAGGAAAAACTTCAGGTCTGGTGAGCATTGGATTTCAACCAAAGGCCAAAACTGATGCACTTCCAAGCCGGCTTCATCTTGGGTGTCATGGTTAAACTGGTTGGGCATATAGGTGTAGTTGTATCCAATACCCTTGCACATGGGCACAGTAATCTCTTGGCACACAATTGCTTTGGATGCTGTAAACACGGGCACAGGTAGGATGATCATGAGGACGACAAAAAGAACTCCAGGATTCAGTCCGGCCATGGTTTTAAGCTTCTTATTTCCCTTTAGTAACAGCCTGAATTATTTGAAAACATCTTTAGAGGGCGACATCCTGAGCATCTTCTGGGGTCCGAGTGGTCTTCAGCACTTTATATGGCTGCAGCATAGACTCTACTGAAGAAAATAAAGGAGTTGTTAATACTCATCATAACCACGATATATATATATATTATATATATATATATATATATATATATATATATATATATATATATATATTATACACACCTGGGAAAATAAGAAAGATGTTTTTACAAGACACTATACAAGACAGAGGCCCGACACTGACTTCACACTAACACTGAAACATGAATATTATAATAGATATACAAACATAATAGTATCCATTCCCTGCACATAATAATACAGTGCTCATATTATGCTACTACTACTGCCCTATCTATGTATCTGCTATACAGCGCTATGGAATAAGTTAGTGCAGGGTTAGTCAGTGTGATATGTATTATAACAAGTCTCCCTACAGCGCAGAGCAGTAATAATAACAATTATATATATATATATATATATATATATATATATATATATATATATATAAAATTACATACACACACTATATTTAATTTATTTTTTTATTTTTTTGGGGGGTAAATACACACTAGGCAGATTTGCTGCTGATTTTATGCACAGAAATTAGCATGGTAAATATAGATGATAGATTTTTAAAATCTCTTATAGACAGGGCAGAGATGTATTTATATTCTGTGAATTCAGAATTCATTTGTGTCCCTCATTTTCCCCATAGAAATCAACGAGGGGGATAAAATCTGCAAAGGTTAGAAAATTCTCCAACCAAATCTTAGTGCGTTTCCGCAGGTAAAATGCATCTAGTGTGCACGGGTCCTTAGTGCTCTACATATCCAATCATTGGGGGATAGGATTTACCTTCAGGTCACTGGTCGGAGAGTTCGCCAGCTCCCGGCCATGTGCACAACACGGACAAAGCCTCGTGAGTCACCAGGAAAGGTAACAAGTGAACTTTGGTCTGCTGTCAGAACGGGGAGCGCTGCTGCCCCCGCTGTCACTGTCCTCGGCGCCGCTCCCAGAGATCAGTGCTGCAGCTGTACAGCGCCGTGATCGCCCCCGTTCCTCAGCGTTACTGTTACAGGTGATGGCACCAGTCACCTGCTCCGGTCCCGGCACGGCTGATCGCCACCGTCGCACTTTGCAGTAGTTGCAGTGAAGTTCCCGGTCTTGTGCCGGTGCCGCTTCCCCATAGCCGCCTACATGCGCGGATCGTGGGTATCGGTCGCTACAAGTTCAGCACCGGTCCCCGATCAGGAGGACGTCCCGTGCAGATGCTCCGGTGACCGCGGTCTGACCCCTCAGTGATTCCCGAATTGTTATTATAAACGAACAGCACCGAGTACGGCCGCCCGCTCCGCCGGACTTCTCTTATCCGTCTACCTGTGCTCAATAGAGATCTCCGCCAGACACACCCATTTGTCACTGGGACCACGCCCTCTGCTACCGATTGGGCCATTACAACGCCTTGTCCCGCCCACATTGGACAGATGTCCCGCCCTCATCTTAGGGCTATGTGCTGTGTACGCGTTATGATCGTTGGCAGACGGGGCGATACCACACCGCTGGGGGGAGTCTGCTGACGGGAACACTTACCAGTTATCCCTATGCGGTGACATAGCCGGGGCCGGGGGGGGTGTCTGCCGGGATAACAGCCGGGGCCGGGGGTGGCTGCCGGGATAGTAGTGGAGAGCAGTGTCAGGTGTACCCAGGGTCCCGCAGTGCTCCGGTGTACAGGATACCGCCCAGCTCCCTCCTCACACCAGGGACGCTATAAAACTCCGGCTGTGTCTGCTGCACATGGGATGAGGGGATTTGCGTCACATGTTATTTTCCCTTTTGCACAATAATCACCTAATTGAGAAGGGTCTCCTGATATATAAGCAATAAAGTGACCTCAGTCCATCATACCAGTATGTTACACCCCTAGAAGTGATATAGTGTTATAAAAGGTCACAGATTGCTGTGGGAGAATAGAGAAAGGAAATCCCTGGTGTTACCTGCCACCGGTGTACTGGTATAGACCGCTCAGCGCTGTGGTCAGTGACTAAATGGGTTTAGGTTACTAGGACCCCAGTAATATATAGGGCCGGTTGTAAGGGGGGCCCCCAAGTGAATGGAGCAGCAGCTCAGACATGGCCAGCACATGGCCAATAACTATCCAGGTGTGGAAATGTCTCTAGTTAGGCTATGTTCACACACCGTTAAAATGACGGCAGTTTTTATAGTACGGCCGTCATTTAATGGAAGTTATTTTTATCACGATGGCCGTGATTTCCCTGTCCAATAAAAACAGTTGTTTCTTTGACAGTGTGTGAACACAGCCTAAAACTGGTGTGACCAACCATCTGAGTGCACATGGTTCTGCATTACCCCAAAGACGCCTTCTCTGTCTCACCCAGAAAAGACCACCCATCAGCAGGTACATTGCAGTATTTCTGCACAGTCCCTCTTTATAGGGATCATCTTGTTGCTGGGACCCCCTGTATTATGACAGGGAGCAGGAGGGGACGGAGCTGCCAAAATGTGACTCTCTTCTTCTGCTTCCCCCTTCCTTGATGTGTCCCCTGACCGAATGCAATGCGGCGGAATGCATACTGAAGGATGGGGCTATTCACGTGGGTTTTTTTTTCCACGGATCTGCAATCCGTTCTGTGAAAAAATAGGACGTGTCATAACTCAGATGAGATCACGACACAGATTTCCCCATAGAAGTCTATGAGATCCGTGTTTTTCCCGGGTTGCATCTAACATCCGTGCAGTCCATAAAAAATACAGATGTGATGTAAAACTTACAAAGCTTTCAACAGATCCTTCAAAAACATGGACACGGATGCTTTCACGGATGGTTTGTCTTGGAGCACAGAGGTAGATTGCGGACTTTATCCACAGACCTTGAAAATCACTCATCGTGTGAATGCAGCCTTAGGTACACAATATCATCAGACCAAGGGAGTCCCGCTCCCAGGCCACAAACTGCTAGAAGGGGCTGCAGTGCTTGTCTGTTTCAGTTATGACCTGAAAGAGCATAGATACCACAGGACCTCCAATGGTGTCTCCTGGTATCTGGCACTAGGTCATGCTAGTTGTGAGTTGAAGCCACCATGGATCAGGCGTATTCTTCTAGCACATCCTACATCCTAATTTGAAGGGGAAGTCAACACATTGGACTTTTTGTCATGTTACTCAAAAAATAAAATATTTGCAGTGTAGCATTTTTCTGCTTAAAGAGACACTGTTATTAAAAGTAACTTTTGACATGTCATCAGGGATATATAAATATATATATATACATAGTTAATACGGTTGAAAAAAGACACATGTCCATCAAGTTCAACCAAGGAGGGGATGGATACAGGGAAGGGGGAGGGGTGATAGGTTCTATACATATGCATTTATATTATTTTGGTCTCTAAGAACTTGTCTAGGCCAGTTTTGAAGCCCTCTACTGTTGTTGCTGTGACCAGATCCTGTGGTAGACTGTTCCACAGATTCACAGTTCTCATGGTAAAGAAGGCTTGTCGCCTCCGGAGATTGAACCTTTTTTTCTCCAGGCGGAGGCAGTGCCCCCTTGTCCTTTGAGGGGGTTTTACCTGGAACATCTTTTCCCCATATCTCTTGTAGGGGCCATTTATATATTTAAATAAGTTAATCATATCTCCCCTTAAACGTCTCTTCTCCAGACTAAACAAATGTAATTCTTTTAATCTCTCCTCATAACTAAGATGCTCCATTCCCCTTATTAGTTTAGTTGCCCGTCTTTGTACCCTCTCCAGCTCTAGAACATCCTTTTTATGAATCGGGTTCCAAAACTGGACAGCATACTCCAGATGAGGCCGCACCAAAGCTTTATAGAGCGGTAATATTATATCCCTGTCCCGAGAGTCCATGCCTGTTTTAATGCATGACAATATCCTGCTGGCCTTAGAAGCAGCTGACTGACATTGTGTACTGTTCTGTAGTTTATTATCTACAAGTACACCCAGATCCTTCTCTATCAGTGACTCTCCCAGAGTAACTCCCCAGGACATATGATGCATGCGGGTTATTAGTACCCAGGTGCATAACTTTACATTTATCCACATTGAACCTCATTTGCCAAGTGGACGCCCAAACACTCAGTGTGTCTAAGTCATCCTGTAATATCTGCACATCCTCGATAGACTGTACTGTACTACAAAGCTTGGTGTCATCTGCAAAGATAAAAACATTGCTGTTAATTCCATTCTCAATATCATTAATAAACAAGTTAAACAGAAGAGGGCCCAGTACTGACCCTTGGGGTACACCACTTATTACCGGGGACCATTCGGAGTAGGAATCATTGACCACCACTCTCTGGGTACAATTATTAAGCCAGTTTTCAATCCAGTTACACATTAAACTTTCCAAACCGATAGACTTTAACTTACCCATCAGACGTCCATGAGGAACTGTGTCAAACGCTTTAGCAAAATCCAGGTACACGATATCCACAGCCGCGCCGCCATCCAGGCTTCTACTCACCTCTTCGTAGAAACATATTAGGTTGGTTTGACAGCTTCTGTCCTTAGTAAAACCATGCTGGTTATCACTTATAATAATATTAGCCACTACATATTCCTGGATGTAGTCCCTTATAAGCCCCTCAAATAGTTTCCCCACAATGGACGTTAAGCTTACGGGTCTATAGTTACCTGGGGAAGTTCGAGAGCCCTTTTTGAAGATCGGCACTACATTTGCCTTACGCCAGTCCCTCGGCACAATACCAGTAAGCAAAGAATCAATGAATATTTCATACAAGGGTAGAAAAATTACAGAACTAATTTCCCTAAGAACTCTGGGGTGTAATCCATCAGGCCCTGGAGCTTTGGCTACATTGAGTTTATTTAATTTATCTTGGACCATATCTATAGTAAACCAGTTCAGTATATTACATGTGTTCGCAGCACTGGCCCCACCCACCTCAGGATATATATATCTATCTTACCAGCGTGCATCCATCTTCTACATTTGGGCATCTTCTGGATATCGATCCTCTGGTGATGGTGAAAATCCTATGTTTGGTGGTGATGTCATCAGGAATATCAAAAGTTATTGATTACAGCGGGAATCTGGAGATACAGATGGGGAGAGAGTGTGGCCACAGCACAATCCACTCAACAATGTAAGTCTATGCGGCTACATTGTCAGAATTAGCAGCCAGCTGGGGAGTGGATCACACTACTGCCGTGCTCTCTCCCCAGCTATATCTCCTCATTACAGCGGGTCTGTCTCAAAAGTTATTAATGACAGGCACTCTTAAATAAATTCCCCCTGGGTCCTAAAGTTTACCCCATGTCATCCAGTTCCTCCCCATTCCCTTGGTTGATCTTAATGGACATGTCTGTTTTGAATCATACTACATGTAAGCCCAGCAGTGTGTGCTCATGTACGGAGGAGGGGAGGAACAGCTGTCAATAACACCTACAGTATGGGAAGCTGCACACTAGGTAACAGCCTGTCACACTCCATGGAAAACAGCAGGCACTTTTCTATCTGGTATAATAATAAATATAACATGTTCGGGTTTACTGTTCCCGGTCTCTTACATGGTATAACTCAAAGAGAAGTGTTATGTTTCACATAAGCAAGTTCTCAAAGCTTTATTAGCCTCCTTGCAGATGTATTTCTCACTTGTTGGTAACACAGCTTGAGTTGGTATTTCAGAATATATCAGATACAGGAAAAATGTATTTGCTGAAAATTAGTCAAGTAAATAAATAAAGAACTTCTAAAAATGTTTTCATACCTGGTATATCACTAAACCTGTCATCATCCCAATAGCTTCCTATAGATAGTTCACGAGCCTTCGGACACTTCCTAAGTGTGAGGCCTGAAGGACTTTTCAGACTTGCTCCCCAACATTAATTTATCAATATATTAACATAGTTAAATACTTTTTATGGCCTAGTTCACACAACGTACAAATAAGGGCTCAATAAGTCTATATTTGGATAAATACGGCCTAAAGAAGAGAACATGATCATTATATCAGGCCGTATTTATCCAAATACAGACATATTTTGCCCTTACTTTTACATTGTGTGAGCTAGGCCTATAGTTGTAAATGATGAGATGAATGGGTGAGATGCTTACTAGCTGGTTCATATGTTTTTAAATAGCTTTTAATGGAGGTCAGTAGTGTATAGCAAGCTATTGGCAGTAAATGAGTAAAACAAACAGTGGTAGGGGAAGGCTAGAAGATTTGGTCCACTGTTGGTATAGAAGTCATTAGCATTGTTCTTACCTTCTTCTGGAATTTCCTGAGGAGCTTGTGGGCCTGTAACAATGCCATAGAGGCCTCTGTCAGCTTAAAGCCCTATTTAGACAGTTACTTGCTGTAACAGCTCTGTGTATGTTTAAGAGATTAACAAATCAACAAGACAGGGGCCCGCAAGGTTTTACTTGTACCTGTGTCAGGAAGACTAAGCTCTATACTTTGGGTCTTTTGTGTGTTAAACACTAAGCAGAGATATCTCACTTCTGTGAGGCTCAGACTTGGGGAAGGAAAGAAGGATTTACAACAGTGAATGTGATATTGTCATTGTTTTTTTTTGTCCTATCTTATTAACATGACATCGGATGTGAGATATGTCAAAAGTTTTGATTGTCTGAGCACTCAGACCTGTACCAATCAGGAGGAGGAGTTGGGAGAAGACTGCGATAAATGCAATCCTCTCCCAGCTCTGTATCATGTAATCAGTATTGCCTATGTTAGTCTATGGAGCCCGACTGATATCATGAGACACAGAGCAGGGAGACAGAATGCTGCAGCGCGGTCCGCTCCCCACTCGTTCTTATGATCAGTACAGGTCTGAACACTCATTCCCGGACCGATCAAAACTCTTGACATGTCAAAATTTTTCCAAAACGACAGGTACACTTTAAACAAAGGGTTAAAATTCCTGCTCTGCCATTCTCCATGCTGAGCAATTCTGATTGTTAGGAAAAAGTTAGAGCCATAGACGTTAGATACAACTGGAGTCAGTTCTAGGTGTATTGAATCAGATGCAATTCATTGGGGGTTCCATTAGCTTTCCAGCAAGAATCATACACTGTTGTTGCCATCCAAAATACAGATGCTAATCCAGCGCCGCATTATGGCTTCCATTGTGAATAGGAACCATGATGGTAGAGCGGCCGGAGTCCAAACATAATGTAAACAGAATGCGACAGCAGCACAATTCCTGGACTCCTGGAGTGATAGATTATCTGAGATGTGTACAAATAGGGCTGGCTCAGAACAGGTTTTGCACCTTTAAATATAAGAAAGAATGTTCCTATTCACTGACTGCAAACAGAGTTCTTGAAAATGTTGAACTGAAACCAGGTAAACCATATAGTTCTAAGTTCTAAATAATTGTTGGTCAGCACACTGCAATATAATAAGAAGGGGCATAGAAATCCTTCTCCTACATGTAAACAGACATTGCAGTTGGAGGTGAGCATTGCGGAGTAGTAACAAATTAGATCTTTAGGCTTAATAGCAATTATCCCAATGGTTTAAATTAACCTCTGACCTTGTTTTACATTTTTTGGTTTAGCCCAGTGACAGCGTTAGAAGCACACCACCATAGAAAACATGTTCTGTAGATTGATGAATCACACTAGGTACACTAATGCCAGGAGACCACTACCTGCCTGTCTGCATTGTCCCAACTGTAAAGTTTGGTAAAGGGATGATGCTTTTCTTTCCAGTCTGGAGAACAGGAGAGGTGTTCTTTGGGGCTTTTTTTTACTGCTCTGGACAGTTCCTGTCAAAGACAGAGGTGGCAGCAGAGAGCACTGTGTCAGACTCGAAAAAATACAACACTTCCTGCAGGACATACAGCAGCTGATAAGTACTAGAAGACTTTTTTTTTTAAATAGAAATATCTGCTACTTTCTGTTACTTGTTGATTTGAAAGGAAAAAAAAAATCACTGGAGTACCCTTTAATGCTACAGCATACCAAGACATTTTGGACATTTTTATACTTCATGGCAACAGTTTGGGTTCACTTTGTTGCTTAGTGGGAAGAGTTTGGTGTGAAACGACTTGACTACCCTGCAAAGCTCCTGACCTTAACCCCATCAAAATCCTTTTGGTTGAACTAAAATGGAGAATGTAAGCCAGGCCCTCTTGTCCAACATCATTGTTTAACCTCACAAATGCTCTTCTGGATGAATGGAAAAAATATCTTAATTCCAAAGGGGGAATCCACTCCATATTAATGCATATGTATTTATAAGGGGGTATCCTAGAAACTGCTATAGGGAAAATGTGTAGATGTCCCATAACCTTCCCTATACATGTATTCCACGTTCCCAGATTGCTGTGCTCTCTTGTTGAGTTATAGCTGGAAGTCTCTTACATAAGGAAGGTGCTGGTTTTCAATTTTCAATGGTTTTCAATGTTAATATCAGAAAGTTGCATAACTTTTCAATGTGTTATAATAAAACAGGATTTATGTAAGGATGGGAAACCCTTGAACCTCAATGCAGCTGTAGCAAGGTGAACACTGCCAGAGAGGGACATGATATGTTAGGGCAATGTGGTGTATTCTGTGTAGTTGTTTGCATCATATTGTGCATAGTGTGAATTGAGGGGGAGTATGCCATGGAAACCGGAATCGCCTTAAAACAGTAAATTTCCATTTTCAACACCATATTCTAGTAATGTGACACCCACTGAACAATGTATTTATTTGTTTTCTTTTCTACATCTGCCAACGTTTTGGGTTTATGTGGAAACCCCCTTTAAAAGATTACCAATCAAACAGAATGGCTATCAGGGAACATATGGAGAATGCCAGGCCTCCTGAAAGAAAGTAGCAGAAGGACTCCATAGGGCTTCCAGCCAGAATGTCTGTAGCTTTGTTGACAGCTTCCAGAATGGTCCATTAAATAATGGAGCTTTGCAGGTGAGAAATCATTGGTGGTAAAAAAGAGCTGCAAATTCCTCCAACTTTGCAAAGAAGAAAAGAAGGTTTCTTCGAGGTTAATAAGTTTCTTCAAGGTTAATAGGTTACATTGTGCTGTGACCTTTCTACTTCACTAACTTTGTGTAGAACTTCTTTTTGGGCTGCCGAGGTGAACGTCTTGCCTAATGCACTGATTGTTTGGAGGAAGTAGATTAATGTAGCATTAAGCCGTCTTTTCGAGCTGTTTACAGACCAGGGGTGAATTGGCATGGTCACTTTAAATAAACATAGAATAATGCAAGGTACAGCAGTGGAGTGGCTGCATATTGCGGCTTCCTGCATTTCTTTAAGGTGTGGCGTCTGTCTGTGCTGGAGACATGAATGCTCTCGGGTTCAGCAAATGGCTTGTTGACCCCTGAGGTCCAATCTGTCAAACTGTACTGAGGAGGTAAAACAGGGTTAAAGGATTTTGAACATCAATTCTCCATGACCTAGGATCTAGAACTTGATCTGTTTGCTCTATATCAGTAGACATGGTGTAATTGTACTTGATACATCGGACAAGACTTTATTTTTCACTTATAACCATTTGATTTTTCAGCTGCCAGTGATATTTTCCTTACATGTCTAGCTACATTTTTATTTTACAAATGTGCAGATCAGGTTATAGCCTAACACACCTCAAAGAGAAAAGCCGATTCATCTTATCCTGTACATGCTGAATCTCAATTATTATTATTATTATTATTTTTTTTTTTTTAGGGGTCTGGTTCTGCATTGCAGCTTCTACATGTGAATGAAACCATGGTACCCAATGGCAGCACACTTTTATATACTGGCAATGTGTCTAAAGGCTGGATTTACACAGTAAGGCCATATTCACACATGGTATAACACCGGCTGGGTCACAGAACGGCCGACGTTACTGAAGATGATTTTCATTTCTGGTGAAGTCAGATGCGGGCGCATCCGTGTGCACCCGAATCCATTAAAAAAAAGGACAGAATGCTTTATAGCATGGGAACTGGCATACAATAGCTTTGTATTTATAGTATATATTTAATATTTTTTATTGAAATCTGTGGATGCTTGAATAATATAATATTGCAATTTATAGTCACAGAATTTCTGGTGGTAGGACGTTGATCCAGGGATTTATTCATTGGCTCCTCCAGCATACACTCTGCTCACACAGTAGCTTCATGGGCTACACTCATCCTCAGGTTCCCAATCTCTCATGATCTTTTCCGACTCCCACAGTCCACTGGTATGATCCTTTGCAGCTGACTAGACAAACTTGCAGCAGGTCTTTCTGACACTCATGCACTTGTTGCATACACATTACCCTAAGGCACAAAAACCCCACAATGTTAGCCCCACATAGAGGCCTTGCAGTGCAATGCCTTATGTGCAGTGTTGCTGCCATTATATAAAAGATAATAAACATCTTATACTTACCTCTCCACACTCCCCTGGTGTCCTTCTGCAGTGCCTGGTTCCCCGCTGTCCACTACCACCGCCACTTTGGCAGTAACAACCTGCTCAGCCAATTACTGGCCACGGTTCTGTCCTTCCTCAGTCAGTGATTGGTTAAGTGGGCTGACACTGCCCTCTCAAGTCCGCCTCGGAGGTGGCATCGGCTATGGTCAGAGGGGGATGCAGAGACACTATAGGAGGACACCAGGGGAGAGACAAGAGGTAAAGATAACATGTTTGTATATAAGAGAAGCAACATATAAAAAGTTTTCAAGTGTCGGATAACCCCTTTAATACCATTACTAGTGTCACCAACAAACATATCAGTGATGACACCATTGAAATAACAGTTCCAAGCTCCTACTCTGTAAGTACAATGGAATAAACAATGAAACACAATCTTAGGCTAAGTTAACGGCCGGTGTGTCAGTGGCGATGGCATCGAAGTGTATGGAATCCCAGCTGGCGTGTATACACATGAATTTCACAGACAGCGCCCATGTCACAGAATGGCCGCTGTCATAAACTGTATCAACTCGGCCTTAGGGTGCGTTTACACGTACAGGATCAGCAGCGGATCTGCAGCAAATTTGGTGCTGTGTTCATTTATTTTGTTACATTGATATTTGCGCCATCAAATCTGCTATGGATCCTGTATGTGAACACAGCCCTTAGGGCTTATTCATGCAATCTGCAATTACTGACAAATTTATGGCACATTGATTTATATAAGACTATTCACACTGTAGTTTTAAAGATCTGCAATTCATGCAGCAAAAAAATAGGACATGTCCTAGTACAGGCCGTAACTGCAAGATGGATTTATTTCTAGAAAGATTTTTGCAGAAATGTCTGCAACGTCCTCAAAAAATATGGATCACCATAATTTAACCATCAATTTCCCCCACAAATATGGATTACGGATGCACTCCGGACAATTTTTTTCCAGATTGAGGATGGAAATTGTGGACATAATATATGGTCTTGAAAAGCTACTGAACGTGTGAGAGAGGCCTTAAACTTCATACATACAATAAAAGTCACAGTTTTGCAACAGCGCAGTACAGCACAACATTACAAGTTAGTAAGGGGGTAAGTATGACTCCTTGCAGATTACCCCACTTACACTCTTCTTTATTTTACTAAGTGCAGTCCACTGCACTCCATTTTAGTTTTTTTCATTGCTCTTGGTCAGAGGATCCTTGTGCACTTTCAACATAGAAAACCATTGCCCAACCCCTTTGTTCTGGAGGAGATAAGCTGCAGCAAGAGCTGACCGGCAGTAGCTTACCCCTTCCCTCCACACAGGGTATCCAAGAACACTCGGCTGTGCTGAACATTCTAGTGTATGGGGAGGACGAGCAGTGGGTGGAAGATCTAACTAACTGACTGTCATTCAGCTGTCAGTTATTAAAGGTGTATGGCCAGCTTTACCAGACCTTACTCCCATAGGGCCCTTGCACACTGAGTAAACAAGGCAGAATTTGCGAGCGGAGTCCATGCGGCAGATTCCACTTGTCATTCTGCCTGTCCTATTGCTTCAATGGGATTTCTCTTGTGCATCTGCTCTCCACTCAAAGAATGAAAATGTAAATTCCATATGGGCATAGGGCCCATACACATGGGAACATTCATGTGTTTCCTATAGGGAGGGGTAAGCCTCCACCAGTCAGCTCTGGGACTGGCTTATCCCCTCAAGATTGAAAGGGTCACGCAGTCGAAATCCATCACCCTCAACTCTTATCTTCACCAACATCATCTATTTGGAGGCTCCTATACACCTTACTCTGTTGACCGATTGTGCTGCCAGTGGCGGGCTCGGTTGACTAGTATAAGTATATGGGTACTTAAAAAAAAAAAAAAAAAAAAAACATTCTTTTAATTTAACACTTTTAGGCAAAAGAGCCTGGAGCAATAAGAAAAACAGAATCCAAAGTCTAGATGCACTAATAAAGTCATAACCTAGCTTGCATCTGCGTTACTGTATGCCTCTTCGCAGGTTGCCTTTTTTTTCTATGTTCAAAATATCACCCTTCCTGTTTACACTAATATACACTGTCGGGGAATAACTAAATTTTTTCAGGTGCGTGAGAACTATTAGGTCCAGGACTTTCTTCAATCTGTTCCATATAGCAAGACAACAAATCCAATTCTGCCGTCTCAGGCACATGTCACCACACCCTAGCTCTTTGAGGGTGCGGTACTGTACTCACCTGGAATGTCAAACACACTGCTTGGTGCAAATCAAGAAACATTTATTTACTCACACAAGCCCAATGCACTTGTTGGTTAGTGCAGTCACTGTGGTCTCTTTAGCATAGCCCTAGTCTCTGATAAGAATGGCTCCTTTTACCAGTACTAACCTAGCTTGCTCAACAATACAGTCCAACTTAGCAGAGTCTTTATATTTGCAACTTTTGTTTTTGGTACCACTAGCACCATGCCTTACAGTACAGTACAGAAGGAGGAATCTATATCATAAAAATGAAAGTCTGTCTGTCTGTCTGTCCCATATAGACTTCCAAACGCCTGAACCGTTTGACCCCAAATTTGGCACAAAGATACATTGGGTGTACGGGAAGGTTAGAGCAAAGGTCCCGTCCTTGCCAGATGTACAGGAGGGGAGGGGGAAGGGGAAGAGTGGCGCCCCATAGAAATGAATGGGAAAATCTCCACACTGGACACACAGGTGATATAATTAGTGCTGCAGCTGTGCGCAGGAGAAACGGCAGTTTTATTTTCACAGGGAGCAATGGTTGCTAGGGAAGCTGCCTCACAACATCCACAGAAGTAACTGGTAGACCCCCTACTCTATCTATACAGTACATGTATATAAAGGGCACTACAGGTATACAGGACCCCCTACTCTATCTATACAGTACATGTATATACAGGGCACTACAGGTATACAGGACCCCCTACTCCAACTATACAGTACATGTATGCAGAGCAGTATTACCAGATGCTGCTGCCCTAATTATTAAACCTGAGGACGCCCCATCCTCACTCACTAATTAGCATCATGATAGATTGGTAGATAATAGCTTTAGAAGTCACATTTAACACCACCATATCAGACCTGACCAATACCGCCATACCAGACCTGACCAATGCCACCACACTGTGACTGGATAACACTGTCATACCAGACCTGACCAATACCACCATATTGTGACTGGATAACACCGCCATACCAGACCTGATCAATACCACCACTGTGACTGGATAACACTGCCATACCAGACCTGACTAATACCGCCACACTGTGACTGGATAACACCGCCATACCAGACCTGACCAATACCACCATACTGTGACTGGATAACACCACCACACCAGACTTGACCAATACCGCCATACTGTGACTGGATAACACTGCCATACCAGACCTGACCAATACCGCCATACTATGACTAGATAACACTGCCATACCAGACCTGACCAATACCACTATACTGTGACTGGATAACACCGCTATACCAGACCTGACCAATACCGCCACACTGTGACTGGATAACACCGCTATACAAGACCTGACCAATACCACCACACTGTGACTGGATAGCACCACCATACCAGACCTGACCAATACCGCCACACTGTGACTGGATAACACTGCCATACCAGACATGACCAATACCGCCATACTGTGACTGGATAACACTGCCATAAAAGACCTGATCAATACCGCCATACTGTGACTGGATAACACCGCCACACCAGACCTGACTAATACCGATATACTGTGACTGGATAACACTGTCATACCAGACCTGACCAATACCGCCATACTGTGACTGGATAACACCGCCATACCAGACCTGACCAATGCTATCATACCCCCCTTCAACACTAGATTTTCTTGCAAGTCTGAACAGGAGGTGGAAGACTAGAAAAATAAAAAAAAATTTAAAAGTTGTTTCCTTCCCCCTGCTCCCTGGTGCTGCCCTAGGCAGACCACGAGTGCCTAATGGTAAATACGACCCTGCAGGTATACAGAACACTACAGGTATACAGGACCCCAAAAGTATACACTACAGGCAAACAGGACCCCAAAAGTATACACTACAGGTATACAGGACCTCCCTCAACTATATACTACAGGTATACAGGACCCCAAACTATACACTACAGGTATACAGGAACCTAAAACTTTACACTACAGGTATACAGCACCCCCACCAACTCTATACTACAGGTATACAGGACCCCAAACTATACACTACAGGTTTACAGGACCCCAAAACTATACACTACAGGTATACAGTAACTCCACCAACTATATACTGCAGGTATACAGGACCCTCAAACTATACACTGCAGGTATACAGGACCCCCGAACTATATATTTCAGGTATACAAGGTCTCCACCAACTCTATACTACAGGTATACAGCACCACCACCAACTCTATACTACAGGTATACAGGACCGCAAACTCTACTCTACAGGTATACGGGACACCAAAACTATACACTATAAGTATACAGGACATCCACCAACTATATACTACAGGTATACAGGACCCCAAAACTATACACTACAGGTATACAGGACCTCCACCAACTATATACTACAGGTATACAGCACCTCCACCAACTTTATACTACAGGTATACCGGACCCCCAAACTTTACACTACAGGTATACAAGACCTCTACCAACTAGAAACTTCAGGTACACAGGACCCCCAAACTATACACTACAGGTATACAGGACCCCCAAAATATATACTACAGGTATAGAAGACCTCCATCAACTATACATTACAGGTATACAGCACCTTCACCAACTATATATTACAGGTATACAGGACCCCCAACTATACAGTACAGGTATACAGGACCTCTACCAGCTATACACTGCAGGTATACAGTACCTAACAAACTATACAGTACAGATATACAGAGCCCCCCCCAATTATACACTACTGGTATACAGGACCTCCCTCAACTATACACTACAGGTATACAGCCCCCACCCCAACTACACACGACAGATATACAGGACCCCTCAACTATACACTACAGGTATACAGCCCCCCCAACTATACACTACAGGTATACAAGACGGATGTTTGACGTTTTTAGTTTATTTCTAATGTGCATAAGCTACAATTTACATAAACAGTGCAGAACTGTCGGGTATATAGGGACATATAGGGCTACTGGCGATTTCCCCTAAACAAAAAAAAAACAAGGACATAGATTGGCCTCCTGGGCACCTTAGAATAAATCTAACTCACTGACACTTTATACCCGGGCAGCGCCGGGTACATTTTCTAGTACTGTATATTACTACATGTAGTCACCAATGGATATGATCCCTTCTTCCTTCACTTACAACATGCCCTTTGTCTCAGTTTCGGTTACTACAGACTTTTGACCATGCAAGGGGGTAACCTGTCCTTTTGTTAAGTTGGTGGGCTTTAAGTGATGCTCAACAATTTGTCAGACACACCAGGCTCTCACAATCTCTAAGTAAAACCCTTTTATTCTTTTTCAGCACCATCTCACACTCTTACTTGGCACCTCCCACAGCTACTACTATGCACGAGTGGGTGCCCGTGGGTAGTATGGCATAGTCAATTAAATACGGTCAATTAAATACAGTCAACATTTACAGCGTTATTATAACACGTTTCTCTATCGGTCTCACACCTTAGTAAGAGGTTAATCATACTGCTCACTCTCTTAGATAACCTCTATAATATATAGATATTTATACAAAAATATAAAAGAATTTCTTATAATACTAAAGTATTTGTTATAATACTACTACTACATTATTATTATTATTATTATTATTATTATTACTATTAGTAGTAGTATAAGTAATATTATTACTATTAGATCCATTGGGTTAAAAAAAAGTAAAGAAGGGATGTACATTTCCTATAAGTCTACCTTTGGCTGCATAATGATTTAATGTATTTCTCTGATATGCTTGATAAGGTTATTATAATGCTGCAATTGAAGAATTGTCAGCCTGGGTTTCGTTAGATGTGCACCCCCAATCAAAATGACAGGTACTTGTCTGCATGTAGTGGTTTAGATCACAGAGAGTACAGCTTATGTGCACTTTCACTACAAGGCAACTAAAACAGATAGAAAGGGGATATTGGATAGGAAAAATTAGTTTTAACAAAATCTCTAACACTACTATTGTACAAACAATGACACAATACCACCAAACTTTTTTTCCCCAATATCACTAAAGCATATAGAAGATATTTATAAACAGCTTAACTTATTTGAAGTTAGCGGTACTGTGAGCAGCAGGGAGGGGGCTGCTGAGAAGGCACCGCTAGGGGATGGGACACACAAAGAACATGGCAGGCGCTCAACTTGTCGCCAGCTATGTTCTCTGCCGGAGGTCTATACTCTGCTAATAGAGTCTGCATTGCATGCATCAGTCTATAAATTGATCAAAAAATATCCCTAGAGAGGACTTTAAAAGTGTGTTAAAAAACCTTTTTAAAAATTAAAAAAGCTTTCATAATTAAAGTTCTAATACCCCCCCTTCCCATTAAAAAAAAATGTAAAAAAAGAAACTGAAGACATCATCGCATGCATAATTGCCTAAACTAATAAATTTACACATTCCTGATCTCGCACAGTAAGTGGTGTAAGCACCTATAAAAAAAAAAATCCCACCAAAGTCTACATTTGCTCATCTTTGGTCACATAATATTCCAGAAAAGAAATTAAGAAAAAGTGATCAAATAGTCACATATAAACAAACATCATATTGATTAAAACTACCAATCATGGTGCAAAAAATGACCCTTACACAGCCCTACAGGCCGAAAGATAAAAAAAAGTTATAGGAGTCAGAATAGGGTAATTATAAGCACATTTATTTTTAAAAAAATTACCTTTTTTTCAAGTAGTAAAATATAAATCCATAAATTGTATCACTGTAATAGAATAGACCTGAAGAATATGAATAACATGGCAGATTTATTACACAGTAAGGCTGGGTTCACACTGCATTTTTGCAGTCCATTTAACATATACATTTAATGGAAAAAAACTTTTTCCATTGACTTCCATTTTAAAGAAAAAAAAAAAAAGTAATCAAAACTGATTTATTCTTTTTTTTGTAGAATACACAAAAACTTGGTTGACCACTTTTTGGGGTTTGTTAAATGTAAGCATTCAAAAAACGAATCTGTTAAACGGACTGCAAAAACACAGTGTGAACCCAGCCTTAACAACGTTAAAAGCAGTCTGGGGTGTGTTTTTCTTTACTTTATTAACCCCTAGGCGACCCTGGACATATCCGTACGGCCAGGGCCGCCTTCATGTGTTCAGAGCGGTGCTGTGTGGCCACCACCGCTCGTAGCCCGGGACTGCGGCTATTAGCGGGCACGGTCCGATCACCGTGCCCGCTAATTAAGTAATCGGGTGCAGCTGTCAAAGTTGACAGCTGCATCCGATTACTTGATGCAGTCATTCCCTGGTGTCTAGTGGGGTGGATCGCTCCTCCGGGACGTTGTCCCGGAGGAGCGATCCACACATCTTACCCTGTCCGGGGTCTGCGCCTAGGGGGGCTTCTAGTATAAGTGTAAAAGAAAAAAAAACTGTTATCATCAATAAAAAGCCCTATCCCCTAATAAAAGTTTAAATCACCCCCCTTTTAATAAACATGTTTGGTATATCCGCGTGCGTAATCGCCCAAACTATTAATTAATCACATTCCTGAACTCCCACGCTAAATGGTGTAAGGGCAAAAAAAATACCAAAGTGCAAAATTGCGCATTTTTGGTCGCATCAAATCCAGAAAAATTGTAATAAAAAGCGATCAAAAAGTCACATATGCGCAATCAAGGTACCGATAGAAAGAACACATCATTGTGCAAAAAATGACACCTGACACAGCCCCATAGACCAAAGGATAAAAGCGCTATAAGCCTGGGAATAGAGCGATTTTAAGAGACATATATTTGTTAACAATGGTTTGAAATTTTTACAGGCCATCAGATACAATGAAAGTTATACATGTTACATATTGTTGTAATCGTAATCACTTGCGGAACATATATAACAAGTCAGTTTTACCCCAGGGCGAACGGCATAAAAAAAGAAAAAACCCCAAATAAAAGAAATGCTTTTTTTTCAACTTCACCACACATTGAATTTTTTTCTGGTTTCGCAGTGTACTTTATAAAAAAATTCAGCCTGTCATTGCAAAGTACAATTAGTGACGCAAAAAATAAGGGCTCATGTGGGTTTCTAGGTGAAAAAATGCAAGTGCTATGGCCTTTTATGCACAAGGAGGAAAAAACGAAAATGCAAAAATTTAAATTGGGTTAAGTATCAAATTGGTATCGAGTATTGAAATAAAAAAAAGCTAGTACCAGTATCAAACTCAAAATTCTGCTTTTGTGACATGACTACACCTAAGTAAAGATCACAATAATTCAATCCTGCCCCTTTCTCCGTGCTGCCTTTTCAAGTGACTTCTTGGTGTATATGATAAGAAACAATATTAGTGTGAATAAACCCAATGTTGTTAAGTGGCAAGAAAGAAACAGGAAATGTATGAAAGATAAATCAACGTCTCCTAAAGGTGAAATAAAGCACCAATTTCAGTTATGTGGCGTAGGAGTATTCAGGTCTATTGTGAAAGTCCAAAGTTCAACTCACCATTACCAACTGTTCCTATTACCAGTATTCAGTGTCTGCTCATGACATGAGGTTAATGTGGTAATATTGACATTGTATAAATACAACCATCTGCTTGCAGTCTGTACACCTTTGTCATAGAGTGACAAGAAGAATTACATATACAGTTTGTACTCCATCAAATTTTCTATCTGAAATAAAACTCAACCTCAAAACTCAACCTCAACCTCAAACTCAAACTCAACAGATAAGACCTATTTCCTAGTCGTATACTTAATGCGACTCCATACTAATTAATTAATTGCTTTGCTGGGTACCTACTGTAAGATGAGTTCATACAGAAGGAAAGAACCTACAAGGCCATCTTCTATGTATACATCATCTAAGCTCTTCGTGAAATTATTTTTTGCTCATTGCTTTAGATATTTTATTTTAATTTTCGACAATTTACAGTGATATTCTTAACTTGTGTCAATTTACTTGGGGACACAACTGCAACAATTTAGGGTTATTTATCATTGAAGGGAAGCATCTATCCTATATGTTCGTTAAGGACACAAGAAGCAGAGGTTTAGGGTATTGTTCTTACATTGATCCTCAGTCTCATTTTCAGGATATTTGTAGTTAATTTGATATGCTAATAAGGCCTTTTGGTGCACTGGAAGCGGGCCTTCGCCTTTAGTGTAAAAATCTGAAATTTTGATAAATAATTTGCAGAAAACAGTGCTGAGGATCAAGGTAAGAAAAAAGCTTTTATCCACTGTACCCTGTGTGCTATAGGGATATATTAGCAGGTTAGATGCTTCTAACCTGCTGATAGTTTAGGAACCATACCCATACTGTTAATTTTGTAAAGGTAAAGTTCAACCCCTAGAAGACCTATGCCGTACTGGTACAGCATGGGCGCCAGTGCCTGAATGACCCATGATGTATCCGTACACCATTTAGTGCTACCATTTAGGAGCTGAGCTTGCTGCATAGCAGGTGAGGACTGGCTGCTATCAGCAGCTGGGTCCTCATTGTCAATGACAGGCAGCAGCGATCACTACTGCCTGGTTATCCGGGTAACAAAAACAATATTCTAAATACTGCCCCTTCCCAATACCACCCTACGTCTAATATACATGTATAACCTATCTTGCACTCTTTCCCAGTTTATTTTCTTATGCTTATCTGCTCTGGACATCTAAAATCATCTTCTCTGTATCCCCTCTGAATACATGCTGCTCCCTCTCCCACTCTCCTATTTGTACACACAGGACATGTGGCCTCCTCTCTGGGGGACAGGTTAGTTGTCTGTTGACTTGCACCTGTTCACTGCTTGTGAAAGTGCTGCTTCCATAGACCTATGGTGTGTTTACAGAGAGAGATTTATCTGACAGATTTTTGAAGCCAAGGCCAGGAATGGATTTGAGAAGAAGAGAAACCTCAGTTTTCCTTTATGACCTGTTCCCTGTTTATAGTCTGTTCCTGGCTTTAGCTTCAAAAACCTGTCAACTAAATCTCTCTGTCTAAACACAACATTACAAGATGCATGATGCATGATAGGAAATGTAGTTTCCTGGCCGGCACCATCTTGGATAAAGATTGGCTTTTAGAAAAACGTGTAACTCAGTAATGGCAGCAGCTAGAACGACAGGAGATTGCTCGAAATACTCAGGGGGACATGGTAAGACCATCTGGGCTTGGGAGCATTTCAGGTGGATAACCCCTTTAACACCTGGGGCAGACAATATGAAGAGAGTGCATATAATAATGATCAATCTTATGCAATCAAAAGTATGATGGTTGACCTCAGGGAGATCAACCAAAACACTGCAGAGACACCATCATGTGTTTCTCAGCATCAGTGAATCTTGGAACATTGCCCCCTGGGAAAACAAATATGAAAAAATACTGCAGAGACACCATCGCATGTTTCTCAACATCAGTGAGCTGGCCAGACCTTCTACCAGGAAGGAACAGGCAAGCCAAGGGGTTCTTCAATGAAGAAAACCACCTTACAACAGGCCACAGTCAAAAATGACATGACTTTGGAAATAACCAAGCCAAGTATCCATCCACAGACAGCTGTTTCGGGGCATTTGCACCTCATCAGCGTGGAGCAGGATTCTGGCTAGCATAGCATTGAGCAGTGTAAGCAATATAATGATTGAATGTAATAGTCCTCTAGGGGGACCTAAAAATGGTGAAAAAATATGCCAAAGTCCCAGCCCCAATAAAAATTTTAATCACCCCCCTTTTTCCATTATATAAATAAAACATGTAAAAATATTTAAACAAACATCTACAGTATATTGTAGAATGCACAATAATTTGATCTATTAAAATATATTGTTCCTGCATGGCATACAGCGTACATGAAAAAAAATGTTAAAAAAAGAATCAGCAATCCTGGCATTTTTTTCCTTTATGTATATAAAACGTAATAAAAATTGAGTTAAACATCCGATCTACAAAAATATGATACCCAAAAAAGTCTAGAGTTTATGGCACAACAAATTACGCCCAAAACAGCCCCATAGGTGAAAAAATAAAATTGTCACAATAGGGTAGATAGAGAAAAAAGCGCTAAAGCTCTTAGAAGGCGAGGAGTTAAAAATGAAAGTGCAAATATGAAAATTGACCTGGTCATTAAGGCCTCTAGATAAATCCTTAAGAGTCCAGGTGCTGGCAGGGGAGTTTGTAAAATGCTGGTCTTGATAACCCCCTTCCCCCATTGTGTGCATATTCTGTAAAAAAGTAGCAAGCCCAGTCAACTTAATCTAAATGGCCAAATATCCCACTAAATTTTCAGCTCCATTCAATTGCAACTGAGCTGCAATACCATACACACAGCATGTGGATGAAAGTGGCACTGCAACTACTTCAATATATAGCCTCATGCTTCTTCTGGCTCAGTTTGAACCTCGGTGGGAGTCTGAAGGCTCGGACTCCAGTGGATCAAAAGCTTTGACAGGGACACTTTAGGAATGGACTAGAGTGCAATACTCAACCTAACTATGCAGCCCCTTTAAATTTGTGATTGTCCCAATAGATGTGGATATACTGTTCATATAATGATGACCTATCCTACTGGTAAAGGGTATATGCACACAGAGTAATTCTGTTGGAAAACTCAGAGCGGAATCCGCCACTTGTCCCCGCGCACTCCCGCTTCCCTCTCCTCCGGCTCCATAGGCTCAATTATATGCTCGGGCGGATTCCGCTGTCCAACCAAAGAATTGACATGACATTTCTTTGGGCGGACAACAGAATGCGTCCGAGCATATAATGGAGCTTATGGAGCCGGCGGAGAGGGAAGCAGGAGCGCGCGGAGACGAGCTGCGGATTATGCACAGAGTTTTCCGCCAGAATTACTACGTGTGCATATACCCTAACTGTTAATGACTATTAGTAAGCCCCCCTATAAATAGTTCACCAAACATAAAATGGAAATTTTAGAGGACAGTGGTGAAACCTGAATATATATGAATATGCCAGAAGTTTAGTGTCCATAGAAATAATTAGACTTCTGGTCATTTCCTTCCCTTTGGCAACACATAATAATCATGTTATATATTTGTACATCGAGGGGTTAAAGTCTAGGATAGCGAAACAATCATAAAGTATGTGAATGAAAAGCCATAGACTGCTGAGGCAAAAGAAAAGTGGGCCCATTCCCACTCTTTGATTAGCGGGAGGGAGTGTAAACATGGGGACAATTGGTATGGCAGGCACAGTGGACATAGCACAGTTAGAGCACTAATTACTGCTATGGCCAAGCTTGCCTTTGTATTTGAAAGAGGAGTTTTCAATGTAAGGTCTGCACATTGGCCCTTTCACCGAGTTGGGATAACACTTGAATAGCATTCATGCTTCTGCCCTGGTCCTCCTCAAACACCCATCTACCTCCTCCCCCTTTTCTTTTTCTTAGTTTTCTGATGGCATTTTCTGTCCATGTTATGCTCAGTACTAAATGCATCTTGACTGCCCCCACGGCCGACTGGAGAAGCACAAAAGCGGACCATCCACTGGCTACAGTAACGCCATTGTGTATGCTAACAATACACTAATTGGCAGTGACAATTGGGTGTTTGTGAAGGAAACTTGCAAGAGCAACGAAAGGGAGGGGGAACTCTACTTTTTAAATAGGCAAACTCTTAAGCGGAAAAAGAGAAATGAGAATGACAAACCAGCATCGTCATAAATTGGTTTGCTTCGAGACTTGCATAACTGTCAAGAAATCAGTATAAAAATTGATTGCTCGGTATAAGGGTCTGGAAACTAGACAAGAGTGTTATGCATGAATAGGTAGAGAATAGGACCTTTTTCCATGTGCCAACCTTTCTTCTAGTGAAGAGCTAGTGTATGACTGAGGGTACCACTTATATGCTCATGGGAAAGCTACACAAACAAAAAACAGGAGCTAGAGGCTACCGTGCTTCTTCTGTCTATAAAGATCCATCTGTACTTGGCTTTTAAGCACAAATCTTTGAAGTTAGTAGAATGGCATTATTGCGCATTTAGATACTTATTGGTCTGTATCCTAGAAGAATGTGGTCTACAACTGAAGGCATACTGGGGTGTGTGTGTGTGTGTGTGTGTGGTTAATTCCACATTTTACTTACCTGTCTTGTTTTAAACCAAGTAGGAAACATGTAGAAGTATAGCCACAGTGCAGGTTCTCGATGAGATGTTAGACACTCATTTTACACAAAGTTGTAATCAGTTTAAATAAATTTTAAGTTTTTTTTAATGTTTCAATATTACATGTATCTGGAAAAAATAGCATTTTTTCATTTGGCAGCATCTAAAAAATATCCTGGGACTGAGTACTGAGGTTACTTACTTGGTATAGATAGTTCTTTGCACAGCAGGTAGTCTGTAGTGTCGCTGTACAGGAAAGAAAAATCTGTGAAGACGCTGCAACATTTCATTAGGCTGGCAAAACATTTTATGGATTAGTGGGGGTCACAGACCCTCACCTAATTGGTGGCACATACTAGCCATATTCCTTGTAGTATATATTACAATTACATGATTGTCAAATGTGGATGAAATGCCTTTTGTGTCAATTGCTTTCATATTCTATGAATTGATATTATGTTGGATGCGCCTATCCAGTGTTGCTGAATGTATCATGAGATACAGTAGCATTGCCATGTATAACATGTAAACATGAACTGCAGTAGAGTCACAATTGTGTCTCCTAGGTAAGTTATTGCTCTATATACAATTTTATTTTAGAAGCCCCCCTATAAATCCCCTCCGTCTGGCAATTAGAGAATGCCAGTAGTGCCAGCACACAACCTTACTAGTTGTCCAGCAGTGAAAGAGTTAAAGGGGAAGACCAGGCAAAATAATTTTAAGATACATTATTGCCCAACAAAAGTTATGAAAATTACTACTAGACACTTATTATGGGAAACACACCTATAGTGCATTTTCCCTGCACTTACTACAGCATGGCCTGTTCAGGTCTCTGTAAAGTTGGTGATATCATGTCATGTCGGCAGCTTATGTGACGTGACATCACCAACTTTACAGAGACCTGAACAGGCCATGCTGTAGTAAGTGCAGGGAAAATGCACTATAGGTGTGTTTCCCATAATAAGTGTCTAGTAGTAATTTTTATAACTTTTGTTGGGCAATAACATATCTTAAAATTATTTTGCCCGGACTTCCCCTTTAACAGCAATCAGGAAGGGAGTCCAGTAAGTGTTCTGTAAGGTAAAATGAAGCTCACTTGTGTGTGTGAGGTAGATACCGTGACAGAGAGAGCAAGATACATGTGGAAGCAACAGCCAGAGCTCACAGCACAGGAGCTGGATTTGGATTTCCCACAAAGGGAAAGAATTCAGCCCAGTGGGAATCCCAGATGGATTATAGGATAGGACTGGTGAAACTTCATCAGGTACCTGTAACTTATCCCCCTGTGAGAAGCAGCCAGACTGTGTGGGTGCTAGGAAGCATTTCATCATTGTCACCACTGAATGTTTCTTTCTGTTGGAGTCGACTGTACTGTACATACCTGAATAAATCCTATTAAACTTCACTACAATGGAGTCTGTTTAACTTCATGAGGTGTTCTAGAGAGAATACGTTTAAAGGACCTGAACCAACGCACCTCCCTATATTCCCCCAGAATCTCAAAGAACCCACAATACCATACCACAAGAGTGGCTGTGGATAACAGGTCGGTTGATAGATACAGTATTTTGTTTACAGTGTAAAAGAGAAGCAGATTGAGCTAGCGATGGGCGGGTATTTGACAGTTGGCTCTGAGGTGCAATGCATGCTGGGAAATGTAGTTTTCTGGAGTGCACCATCTTGCATATAGACTGGCTTTAAGAAAAACTTGTAGCTCAGGAATGGCGGCTGCTAGACAGATGGAACATGTCTCAAATTACTCAGGGGGACTTGATCAGTAAGACCAGCTAGGTTTAGGAGCATTTAAGTTTTTAGCTCTTTAGTGGAATACCCCTTTAAATGCATGATCTCTACAGAAGCAGAGACTGATTTCTCCTGTATGCATATTTAGTGGAGCGCTACACTAATAGCATACCGCCCAACGGAATATGCATGCAGAAGCAGGGACTGCAGTCTGACACGGACTCCCTGCTCCTGCACTGTACGGGCGTCCGCGCTGTCAGCTGTGTCTGTGTCCTTATAAGGACGCAGACACAGCTGACAGGAGGCAAAAAGCAGGGAACTATCCATTCACTTCTAGCTTGCAGGCTGTGTTAGGCCTGCAATCTAAAAGTGACCTGGAGCAGCAAGTAATGTCTTCCTGGTAAGGCTGCTCCATGAGATCAGTGATCAGCCTGATCCAGGAGCTATTTTTTAGTCATCCAGGAGATGGGGGACTACAGGGGGATTATGACTATATGGGGACAAAGGATAGGTTATTATGGAGGTAATGCTTGACTCTGTACAGTGTTTTTTTTTTTTTTATTTCGTAGCGGTACTGGTATTGTTCAATCATTAAGCAGTGGTAGTGTGTTCAATATTTGGTGGTATTATTTTTCCCTTGTGTAGTGGTAATATTTAGTCACTACTCCATATAGTAGGCTTTGTTTAGGAGCAGAAAGATGGTAATATGTATGGTGATTTGCTGCATCTAAAACTACCTTACTTTTGATTTCCGGGGGGGGGGGCGCTATTTCTGCTCTCGCCTCAGGCAGCAGAAGAGCTAGAGTCAGCCCTGGCTGTACAGTATATTGCACAGATACATGTACATCAGAGAGGCCTCTGCAGGTCCCAACACATATGTTGGTGGCAGCAGGGGGCCCTTATGTTTTTTAATTAATATAACTTTATTAAAGCAATGTATTAGCATGTATTTTTAGTTTTTGGAGTACCCCTTCAACATGTACACTGTGACTATGACTATGGTAAAAAGAACACTTCCCAGACACCATTACATATTACTTTTACTGCAAGATAAACAATATCTCCCAGGCCTAATAATATTCAAAACTACATTCACATAATTCTAATCATAATCCTTCTATATCTTTATAAACAAGCATATAAATCAGTGTCACCATAAGAAGATGCAAATAATGGTATAACTCTGCTTTATCGACTAAATACAAGCTTTGCATAAAATAAGTCAGGTTGAGCTCTTCCTGACACACCTGCCATTGCTGGCAGCACACCCTTTTTCCCTCAGTCACGTAGCTATGTATCACTCTTGATCAATTTTATTACCTGCGCTGTTCTAAAAATATGTTTATTTGTTTTAAGCATGTTAGAAGCATGGTATGTCCGACCTGACAAGTTTTTAAAGGTGAATGATGATTGGTGTGCCTGGCTGAAGCATCTGTAACAGTTGCTGAGTTGATCGGTCTGCTGAGGTCTACTTTTTCCATTCTCACTTCAGGATCCAAAGACCAGTAAAATTTCCTCCTAATATGTCGTCATATTCATTATCCTCACATATGTAACTAATAATACACCCATGCCTCACTTATCCCCACTATATAATTTTTCATCCAGCACCAGCAATTCAAATTGCACAATATTGTTAGTAGGACTGCCATTAGTATACTTATTTTTCATATCTCCTATTCTCTTATCCCTAATAACTATTCTTGCCCCTCCCTCTGCTCCTCCCAAGATCCATAATGTATACCCTTTGCACTATTGACACTTCCCCTCCTATATTGTAGTTTTCCTCCACAGACCCTACTCTTCCAACCGTCTTGCCATCTCCTCAAGCACAGCTATGTAGCCCGTCCCTATTGTAGATTCTGTAGGCCAACAGAGAAGTTGAGCCACTTTTCCCCATACCCTCCCTTTGGACAAAACCTGTTTAGTCTCTTGTTTACCTCCCGAATCTCCTACTGTCTCTCTGGTGTGGCACATGGCTTAGATAGTAAATCAGAAAACATCACATAATCACATAATTTTTTTTCTCAACACTAAATAATTTTTCCTCTAATTAATCATTTCCTCTAAAATAATCATTTGTTTTAGGTATTATTCTTAAAGAAAGGATGTTCAGCTTCCAGAACTCATGTGCGACTGCTGAAACCTTCAGAAAGTCTACAAGGAAAGGTTACGTGGGCCATGTGCTTAGTTAGTCTAGTCTGAGAAAGTACAAGTTGGTTCCTGCTGAGTGTGTCCCCTAGCCACCATCCAGAACCCACCTGCTATGTCCAACAAATGTATCCTCATTCCAAGTGTTCCTGTATGTTCCATGTCAGGTTAGTACACTCCAAAGTGGCTACCATTGACAGGAGAATCTGAAACCTATCCATGCTGAGGGGCTATCCTGGTATTTTTGAGCTCTGAATTTACCAGATGCTTCAGTCTCTAGCCAGCTGATTAGGAAAAAGCAAGTATACCGACTTACCCCAGGTCCTAAGGATTTTATCGATTGCTGGCTTACCCTTAACTGGGGCCTGTACTACTGGACATGTCACTCGGTGCTCTTGCCCAGCAATAGACGGATCATCAAAGCCTTGAGTAAAGGTTGGCTAGGACCCTCTCAAGTTAGTGTGCCTGCTCTATCAAGTCTAAAGCCTTAACAAGTCAACTCCAAAAGAGAATTTGTAAAACCCAAGATTAATCCTAGGTCTGGTACCGATTGGCTGATGATCTAATTATTTGACATTAATTAGGGCTTATTTTTGGAGTAGGGCTTATATTTCAAACCTACTCCAAAAGCCTGCAAAATAAAGCTAGGTCTTATTTTCTGGAAATACTACAAACACATACATGTTGTGTAAATCTGCAGTCATTTTTCCTTACATCTGCTCCCTTCTTGCTAAAGCGGGACATACACATTAGAGTAAATTCTGCTGAACCCGTTGACTTTGGCATCGTCATCTAACGTATAACTGGCCTCTATTTTTTTTTTGGGGGGGGGGGAAATAGTAAGGAATGTTGGATTAGAACATGCTTGATCTTTTTTTATCTATAGGAGATAAATTACTACCCCATGACTCAAAGAAGAGATCTTCTGACTTCTAACCAAAATGTGTGACAAGTTTAGAGGGATATTCCTGCCCTGGAAAAAATGGTGATGTAAAAATAAAAAAAGAAAGCATACTCACTTGACCCAATTCCCAGCTGCAGCCGCTTTGGTGGCTCCCGGTCACCGCCATTCGCTGCTGCTTACTGGCTCCTGTGATGCATCATCTCAACAACAACTGCCAGTTAGGGATGAGCGAACCTCGAGAATGCTAAAGTTCATCCGAACTCGAGCATTCGGCATTTGATTTGGGGGGAATTGGGGGCATCAGTGGAGACTCTTGATTGAGTACTTCATTGGAGTTTTTTCAGTGTTCTCCGTGAGTTCAGTGATTACTGTGTTTTGTTGGTTGATTTGTCATTGCCCCAACTAGCCAGAATCCTACTCCACACTGACGAGGGGCAAATACCCCGAAACGGCTGTCTGTGTATGGATGCCTGCCCTGGCAAGCCCTTGTCATGATCTCAAGAGTTAGACATTGACAAAAAGGGGCCACCCTGGTATTTCCCTATTTATGATACAATACTTGCAACCGAGTGGGACTTAAGGGGCTATTTATCAGGGTGGTATAGTGCTCTCCCAATCATGGAGGCACCCCGTGGCAACAGGCTACAGATATCTGGCTATCCCGTGTTTTGAGACTCGCAACAGAGACTGCACGTACTCCTGTTTTGCATATTTAAATTTTTGGGGGCATCAGTGGAGACTCTTGATTGAGTACTTCATTGGAGTTTTTTCACGGCTCTCCTTGAGTTCAGTGATTACTGTGTTTTGTTGGTTTATTCCTACAGCAGTATAACTGATAAAATTTTCCTGGTACTGGAAAACTCTTTTAAGGTGCGTTCACACGTACAGGATCTGCGGCAGATTTGATGGCGCAGATTTAAAGCTGCAGATTTGCTGCTGAATGCACCCTTAAAAAACAAAGTGTATATCAGCAAGACATGTGGGACGGATGGAAGGAAGCAATAACAATGGTTAAATGGATTGTGAATCTGAAACCAGCACGGTGGATGTATGTTCAGCTTACAATACTTATGTGTTTACTTTTCCTTTTCTGCTTATTTAGCATTTGTACTTATGTCTGAATACAGCTAATTGTTTTTATTACAAGTTGAATATCTACAGGAAAACCTCTACTCTTGCGCCGTACAAGAAGCGCCTATACATCAGCACAGGAAGAAGATTAAAATAGGATTATTCTCCTGCTGAGGGTGTGATATTTGTTTAGCCAGTCTTGACTTGGCTGACTAATATTCTGTTAACTCTTGCCTCATAGCTAATATCCTGTGTTATTGTAACACAATACGTTAGGGTGTCACCACCTCTGCTGCTGCAGCTACTCGGTTTGGCCACTATGGAGTCTAAAAGAGCTTCAGATGTACCACCGGGTTGATCAGGGAGATGGTCATATAGACATTTCTAATACTGCATGATTAAAGTGTACCTGTCATGATGGCCTGCTGCCAGATCAGCGGAGATATCCTCTGTTAATCCAGAAGCTTGGGTCTCCGTGGCTTAGAACACGCAATGAAACAATAATGCGCGCGACCCCTATTGAATCCAATGGGAGTCGCACGCATTACTGGTTTATGGCATGTTAGTAGCCGTAAAGACCCGAACATACAGATTAACAAAGAAAATATCCGCTAATTCTGCAATGGGCTGCCATGACAGGTATACTTTAATCAAAAATTTAGTATTCACATACTACTACAAAGCCTTTATTTTAGGGTGTTTAGTTGACTGTAATCCCTTCAATTCAGATTAAGATTATTAAGATTAGGTATTAAGATTAGGGCAAGGGTGCAACAAAACAGTTCTTATAAAACACATCTGTTTTTTTTCATATTAGTTTCTAGATCATTTGGCCAACATGGCTCACAACATTAAAGTATACCTGTCGTCATAAAAAAACTTTTGACATGTCACAGAGACCTAGCAAAAGTTTTGATCGGTCCGGGTCTGAGTATTCAGACCCGTAGCGATCGTGAGAATGAGCAGAGAGAGGACCACACCAGCACATCCACTCCCTGCCCTGTGTCAGAAAAAAAGTTAGACTCCATAGACTTAAACTATGAGCCTGATTCGTCACGTGACACAACTCTGCGGGAGAGGACTGTGCTTAGCGTTGTCTTTTTACGGTTCAATCTAACTATCTGTATGGGTCTGAACGCCCAATAAAAACTTTTGACATAGAGTAGAAAAGAAAAAGAATTGATGCTTTCCTACCCTGGTCCCCCGCAGCTCATATTGTGGCTCCTTTCAGCAATACCACTATATAATGTCCGAATAATACTGCCACATTGTGACTGCTATTACCATCACTACAGACCTTATAGAAGATTTAGTAATTGCAGTGCAGTTACATCCAGTGACTCAACAGTAATTAACTGTGCCTTTTTTATCATCAGGCCAAGACCGACAGGATGATTTCTTCCAGCCACAATTTATCTCCCTATTTAGAACCCTACTTACCCTCCTATAGTGCCCCTAATGGTAATATTAGCACTCATGGTATCCCCCACAGCAAAATGGGTAGGTAAGTGGGTTGGGGAAGGTTCCCCCCAATTAGATAGGTAGGTTCCGCCAGTATATTAACAGGCCCTCCCAGTATGTACTTATTTCTACTTATTAGATAGGTGTCCCCAGTAACTTGCTTCTCCCATTAAGTAGGTACATCCAGTAGGTAGTTTTTCCAGTATATGTAGGCCCCAGTAGGTTGTTTTCCCAATATAAGGGTGCTTTGGCATATAGGTGTCCCTATACATAGCACCCCTAATAAAAGGTGCCCTCTTTAGGTTGGACCCCTGATGTATAAGAGACCTCTGTAAGAAGGACCCTCCAATATATATAGGTTCCTCCAGAGGTGTAACTAGGATTTATGGGCCCCATTAATCCTAGTGTCTAGAGGGTAGTGTATGTGAGATCGCCCAGACTGTGTTCAGGGGCCCTTCCCACCTCTTGGACGGCACTCACAGACCACTTTTTCCCCCTGGGACAGTGCTCAGAGCAGCCCTTATGGCGCAGCAATCACAGCAGCCCCCTCGCAGACGGCGCTCACACACCACCCTTCCTCCCTGGGACGGTGCTAAAAGCAGCTCTAACAGACCCTCTGAGCACCGTCCAACACCTTTGGTCAGCTTGCTGCGCTGATGTAGTGATGCACATGCTACAATTTTACGTCACCGTCCTTGCCCTCTCAGTCTACACAGGAAAAAATAGTCAAAACTAAAACCACTGCCATCCATGATTATTTATCATAGAGACAACACTAGAATAGCTGTCAGCAAAGCTTGTAATGTAATGTTTTATTACAAGGTAACTTGCTTCCAATGTGCACAAAGTAAAACGAACCTTCCCAATCTATAAAATATGTGAGTCAACAAGTACAGCAAACAAATATTTCTATGTTATACAAGGAAACTAGTTAGTATGTTAACACTAGTAAGTCCTACATCATATCCCACCCTTGCAGTTATCAAAGAAATGCACACATAATAGGGGCCTCCACCTTAAGACACTGATATCGCTGAAGAGATCAATAAAAATGTACTTTGACTTTATTTGACTAGTATGCAAACTACTCTTATGCAAATATGACTAAAACTCTTCATAGATTTCATAAGTAAACAATCCTATAATCTTTATGGTAACCTCAAAGAAAAAAAAAATAGCCAAACATTTTAGATCTGGTTAACCAGGAAGAAACATCATTGTGAAAATTTTTAATTGTTCTTCAGTTTTAGTTGCTTCTTTGTGTCCTTTTGTTCTACAAAGAGTGATGCATAACATTGGTGATGTATGTAACTATCAACTTTAAAGTGTACCTGTCATTATAACTTTCAAAATCTAAATCAACAGTACATGTGATATAAAGCAAGTTTGAAATTCAAATTCTTTATTTAATTTTTTAAGTTTTCATGGAGACAATGGCACGTCCTGTTTTTTATTCTTTTTTTTCTAAAAGAGTCCGAAAACAGGAAGTCCTGTGTTTCCCAGGTTATCGGAGCGCTTAGAGAGAAGGCAGTCATGTGATTGACAGACACATTTAGCCGTGACTCTCTGTACAAGCCGGAATTCCTTTGTTTAGTCTGTTTTTTTTCAACCAGCACAAGTCAGAAAATCTGCCTACAGGAGACTGGACCTGGATTTCTGGTAAGTTCAGCTTTGTTTTAGAGCAAGATAACAACAACAAAAAATTATGAGTGTATATTACAAACTTGCTTTATTTCACATCTACAGTTGATTTCGATATTGAAAGTTATAATGACAGTGACACTTTAAGTTATTCATCTTTAGGATATGAATTATTCCATACATTAGAAGGTAAGCTCTGAACAATGCAAATCATGCTGAGAAGATTTTTGTCATTTAATATGCTGTTGCTGGGAGCTTCATTAATGACCTTGGCTTCTCCAGAGCAGAGATCAGCGCAGTCACTTAAGGCCCTATTACACGGAACGATTATCTGCCGTATACACAGCATGGATAGATAACTGCCAATCAGCAGCTGGTGGGCGGAGTTTTCTGCTTCATTTGAATATTGAGGACTACTGGGCATGTTATTCAGGCGAATATCTTGGAATCAGCTGCATAGAGCAATGCAAGTGCTACATCATTCTGTTCAGCTTCCCAGTCACTAGTTTATGCCACCCTTGTATAGGCCAGCATACATCTACTGAGTCTCTTTAAATACTGGGGGCTGAAGAAGTTGAATGCATCTCTAGTGAACTCTGGAAAACATAGATACAGCTTTAGGCTATGTTCACACTACGTAAAAAACACGTCCGTTATTATGCAAAAACGGCCGTTGTTTGCAAAATACGACCGTTATTATGAAATACGGCTGTGTTATTCACGTAGTGTGAACCCGGCCTTAGGCTGTAGGTGAAAAAAAAATTAATACATACATTACATTTGCAGGGAATAAATCTTGTGTTTGCAGTACAGTGTTTTGTAGACACAAGAGGTTCCTATTTCTTCTTTGAATCACATACAGTATACAATATCTATTATGTAGTTAGATAATACAGTATATGTTTGTTTTCACTCTATGATATTGACTACAAGATACCATGTGACTTTGAACCCCTTGACAACAAATCCAATACTGAGTTTTATAGATGATTTTATTTTTTCCTTTTAAAAGTCATAACTCTTTTTATTTTCCATCTAAAAAGAAAGGGGAAAGGTGGAAAGAGAGAAAAATCGGTGTAACTAGTCTCGGGCCCCTATAGTTCCTGTTCACCTCTGGTCTGGAACCCAATCTTTTCTCCTCTTCTTGCTTTTGAGAAGCATATTATTAAAAAAACAAACAAACATCGGATTTACTAATGCATACACCACAGACTTTTGGTGCAATTTGCACCAAAACAAGAGCAACATACCACATTTACAATGATATGTTATTATCATATGTTTTACACTTTGTCTGAAAAGGTGGTATGGCTTTGTGGTAAAAGATATGGATGCAATACTGTGCACCAAAGTTGCACCAAATTCAGCCAACTACTATATGGTGTAAGGTTGGACTTCAATGGCCATATGCCTTCAATAGTTGTATGAGCGTTCATTTGACCAGAAACTCTAGCCAGTATTGGTAAATATTCTGCATTGTGTTTTATTGTAAATATTAATTTTCAGCCTTGGAATTGGAACATCTATCTATCTGTAGAACAATAACTTGATAAAATGTATACATACAGTGATTATCAGATATGCACACACTTATATATGTTCAGGGTGTTATAAAAATGAAATTAATGGATGAGAGCTTTAAATTTCCTAGACAATACCAATAATTTAATGTATTAAACATCAACTTTCACAAGTGATAAATTGTTCTTTTATTTTCCCATGTGCACTAGCATCATTATGCTCGGAAAAGTAGAAAACAATCTGCTCCGAAAACAATGATTGTGTAAATGGGTCTTCATGTGATCAGTTTTAAGAATACATCAGCTGTCTGTGTTTCCCGTTCACGTACAAGTAAAAAAACAAAACATAATCCTAAATCTATCTGTTAAGTTTAAAATGAGGCTGAGCAGACCTTCTGCCAAAGCACGATGCCCAAAACCTTTACCCATTCATTAAGGGTGGTAGGAGTGCTGAGTCATGATTCTGAGGCATAAAAACATATTTTATGGTAAAATCATAAAGCCCACATCATTTTAGCAGTTATTTTTGTTGTGCATTCCTTATTTTAGACCCCTAAACCCACAAAATATAGGGAAAGTATGTATAATGGCCATTTGTTTGACTGCAAAAATGAGTCTTGGCTGGTTTTATTCCATATAATTATGTGTAAACTGTAGTAAAGAGCTGTCAATGGTTTTTTTTTTACCCTTCTCAGTTATATATAAATCTTCTTTTCTTACTCTTCTTATCAGCATACTCTATTCTATTTATCAGGATGATTTTATGATCTATTATTCCATGAAAGGTTGGTCATTTCCATAGGTAGAGTATACAGGAAAATTTTACTTTCCGAATTCAAAGGGCTCTGGTGGACGTTCTTCTGCTCCAAATGGGATGAAAATAAGACAATTGGCACTTCAGATGATGTTCTCATCATATATTACATAAAACCAATTGTTCAGAACCCAGGCTTGTTCTACCGACTGCCAGATGAGAAATGTGATCTGTCACGTAACTCAATCCGACGTTTGGCTTTGTGCTCAGCCAAAGAACCCTAAACCACAAAGCTCACTTTAGGGTACAGTTTTTATGCCCATTTTGAAGCTAGATAAGGTTTGAAACTCTGTAGTTATTGAGTCACCATCAGCACTTTGTGAACTAACCCTGTAAGTTTCTGTGGTCTCCACTACGTTGCCGTAGTTCCCAAATACTCCTATTTTTCAATCATTTGAAATGTGAGAACGTATAATATTAACTTAAAGCGGAAATACTGAAGCTGAATTCAAAATGGCAGCATTCAAGATACCATCAGGTCGGTCACATATTCTAATAGATTTCCCCCTACTGTTTGTGTCTAAAACTGGATCACCTTCTTTCAGTCCATTTTCATCTTATCTTGATATATTTATTATAGACTTCATCGGTACAGCATTCAGAGCTTGTTCTTTGCACTCAATAAATAAGAAAAGTAAGGCAACAATGTATTGTTCTTGGACAAAGATACCTTTTTCTTGATGATTTAGAAAAGAAAAGAGAACACAGATGAGTATTGTGGAACACCTGCAAGGCTTGTCATCCAACACATTGAAATATGAAACCTGACAATAAATGGTTAAGATGTGTCCTTTAAGCTTAGAATAAACACTCATGGACACTCATATAGCTTTACTTATTTTTTTTTTATTGAAGTTTGTCTTTTTTCTTTTGCGGGTTTGAGGGATATGGGGCAGGACTAGGCAATCCAGTGGCCAGTAAAGCATTATGGGATATACAGCAGCAGGACTGCCTATAGTTTGCATGTCTGGTATAGGAATAAACAATAAATACAATTGTCAATAAATAAAAAAATCCCTAGAGACATTTCCAGATCCTTTACAGTGTGTAAGTGACACTAATAGTAATGAGCACTTTTCAAGGCATTGCACTTACTGTACTTGAGAGAGTTTATCGACAAACAACCTAAGGGCCCTACTACATGGAAAGATTACCATTAAATCATTCGAATTTAAGCAATAATCATTTCATGTGTATGTAGGCAACGATCAGACAACTAACATATTCGTTCGTATGTTGTTGATCGCATATGACCATAAATTCATCGTTAATCATTTGCTAATCGTTCCTAAATTTTTCTGTGTATGTACACATCGTTCGTAATTGTGAACGTCCGTAGACTAGAGTATAGTAATTAACGACTATCGTTCCATGTATTAAGGTGAATGCTTCTAGGTCGTTCCCAAAAGCGCTTGTTTGCAATCACTAACCGTTAATCGGTGGAAACTAAAAATTGCTTCATCTACTAGGTCCCTAAGGCTGTTATATGGTTTACTCCACCTCCACAAAAGCCAGTATGTAGTTGGAGGGCACTTGGAACACAAAGATGCTCTTTCACATGCTACATATAGACCTACGGGGGCTTCTGTGTCTTAAAAAAGTGTTCACAAACTAGTCGCTAAGCCTGCTTCATATAAATACTTCCCACTGCGGTTTAGAATCTATACATAAGGCATGTGCATGCAGTAGAATTGGGATGTCTTTAGTTAAGGTGCTATAAAGTTGTCAGCTGATGACACTATTATAATGAAAATGCTAATATATATGTTAGTCGTAGACTTTTATGATGTTAGTAGGTGCCAACACTCACTCAGGATTTCTAATAGGACATTGGCTCACTTTAGCAGCAACCAGGGAGAGAAAGCAAGTGCAATGGTTTGTAGCTGTATTCACTCTATGATCATGTGCCCTGGTAAGACAGCTCAAACATACTACACGACTCATCCCAGCTCTCATCCACATTCAGCCTTTTCCAAAATGACTTCTGCTTCTTCTGCAATTCCTTACGCACACACCGGGGGCATGGGACAGTTTTCACTTTGCAGTCACTGTGGAAGACAGCTCCACAGTTCTCGCACCTACAATAAAAAATAAAAATAGTGAAATAATTATTATTGATCAGTCAGAACTGTTTACATATGTATGGAGTGGCACATGCCACACATTAGCTGCTTTTCTCTTAAAGGAAAACTTCCACAAAGTTTCAATGAAAAACCCTTAAACAGGTACGCAAGACTTTTTTTTTTTTTCCAAATCAACTGGTGTCAGAAAGTTGTACTATTGGACAAAGGTGGCAGCAGAAAGCAGTTTGTCAGATTGGAAACAGTTCACAAAGGCTTCAGCATTTACATGGACTATTGTCACGAACGTCCCAGAGCAGGGGTTGGACAAAATAACCAGAACACTTCTGTATTTTTACATTGAACTCTTCTTGACACAACTGTCATCATAGTAATACTCCAATTTATGTCCCTCAGTCACATAATTTATATCAGTTCTTTTCAATTCTAGTCCCCATGGCCACCAACAGGTCATGTTTTCAGGATTTCCTTAGAATTTCACAGGTGATACTATAATCGTATAGGACACAAGGGGCCATTTTTACTGTATGATGGCTCATTAGGTATCATAACTGATTAATTCATTTTGCAAACTGTGGTAGCCTGTCTTTACTGTCTTGGGACTCCTTGGGCCCTTGTTTCTTCTATATGCTTACCCTGTTATTATTGCTTACTGTACAACATATTCATTGATATGTTGTTATAAACATCGAAGAAGTTCATTGAAAATCTCAGTTAAAAAAATTAAAATAAATAAACAAACACACCAGCCTACTGGGCAGTTCCAGAACATGCTCAGTTGTTGTCACACATGTTCCGGGGAGCTGGGGGGAAAAGCGGGTCTGGGAGCCAATGACTCCTCGCTGCATCAAAGCATTTCTAAGGGCTCATTAGGCACCTGCCTGTCCACCCCGGTAGTGTCCTGTTGTTTAACCCTTCCTGTGCTGCAACATGTAAGTAACACAAAGTGGTTAAGCTCTGCATCACTTACATGTTGAAGTACAGAAAGGGTTTAAGAGCAAGGTACTACATTTATACCTCACATGCTTCTGCAGTGATGACCTCAAACCTCTGCACTGGAGCCCCACACATTTTTCTACTTGCGGGCAGCCTCAGAACAGAGGCCATCAGTGCAGGAGCCAATGAGGCATGAATGTAGTGTCCTGTTCTTTACTTTGTATTACATGCTGCAGCACAGAAAGGGTTAAAGAGGAGGACACTATATTCATGCCTCATCAGCTTCTGTACTTCGGTCATACACACCATGGCTCAGGAGTCCTGCACATTTATTTTATTTTCAAATCAAATTTTGCGATTTAAAAAAAAAAAAAAATCTAATTGTGAGCCCCCCAAAGGTGAAATAATTGAATTAATCGCCAAGCCCTATCTCACATATACATGTGATGTACAAAAAAAGTATAAATGGGGCTTTATTCTGCTATTACCTAGTCATCAGCTACAAAGTCACTTGCACACATTACAGAGGTTATCCAGGATTAGAAAAACCACAGCTACTTTCTTTCAAAAACAGCACCACCCCTTTCTCCTGGTTGTTTGTGGTATTGCTATTAAAGGGGTACTCCAGCAAAAAAAAAATTTCTTTTAAATCAACTGGTGCCAGAGATTTATAATTTACACTTCCAGTACTTATCAGCTGCTGTTTGTCCTGCAGAAAGTGCTTTATTCTTTCCAGTCTGGACAGCAGGAGAGGTTTTCTACGGGGATTTGCTGCTGCTCTGAACAGTTCCTGTAACAGACAGAGGTGGCAAAAGAGAGCACTGTGTCAGACTGGTAAGAATACACCACTTACTGTAGGAAATGCAGCAGCTGATAAGTACTGGAAGACTGGAGATTTTTTTTTATAAATGTATAAATCTAAAATTACAAATCTCTAGCACTTTCTGATACCAGTTCATTTGAAAGAAATTTTTTTTACGCTGGAGTAACCCTTTAAGCTCCACTTACTTCAACAGAACTTAGCTGAAAAACCACACCAAAAACTGAGAACACGAGCGGTGCTGTTTCCGGAAGAAAGCGGCCATGTTTTTCTAAGCCTGAACCGCCCTTATGTTCTCTTTGGTGAATTACAAACCAGGCTGTGTTAACACAATTTTCTAAAAATGTTTACCAAAAAGGAACAGCTTCTTAAAATGTAAAGTAACGACATACAGGTATGGAGGTGGAGAATAGAAGTGTAAGTAGTTTTACAAGTTTCATAAAATATAATATTTCGTTTCATTGCAAAATGTAATATCTTAGAGAATGTTAAAATAATTTTGTCAATTTCATTGCACTCCTATAATTCAATGGTGAATGAATGATATTATGTTAAATGTACAAACACAACATGGCTCTGGCTTTTTGATCAGAAACGAAATCAGACCTTTTTATATTTCAGAGATCTGGTAAGTGACCTAAATACTGGCTGTGCTAATGGAATGTCAAATTGCTCGTGGTGTATAAAGCAGCACAAATACACATGAAATTGGCCTACTAGGAGTGATGGACGGCAAATAGCTGTTAATTGGCTCTACTTTATATAATGGAAAGTAAATAGATGTTGGCTCACATCGGGACAGGGGTCTAATGGACAGTAAATAGACATCAATTTACTTCACTGGGAATAATAGGATACAAACAGACTTCAAATTGTTGTATTACTCCCCACAGATTGGGATTAGGAAACAATTTGCTGAAATAAAACCAGCAAAGGCAAAAGTCAAAGCACAGAGATTATCTGAGTTTAAATATAAACGACAGGTTCACAAAATGAATATCAATTTTGTTAAAAAGATTTCCTTCAGAACTTTACAGGTTTAGAGCAAGAGGTTGGAAACAAAACAAAACTCTTTATTATGTTCTGAATTAAATATGTCACCTGGTTTATGCTGTCCTATCTAAAGGTAACATGAAATAGCGGCAAAGACCCTGATCGCAGCACTCTGTTAATAAATTAAGACTACAGGTGGGCTTACTTTCACACAACAAAGGTGCTGTAGTACAGCAGCCATGCCTGATTTTGTATAAACCATGCCCTTTGTTGAGTAAGGCACAAAAGTGTAAAAAATTGTCTAAAACACTTGGAAAATTTAAAGGGGTATTCCACTCAAACATAACTTTTCATATGTTTTTGCCCCTGGCAAGACTAAGGCCATGTTCACATGGCGTATGAGACGTACTGCAGTACTGGCCGGATGATCTTTCGGGCCACAGTGTTCTGATGCCCGCATCAGAACTCCTTATAGCACACAATGAAGCAAGCAGCCGGAGCCCTTCGCTTCATTGTGCGCGTTGACATGGTTTCCTAGGGGAGCTATTCACTGAATTGCGGCCGCAGAAAACTGACATATCAGTCTCAGTCTTTCCTTTATGACCTGTTCTCTGTTCGTAGTCTAAGGGCCCTATTCCACCGGACAATTATCGTTTGCATGATCGTTAACGATCTCAAACGACCGCTATTGCGAAAGACCTGAAAACGTTCACTCATTTCCATGGAACGATAATAGTTACTTATGATCGTATTTGCAATAGTTTTTTCTTCGCTATTTCTTCGCTATTGCGTTCGTATCTACTGCGAACGACCTTACGACGTCTTATTCAATGTGAATGATTTGCGAACGTTTTCCAAACGAGCAACGATAAAAATAGGTCCAGGTCTTATAAAGCGATCAACGATTTCTCGTTTGGTTGTTAATCGTTAACTGCATTTCAACCGAACGATTATCGTTTAAATTCGAACGATTTAACGATAATCTGAACGATAATCGTCCGGTGGAATAGGGCCGTAAAACAATTTATTCCATACAGCTCTAAGCTGTTGCTTTCTGCTGAAGATACAAAAAAGTGTGAGCTTTTCTCTCCTTCTGTCCCTCCTCTCCCTCTCTTCTGAGTCGGCTGATGTAAACAACTCCCTATCTGCAACTTTGTAATGCCGGGAGGGTTAATCAGAGTGAGTTTATCAGCAACTTGACCTCAGAATAACCCTTCCAGCATTACAAAGAAGCTACAAAGATGCAGATATAGCCTGCCAGGGACTTGATTACATCAGCCATTTTTAGAAGGGAGGTGGGGGGAGATGAAGACAGAAAGAAGCGCTCACACACAGTTTTTTGTGTCTTCAGCAGAAAGCAGCAGCTCAGAACTGGCGGAGGAAGACTGAATCGATATGGCTCTGGCCGCTCCCTCCATAGTGTGCTGTGGGGAGTTCTGATGTGGACACGCACGGATGCGTCCGCATCAGAACCCTGCGGCCCTAAAGATCATCCGGCCGGTACTGCAGTACCGGCTGGGATGATCTTTTCAGAGTCCGGACGGTTCTAGGAACAGCCTCCTACATTGTGTGAACATAGCCTTAGGCCGTATGCACACGCTCACTATTTTTCGTAGAGTCCTCCTGCTATGCACCCGAGCAATCCCCAAAAAATTATGGATTGGGCATATGTAGTGCTTTTTTTTCTACAAAATGTCAATTATAATTCATCCGTAATTTTTTTTACGGAAATACGGATGCCAAACAGGTTACAATCCATAAAAAATAGCGGATCCCATTGATTGAGAGCTCCGCATTAGGACATATCCTTTTTTTTTCAGCATTTGTTTGCATCCTTGTAATCTACTGATCCGTAGATTACGAGACGTGTGAATAAGGCCTTAGTCTCGCCATGGGCAGGAACATATGAAAAGTTATGTTTGAGAAGAATACTCCTTTAACATTATGAAAATTAGTTTGTTTTTAGCGTCGGATATTATGGCACAGACAGTTTCCCTAGAGCATATTTTGCACTAGTTTTCATCAACTCACTATTTATGAGCTGTAGAGGGAGCCAAGTACACCAGTTCTGCTGAAAATAGGTATATATAATAGGTGCAATATTCATGAGCTAACAATGTTAATAGCTGTTAATCAGGGTTTAAGCTGCAATATATAAGGATTGAAAAGGCAGTGACAGACTCTGATTGCAACCCTCAAAGAAGAGGAGCTTCTGCCCCCTCATATCTCCATTATAAGGCTGGGTTCACACTACGTATATTTCAGTCAGTATTGTGGTCCTCATATTGCAACCAAAACCAGGAGTGGATTGAATACACAGAAAGGCTCTGGTCACGCAATGTTGTAATTGAGTGGATGGCCGCCATTTAATGGCAAATATTTGCTGTTATTTTAAAACAACGGCTGTTATATTGAAATAATGGCAGTTATTTACTGTTATATGGCGGCCATCCACTCAATTTCAACATTGTATGAACAGATCCTTTCTGTGTTTTTAATCCACTCCTGGTTTTGGTTGCAATATGAGGACCACAATACTGACTGAAATATACGTAGTGTGAACCCAGCCTCAAGCAGTACTGAGCAGTGAGTCATGCACTGAGGTGAGACCAAAGACAGCTTATATACAGTTTTTGCCTGTTGTATGTTTCAAAAAACACTCCATTGACTGGGGAAAAAAAATTACGGTAGATAAAAAAAAATCAGTTTGTGATTGGCTTTGTAATTGTTCTAGGCAATAAAATAAGGTGCAAGGGACTTCTTCTATGTCATAGTTCTACCAATGTAGTGATCACCCGGGCAGCCCCCAGGCTCTAACCCGCTCGCTGCCCACATGTGTAATAGTGCCGGCAGCGAGCGGGGAACAAGGAGCAAGCGAGCGCTGACCTGACAGGTCGGCGCTCGCTTGCTCCCTCTTGATGCCCCTTGTGATAGGGGCTTAAGTTGAGCATCAAAACTATTAAAAGTTTGGTAGCTGCATTGCTTAGACAGGCCAGTAAAAGATTATCCTGGTATCTAATGAATATGAGGCCTTTTTCCTGGCTCTATATGGCAGTCTGGAATTTCTTCACAAAGAGATAGTTGAGCAGATTAATGTATGGAGAAACAGGTAAACATACAGTGTTAAATCTGCATTAGTCAATCCGTTATCATAGTCATTTGTCACAGGGGTGATTTGTGGTGACATGAATGCAGCTGTGCAGGAGTATGTGCATATGAAATGACTAATGGCTGTGATAGTAGAATTAGCACTGTGTTCTCTGCCTGGCACACCCTTCAGCTTGGCTGATACCTCTGCTCACCCGTACCTCTTATCAGCAAACTTTAGTGTAACTGACTCCAATAAAATGGCTGGGCTGTCTAGAAGCACCTGCTGCATCTATCCAAAGGTCTCCACCCAGGAAAGAAAATGAAAGATAAAGGTGAGCAATGGCTAAATAAAAACACCCAGACAAGGAACATGAGCCATTAATCTTGACACTTATTAACTTAAAGTGAGGAGGGCAAGGGCATTTCTTGAATAATAATTATTATTGTAAAACAATACAGTAAAAAAACAAATGCTTGCAGAAATTGTGATTTTTATATTTAAAATTCATGAAAATATGGGCCCTATTACAATGACGAATCAGGCCGATTATCGCTCCCTGCTAGCTTCAGGCCACTCCTGGCACTGTCGGAAGTGACAGGCCATTCAGCCAATCACCGGGACAGTGCATGAAAGATCTGTTGTATGTGACCCTACCCTTAAATATTGTGATCGTATTTCATGGGTCTCCAAACTGCGGCCTTCCAGCTGTTGCAGTACTACATTTCCCATTATGCCTAAGCAGCCAAATCTAAGGCCTTAGCTGTTCGGGCACAATGGGAATTGTGGTTTTGAAACAGCTGGAGTTGGAGACCCATGTCGTATTTGATCCATTTTAGTTTATTTTTTGTTAGATTTAGATTAAATTTCAATTTGACAGCAGATTTCCAATATGTATAGATGAGCTGCCATACAGATAGAAACCAGCTTAGAATTAGCTATTGTGTAGTGGTAATGGCTATTCTGCAGCCAATGTCAGAGAACATAAAATTGTAGTGACTAAAGTCTATGCAATAAACCTGTTAATGGTAGTAAAAGTGTTATCAAGTATGTGGAAATGTTCCCTAAAGGCTTAACAGATTATGGATCAATTCAGGCCATAATTTAGGAGCAAAAGCAAGCCATGTATACAATAAAAGTTACACAGTAACCACACCAGTAAAGGGATAGGATGGTATGTATGCTTACTATGTGTTTACGAGACAATAAATGTTTGAAGATTCTACTGGTAAAGTTCAACAACACTGATTCCACTTATAATTTCCACTGACAAACAGATCATACAATATGTTAAAGTCTAAATTAAAATATTATTGTTACATTTACACATACTGTGGTGGGAACTGACTATTCCTGGCAGGGTGAGGGGCAGAAGTTTTTGCTGTAGTCCAAAAATATCTGAAAATATGGCCAAAAAATGTTTTAAAAAAGGGACAAAAAAGGGTCCTAAAGGATTTAAAAAAATTGGAAAAAAAATAAAAAAAATAAGGAAGTTTAGTTCCTAAAAAAGGATGAGGTTAGAAGCCTGCATGTTTTCCTGATGCATCTTAAGGCCGGGTTCACACAGCGTATGACACCGGCCGTTCTGTGACACTTCAGTGGAGTTTTTCCTGGACGGTACTGCAGTACCGGCTAGATGAACTTAATTTCTTTTGATTTGGTCTTGTGCGGCCACTATTCAATGAATAGCAGCAGCACAAAACTGACACCCAGTTTTCAGTATGGCTGCAAAGAATCCAGGCCAGAGTGTATACAGAGTGTATACACTCCGTCTGTGATTCCATAGCAATTAAAGCAATCTACAATTTCATCAAATAATGGCTGTGGTTGCAAAACTGCCGGTGTTTAATGAAATTATACACTGTTTGAACTTAGCGAAAAGAAGTAGTTCAGCAAAAAAAAATCTTTCACATCAAATGGTGCCAGAAAGTGCCAGAGATTTGTAATTTACTTCTATAAAAAAAAATCCAGTCTATTGGTACTTATCAGCTGCTGTGTGTCCAGCAGCAAGTGGTGTATTCTCTCCAGTCTGACACAGTGCTCTCTGCTGCCACCTGTGTTCATGTCAGGAACTGTGCAAGGCAGTAGAAAATCCCCATAGAAAACCTCTCCTGATCTCCAGACTTAAACGAATACACCACTTAATGCAGGACATACAGCAGCTGATAAGTACTGGAAGACATGACATTTTAATAGAAGTAAATTATAAATTGCTGGCACTTTATAGTACCAGTTAATTTGAAAAAGAAAAAAAAATGTTTTGCTCAATGAAAAAGGATAATTTATGGATCCATTTTCAGTCCAAAAGCTAAATACCAAAATGAACTGTGGAATAGCTGATTTAGCAAACCCTGCTGTATATTAAAGGACAACTCCGGCGGGACCCCCCCCCCCACAAAAAAAACACAGACACACACAGACACCATACTTACCATCCCTCCGGTGACGATCGCCATTCCATTCGCCCGCAGTCCGCCTCACCGTCACCTGCGTCTGCCGTCCAGCGATGTCTCTTACTTCCGGGTCCATGGGAGAGAAAAGGCTGCCAGTGCACTTTCCGACATGCGACCCCCCCCCCCGTGGAAGTTAAAGAATGTATACATTACCTATTACGGTCGTCACCGCCCTCTTCTCCCGGGCGGCATCTGGTGACGACGACGTCAGAGCCAGGGGGGCGGTCAGGGTCTACTTCCTCCTCAGCGTCTTTATTGAAAGTGAATGGGAAAGAAAAGGCTGCTGGTGCACATGCACACCGGCAGCCTTTTCATTGGCTGGAGCACATCACATGGCTTCCAGCAAGCTCAGCCAATGTGATGTGCTCCAGCCAATGAAAAGGCTGCTGGTGCGCATGTGCACCAGCAGCCTTTTCTCTCCCATTCACTTTCAATAAAGACGCTGAGGAGGAAGAAGACCCGGACCGCCCCCCCCCCGACTCTGACGTCATCGTCACCAGATGCCGCCCCCGGAGAAGAGGGCGGTGACGACCGTAATAGGTAATGTATACATTCTTTAACTTCCGCGGGGGGGGGGGACTTGACCCCGACTGAGCATCTGTCACAACCTACCAGCACCTTATTGGTTACTGCAAGCCCATCTTGGTGCTGTTCATGCTGTACATGACGGTTAATCTGCATATTAGCTTACAATTATAATAATGTGACTGTACTTCTCATTTTGCATTTTGGAATTACTAACCAGTGCGCACCAATATAATAATTGACACAAAAAATATATCTTGCACAATGCTGTCAGCATGTTAAATACTTGGCAAGCAATAGTAAATCCCCCATGTATTGTTTTTTTGCCATTTTTGTTAGTGCCATTGTTGTGCATGCTGTGCTTTTAATACTCCCCCCCCCTCTATTGTTATAGCAAAAATTCTTATAAAAACAAACGCAAAACGTAAAAACCATTGGAAAGCATAACAAGTTAACATGCATTATAAAATACAGTGACAATGTGTGTAAAGGAATGCTCTTTGGTATATTTTAATGAATATAATGGAAGTTTTTATTTCATAGAAAGACATAGGGCACATTCTTAAAATGTTTTTTTTACATTGCTCCTTTTGTATCAAATCAAGCATGTGGCATAAAAGCATATCAGTCCTAAAAATTATTAAGACTTATTCTTTTGCTCAAAAATTCTAGGAGAGCATGAAGGGAAAAGGGTCGGAAGGTAAATCCACAAGGGATAATGTCGCAGTTGTTGCTGAGTTGCTGCTGCGGATTTGGAAAAAAAAAGCCATTATATTTGCAATTGTGCATTTATGGTGGATTTTGAGTTCCCCACTATGGCGGCATATCATGCAGCATAAACTGACATACTGTACTGTGGATTTCCACACAGATTTTCAGCATCTTGCAAATTCCCTCCACTTTTCAGTAATATGCAAGAGATTTTTCACATCACAAACCTCTGCAGAAAATTTACATTAAAACCACCCTGTGCCAAAGTGCTCTTGAAGCTACGTGTACCCATAATTCCACGCCTCTTTAAAGGGAAGCTGTAACATTGAAAAGATTTTGTCCAATCTGCAGACAACACAAAGCTGAGCAGGCTGATGTATGGTTATGTGGAAAAACTTTCAGGATAACTTGTCACTAAAGATGAGCGAACCTCGAGCATGCTCGAGTCCATCCGAACCTGATCATTCGGCATTCGATTAGCGGTGGCTGCTGAAGTTGGATAAAGCCCTAAGGTTGTCTGGAAAACATGGATACAGCCAATGACTATATCCATGTTTTCTATATAGCCTTAGGGCTTTATCCAACTTCAGCAGCCACCGCTAATCGAATGCCGAACGATCAGGTTTGGATGGACTTGAGCATACTCAAGGTTCGCTCATATCTACTTGTCACATACTCATATAAAGCACTGCTCTTTATGGGCTAAAAAGTCAAGTGGACAGTCCTACTCCGTGATTGGCAGTAATCTGTGTATTACATAAAGACCTGCCAGTCACTGAGTAGGACTGCCCACTTGACTACTTACCCTGGAATAAGCAGAAATATAAATAAATAAGGCTAAACTTACGTTTGGTAAAACTACTAATTGTATTATATTGCACTGTACTGAGCGGTCACTTAATAGTTAAAATTCAACCATTAGTGCTACACAAAAGTAAAGTGTAGCCCTGGGGTCCATGACAAGCCCTTCTTCATGCATACACAGTATTTTGGTCCTCATTGCGGCCCTTTAATATATAGTGCTGATGTGTCTTGGCCAGTGATTGGCTGAGCGGGCAGCTCCTGTGGGGCTGGCACGTCGCAGGAACCAGAAAACATCACTGAGCTGAGGTGCCTGGGAGATTTTAGAACATCAGCTGCAATTGACAGGGGCAGGTGAGTGTGCCTTGTTTTTTCTTTTTCCAATACCCTGTGTTCATTATTTACTTATTTTCCTAGGGACTGGACAATAATGAATGTGGAGATTATTCAGTTATTTCTTCATATATATCACCTATACTAAGGGAATGTTACATTAATTTGAAGCACCTTTACCTCAAGTGAATTTAGAAAAAAAGTTGGATGTGATTTACAGCTTGAGTCCTTGGATTTCCAAATTCCTTGGCCTTAGTCCACGTGCTGGCTCCTCCCATGATTAGGTAAAGTAATCTTTTCCAGGTACCTGACTGGCATTTATAGCAAGCTCATTTACTTGTTTTATAGCTGGGCAGGATGTGACAGGATAGCGATGCCGCGGCTTCTGAAAGCGGCTAATTAGTTGTGCTGATTCTGTTTGATTTGGAAGCATTTAGTAACAAAGGAATGTGTCATACTGATGAAGTGAGCACAGGGGTATATCATGTGCGCGCTGAGCCCAGGTGAGTGCAGGAACCAAGTATTTTGTTTGCTTAAGGTCTGACACAAATAAATGCACTGCAAACAAGTGGCCAGGTAATAGACTATTCTATTCATCGGGGCTACAATGTAATGTGTTACTAGCTCATCTCCTGCCATACCAACAGCGAAAAGAAAAGAAATGAAAAATGAGCTGTCTGGGCCTGGACCATCTCTCATAATATAAAGAACAACTGCAAACAGACATGGCTGACATGAAGCTTGACAATGAGGATGTAAATGAGGGGAAATGCTGTTTGCACTAAAAGCACTCAACTATGAGGCAGCTTTCTGCATACTGGGGAGGCAAAAACAGAAATCAGAACCCATTTAAAGAAGTAATCTTTTATTTTTTTACTCATATGAAACTTTTTCACTATCTGTATTCCTGCAGTGTCATCAGTTTCATCCAGTTCAGCTGCATCCATACATTTCATTATGCAGCTGGGTCATGTGACCACCAGTCTGTCAATTAATAAATGCTCTAATATGTTGGTATATAGACAAGATAGCAGTCTTTCCTGTGCGACCGCCTTCCAGTGGAGTAGAGGATTATGTTATTGCTCATTACCTTTCTAGCAGCCCTCAAACCCTTCTTCTCCCCCTCAGCCCTATCGATATGTCTCCCCACACACTTAATGCTGCCCTAGGAAACCAGCAGTGCAGGCATGGTAGTATGTGAGTCCATACAAATTATATATTTTTTTAAATTAATCTTTATTTAAATCCTTATGTACAAAACTTTACATTCCATTTACAAAAAATCTTGTTTCCCTTATCCCTCCCTTTTTCCCCACTCCTGCCGCCAAGGGGAGAGAAAAGAAAATCCCCAAACCTTTTTGAAAATTTTCATATATTTTTACACAATTTTGTCAGTTCCCTATGTTCAGACACATAGAAGATATTCCTTTTTTTCACTATTAACAACCTACTATAAAACAGTGCACAAGCCTGGAGAACAGAAATGGCTGCACATCGCACCCATGGTTGATACAAAAGCTTGTTCAGCTACATTAAAAACCAACATCAGAAGTTAGTATATAATTTGATCAAACCATATTGCCTCATGTACCACGTGCAGGTCTTCTGATATATGAGTCCCTACACTAAACGACACTGTGCTAGTCAGCGAACGCCAACCCCGCAAAGCAAGCGCAACCAGGGAAGGAGGGGCCACTGAATGGCCCTGCAACCCCACTGTCACAGGACCAAACCCCAAGGGCCCCCCCAAACTATAAGACAGTAACCTCAAATTCTCCTGAGCCAATCGCTGCCTTACCATAATCCCACAATATAATTAATTTGGGAGATATTGGGAATTTTACTCCCACCTTCTCAGATATTCTTTCATATTTCTTTTGTGTCTAATAAATTAGCAGCTCCGAACAGGACCACATCGTATGACAGAACTCAGCTGCATTTGAACCACATTGAAGGCATTTATTCTCCTTCCATGCTTTAATCTTATACAAGAAACCTGGAGTATAGTAAAGACAATGCATTATGTTGAATTAAATTAACCTAATTCCCTGATGCCGAGGCTTTTTTTTACATCCTGATATATCTCCATTGTGCCTAAACTCCTCCTCCCATTTATTCTTACGTCTTCCATTAAATCTCTATAGATTGTGCTAACTAATTTCTTCCTAATCAATTCATTTCTCAACTTCTCTATCAATTAAGGGAGTTGCAGAATGAATTTTTATTTATTCAACTTTTTACTCCCAGGTCTGTAACTATGACAAGGGGGCATCCTCTACGTCTAGAGAAAAGAAGGTTTCACTATCAGCACAGAGGAGGATTCTTTACTGTACAAGCAGTGAGACTATTGGACTCTCTGCCACATGATGTTGTCATGACGGATTCATTAAATAAGTTCAATGGAGGCCTGGATGCTTTTCTTAAAAAATATGATATTACAAGTTATTGGCATTAGATTTCTGGTGATAAGTTGAGCCAGGGATTATTCTGATTGCCATTTTGGAGTCAAGAAGGAATTTTCTCCCTATGATGGGGCAATTGTTATCTGCTCAAAGGGGTTTTTACCTTCCCCTGGATCAACACAGTAAGGTTTCTCTAGGTTGAACCTGATGGACTCTTGTCTTCTTTCAACCTTTTTAACTATATTACTATGTAAGGGTAAGTTTTAACGTCCCATATTCAAACCATGAGATATCTTGGAGGTTATATTCTACATAACTCTTTTCCCAACTCTTTATTTCATCTTTAGCCCAGATATCTTCTACATACCATATACCTGCCTTACCTTGTTTTGTTTTTTTTAAATATCCCAAGTTTTTTGACTTCCCTCAAGTTGTTATTCAACCAAATCGGGCAAACCCCATGATTTCCTCTAACTAACCCCACTTCCTTACGAGATTTTTAACTATAACCCAATCTTGCCATTGAATTTCAAGTCTCCATGTTTCCAGGAACCTAAAAATATCCATTATTTCCTCATCTACATTATTATTTAAAGGGGACCTGTCACTCCGGCTGCCGGGGTGAAGCCCGTCTGCCCCTGGTGGAGCCCCTTATACTTATCCGCCTCTCGAAGTCCCGGTCCCCTGGAGCAGTCAGACTCATCTCTTATAAGCATGCACACGGCTTCCGACAGGGACTTCTCAGCAGAGTGATGGGGTCCGAGACCCGGACTTCGAGGAAGGGGTAGGTATAAGGGAATTCACTGAGGGGTCGGGTGGGCTTCACCCTGGTCCTTTTTAAAAAGTTAAACAATTTATTTCGTTTTCAGTTAGCAAACCTTTGAGTCTATAAAGTAAGAAAGTAATAATTCACATATCGGGTAAACTCAACGCTACCCTTCTACTTGGGGCACATAACCCTTCTAATTTCATCTGCACCCTCTTACGCCCCCAAATCAGGGCATTAAATGCCATAAATTATTAGTTACAGTGATACCACTACCACTGTCTTCACACTGTTTTCTTTTTCAATGTAAAGACTCTATTGTGCCCTATGTGATATATCCTGATACTGTACTCTCTTATGTGTGAAAGAGCTAAAACCACTCACAGAGACAGGCTAAAGTTCATATGAGATTCTATAATGTGAACTAGAGGACAGAAGTCACTGATCTAGTGTTGCACTCAGGACTAAAAAAAATGCACAAATAATACTCTGCACCCATTATCTCTGCAAAGCCAAAACCATTATGGATAATGTAGGCTGCAGTAAGAGAGACATGTCCGAAGTGAAATAGTAATCAAGATGGCAGACAACCCTTGCCTACCACAATAACTAAAAAAGGCATGGACAAGGCATACACAAAGGCAGTGGCATAGCTACCCATACCATGGCAGAATAAGCAACTGCTATGAGGCCCAGGCCCTCCGGCAAAGCATGGTCTGCCTCCTTCACATGACCCGATGCAATTCTTTGGCCTTTTGTTCTACCATTTCCCTGTTGCACCAGTTATGTCACTTGTGCAGCACCAGGGATCTGGGAGAACAAAATGCCACAGGACTGTGCTGGGTCCATGTGAGTATTGGGGGGGAAGGGGGGACGGCTGCACAGGATTCATGGGGCCCCATACAGTTTCTTGCTATGGGGCCCCATTAATCCTAGCTACGCCCCTACACAAGGGCCTCTGCTTTATTATTTTAAATATCCTATGACAAAATAGAATATATTTTTAACAATTATCATTTTTTTTTTGTATTCTAGAAGCACAGACAGGTATATAAAAGATACCATGCATTTTCTTAACTTAAGGGGAATATACCACTAGGTACATCGCTTTGGGTTTTTTACATGAACAGACCGTGGATGCTGGTGGCGCGGTCCTATTTTTGAACTGCCGCCCGGTCCCAACACATAACGCTGGTCTGTTACTGAGCAGCGGCCCACCCCAGAGCACTGGGGGCAGGCCCGCTGGCTCCCAGAGTGACAATCTGCCCTCCCCTCTGCAACGCGGCTCTGTTAGAATCAAACTGAGCAAAGTAAGCTGGGCTGTAAAGGTAGAGAGAAGAGAGTTCTGCTGTAGAAGGAAGTTAACTCTGCTTTAAATTCAGTATAATTCTCTCCTGCCTTGTTTGAACCAATCTTTTTCAGTAGGTATATCCAGGCCCGGACTGGTAATCTGGCAAGCCGGGCAAATGCCCGCTGGGCTGGCCAGATTACCAGTCCGTGGGCCGCCCGGGCTGCATCAAAAAAAAAAATCACCGCCGCGGCCCGTTTCTCTTCCCCGTCCGCTTCTGCCCGCTCCGGTCACCGCAATCCGCTCGGTCCGCCTCCTGTCACCGGATCACAGCCTCTGCCCCCTCTGGTCACTGCAGCCCGCTCGGCCCGCCCCTGACGTGCGCCGCTAATCCAATCAACGTGGGGCCGCTGCGGCCGGCCGTGGAATGCGTGTTACGTGCACCGCAGCGGCCCCACGCTGCTCTACGTTGATTGGATTAGCGGCGCACGTCAGGGGCGGGCCGAGCGGGCTAAGGTGACTGTAGCGGGCAGAGGCTGTGATCCGGTGACAGGAGGCGGGCCGAGCGGGCTGCGGTGACCGGAGCGGGCAGAGGCGGGCTCCGGTGACAGGATGCGGACCGAGCGGGCTGCGGTGACCGAGGCGGGCTCCGGTGACAGGAGGCGGACCGAGTGGGCTGTGGTGATAGGAGGTAACAGGAGCGGGCTGCAGAGACCGGGGGCCATCTATAAAGGAGGGGGGAGAAGAGAGAGGGGGGGCCATCTATAAAGTAGGGGGGAGAAGAGAGGGGGCCATCTATAAAGGAGGGGGGAGAAGAGAGAGGGGGGCCATCTATAAAGGAGGGGGGAGAAGAGAGAGGGGGGCCATCTATAAAGGAGGGGGGAGAAGAGAGGGGGTCATCTATAAAGGAGGGGGGAGAAGAGAGAGGGGGCCATCTATAAAGTAGGGGGGGGGAAGAGAGAGGGGGGCCATCTATAAAGGAGGGGGGAGAAGAGAGAGGGGGGCCATCTATAAAGGAGGGGGGAGAAGAGAGGGGGTCATCTATAAAGGAGGGGGGAGAAGAGAGAGGGGGCCATCTATAAAGTAGGGGGGGGAAGAGAGAGGGGGGCCATCTATAAAGGAGGGGGGAGAAGAGAGGGGCCATCTATAAAGGAGGGGGGAGAAGAGAGAGGGGGCCATCTATAAAGTAGGGGGGAGAAGAGAGAGGGGGGCCATCTATAAAGGAGGGGGGAGAAGAGAGAGGGGGGCCATCTATAAAGGAGGGGGGAGAAGAGAGAGGGGGCCATCTATAAAGTAGGGGGGAGAAGAGAGAGGGGGCCATCTATAAAGGAGGGGGGAGAAGAGAGAGGGGGCCATCTATAAAGTAGGGGGGAGAAGAGAGAGGGGGGCCATCTATAAAGGAGGGGGAGAAGAGAGAGGGGGCCATCTATAAAGTAGGGGGGAGAAGAGAGAGGGGGCCATCTATAAAGGAGGGGAGAAGAGAGAGGGGGCCATCTATAAAGGAGGGGGGAGAAGAGAGAGGGGGCCATCTATAAAGGAGGGGGGAGAAGAGAGAGGGGGCCATCTATAAAGGAGGGGGGCATCTATAAGGGAGGGGGAGAGAGAGGGGGCCATCTATAAAGGAGGGGGGAGAAGAGAGAGGGGGCCATCTATAAAGGAGGGGGGAGAAGAGAGAGGGGGCCATCTATAAAGGAGGGGGGAGAAGAGAGAGGGGGCCATCTATAAAGGAGGGGGGAGAAGAGAGAGGGGGCATCTATAACAGAGGGGGCCATCTATAAGAGAGGGGGGATAAGAGAGGGGGCCATCTATAAGGGGGCTACATAGAGGGATGCATATACAATAAGGGGGTCACATAAAGTCAGCCTACCCACTAAATGAGGGTGTAAAGGGGACAGTACAGATGTGCAGTTAGTATAGAGATGAGGATGGTGTCAGAGTGAGGAGCCTAATATGTCTGTCTGCGGTGACATTAGTCAGTATGCGGTGGGATTAGTCAGTATGCGGTGGTATTAGTCAGTATGCGGTGGTATTAGTCAGTATGCGGTGGGATTAGTCAGTGTGTGGTGGTATTAGTATGTGGAGGTGTCAGTCAGTATGCTGTGATATTAGTTAGTATGTGGTGGTATTAGTTAGTATGCGGTGACATTAGTCAGTATGCGGTGGTATTAGTCAGTATGCAGTGGTATTAGTCAGTATGTGGTGGTATTAGTTAGTATGTGGTTGTATTAGTCAGTATGCGGTTGCATTAGTCAGTATGCGGTGGTATTAATCAGTATGTGGTGGTATTAGTCAGTGTGTGGTGGTATTAGTCAGTATGTGGTGGTGGTGTTAAACTGAGCACAGTGACCGGGCCAGAAGCAGTCTGTCTCTGTACACTGTGTAGTGGTGATGACCTGTAACTGCAGCTCAGCTACATAGTACAGAGACAGAAGCTTCTGACCCCATTTACTGTGTTATTATCTGTAATTCCAGTCATGGCCGTGATGATACATGTAGCCATGCTGCACTCACAACATCCTCTCATAACTTATCACCGCACGGTGAGTGGGCCTGTGTGCTCGGAAATGCCAGGGCTGATTTTTAGTCCCAGTCCGGCCCTGGGTATATCACTGAGCAATACTTGTAGATATCTAAATCTGAATTGCTTTGAGTGGTGTTCTGATGTTGATCTAAGAAAGAGTAACAGGAAAATTCTTAAGAATGGGATTAGAAGATGGCAGGCATGGAAGAAAAGTCCATGTATTAAAACACGAAAATGCCTTTTCGGCCTGATCGGCGGAAAAAATATTTGCAAAAGGTCTTTTAGCGAGTATTGTATTCGTATTGTGGCGGAGAGGAGGCGTTACGGGCGGGGGGGGAGGTTGTTGTCTTGGGGGGCGGCAGCATGCAGAGGGGGCGTTACGGGGGGCGCGGCCTCTGTGTGCGCTGCATTTATCATTTTTCCTGGGGAAAAATTATACTGAAACCTACACCAGCGTAAAAAACGCCGGACTTCATAAATGTCCCCCCATGTGGTCATCTATTGGAGAGGGAGGTTTTAACCTCTTAACGACAAAGGGCGTATATTTACGCCCTATTGCCGGTAAGGGCGTTCAGAGCGGGGCCGCGCGGCGACCCCACTCTGAACCGCGGCGGTCCCGGGTGCCGCTTGTAGCCCGGGACCGCAGGTATTAGCGGGCACGGTCCGATCGCCGTGCCCGCTAATACAGTAATCAGATGCAGCTGTCAAACATGACCGGATTCAGCTTATCCCTGGTGTCTAGTGGCGGAGATCGCTCCCCCGGGACGTTATCCCGGAGGAGCGGTCTCCTTGTCTGAAGCCGGCCGGGGACCTCTCCAAGATGGCACCGTCCCCGGCTCGGCACTCCTTTACTTCCGGCTGCAGCAGCCGGAAGTGCCTATCTCATGGATCTCTGCAGCATATCTATGCTGCAGAGATCTCTATGAGAGATCAAAGCACTTATACTAGATGTCCCCCAGGGGGGCTTCTAGTATAAGTGTAAAAGTAAAAAAAAAAAGTGTTGTTGTCAATAAAAAAGCCCCCTCCCCTAATAAAAGTCTGATTCACCCCCTTTTCCCAGGTTATAAATAAAAGTAAATAAATAAATAAATAAATAAACATGTTTGGTATCGCCGCGTGCGTAATCGCCCGAACTATTAATTAATCACATTCCTGATCTCGCACGGTAAACGGCGTCAGCGTCAAAAAATCCCAAAGTGCAAAATTGCGCATTTTTGGTCGCATCAAATCCAGAAAAAATGTAATAAAAAGCGATCAAAAAGTCGTATATGCGCAATCAAGGTACCGATAGAAAGAACACATCATGGCGCAAAAAATGACATCTGACACAGCCCCATAGACCATAAGATAAAAGTGCTATAAGCCTGGGAATGGAGAGGTTTTAAGTGACATATATTTGTTAACAATGGTTTGAATTTTTTACAGGCCATCAGATACAATATAAGTTATACATGTTACATATCGTTGTAATCGTAATGACTTGATGAACATATATAACAAGTCAGTTTACCCCAGGGCGAATGGCGTTAAAAAAAACACATTTTTTTTTTCAATTTCACCACACATTGAATTTTTTTCTGGTTTCGCAGTATACTTTATGCAAAAATTCAGCCTGTCATTGCAAAGTACAATTAGTGACGCAAAAAATAAGGGCTCATGTGGGTTTCTAGGTGGAAAAATGCAAGTGCTATGGCCTTTTAAGCACAAGGAGGAAAAAACGAAAACGCAAAAATCGAAATTGGCTCTGTCTTTAAGGGGTTAAGGGGAACTCCGGGCAGTCTTCGCCTCTCCGCTCCCTATCACATCTGCATCCTACCCTCCCACCCCTCTCCGCTCCCTATCACATCTGCATCCTACCCTCCCACCCCTTTCCGCTCCCTATCAGGTCTGCATCCTACCCTCCGACCCCTCACCGCTCCCTATCACGTCTGCATCCTACCCTCCCACCCCTCTCTGCTCTCTATCACGTCTGCATCCTACCCTCCCATCCCTCTCCGCTCCTTGTCACGTCTGCATTCTACCCTCCCACCCTTCTCCGCTTCCTGTCACATTTGCATCCTCAGTCTGTGTTCAGCAAAAGAAATGAATGTAAGACAGCAGTCACATGATCTCTGTCTCCAGGGGAAGGGGGGAAGCAGAGGGAGCAGGAGACAGAGTGAATTGCATAGAGGCCAGTTTTGTTCACTTCCTGGATGTCTGTAAACTACCGATGTGTTAGAACTGTGCAGACAAAGTAATACATTATATGGAGACATCTATTCTTTAATAGAAAATAGTTTTCCTTATCTGGAGCTCCTTTTTAAGGGTAAGTTAGGTCTAAGGTCATATACTCAATGAAGAGGTCCCTCATGAGTGATATAGTCTAAGAACTTGTTGTATGAGTACTTCAACTATTTGTACATAAAGTGCATCAATCGGTGGTGTTAACAGTAGTATTTCTCTCCACAGATGATGGAGCGCATGGCTGGTATTTGTGCCCATGCCTTGTTCAGTAGACTGTGGAGTGAGTGGTGGCAGGGCTTAATAGTTTTGAGGTCTTTGCTCTTTGGGGGGCTGTATGAGGCGCTATAATGCGCATTTTTATGTGTAGCTTTCATGTTGTAGGAGAGTCTTCAGGTCTCTGAGGCAGTGGGGTGTAGGACAGGAGGTAGTATTGCTGAAAGCATGTTGGTGCCATACTGCAAATATTTACTGCAGTGGAGTAATACCAAATGACTCTGGTGGGTGGAAAGTGGTTCCCTTACATCCAGTCTCCTTCAGGGAGCATGAGTGAGTTTGGTGTTCAGTGCTTACTCAGAGCTGCTGGGGTTTGGTCTTGGAAGCAGGAGATGGGCATCTTCATGTCTCAATGCTCCAGCCATGCAGCATAATACTTTTTCTTTTACTATACTAAAAACATAGTTGGCTATGCTTAACATGAGTATTATGCAAAATGGCAGACAAATACAACTGTATAAGTTGCATATGTAGTAGAGGATTTATTTGAAAGTGAGCATGTATATGATTTTGTATGATGTGTGGACAGGTGACCACATGTCTAAACTGCACCAGGTTTCTATTTGCAGGGAGCAGTTTTACCACTCTCATACCACACAACCTTGTTTAGATGTATTTTCAACATGTGATGTGTCTTCAGACCACATTAGCTGTCAGCACAGAACAAATATTAGATTCCTGGCTAGCCTAGAAATCTTTGAGTTGACTCTGGGGGGGGGGGGGGGTTCGCTCTGTGTTATTCTGAGACAAAGCAGAAATGTGGTTAATGGAACAGATCTGTGTTTTCTTTAGTTATGAACATTTCTGTATAAGACAGCTGATACAGGTTCTTATGCTCAGATGAGAATAGATGAATAGCTATGGATTAATAAGACTCTGAGACACAATCCTTCACAGTTTGCATTGTAGCATGCATTTTACACAGCATATGGTAATCTAAGGCCTGTACCGGAGTCTTCCCCCGCCTGTACACGTGAAAGGGCTGTACCGGAGTCTCCCCTACACACGGCAGAATTTCTGATATGATGCTGGAAGCGTGGGAACTGTATGGATATGTGCCGCGCTGTGAGGACAGAGCAGTGGCGGATTAAATGTACCCTGGGCCCCGGGCTGTCCACCCAACCTGGGCCCCCCCCCCCAGCCACCCCAGCAGGCTGTGTGGGGTATATAAGAATACAGAGGTCTGAGGGGGATTAGTATATAGAAGTGACCCCAGAACATCACTAATAGGGGATAGGGGGGATGTTTTTATTCTATCCCCTATTAGTGATGTTCTGGGGCCACTTCCCTACACTGATCCCCACAGATCTATGTATTCTTATATGCTACAAAGCATCCAGTGTATAATGCACCTAGGACCCAACTACAACAGCTGCAGGCACTACAACTCCCAGCATGTACTGACAGTCTGCAGCCCTCATAATATGCTGGGAGTTGTAGTGCCTGCAGTTGTAGTTGGGTTCTAGTTTAAAAGTTTTCGCTAGTGTACTGTAGTGACCCCGGGGCTGTGTCAGTACACTACCGCAAACAAAACACTGACCCATTTAGACCCCAATGGTACACAGGCTCTGCACACTATAGGGCTGGGTTCACACACAGTATATTTCAGTTAGTATTGTGGTCCTCATAGCAACCAAAACCAGGAGTGGATGGAAAACACAGAAAGGATCTGTTGACACAATGTTGTAATTGAGTGGATGGCCGTCATATAACAGTAAATAACGGCCATTATTTCAATATAACAGCCGTTGTTTTAAAATAACAGCAAATATATGCCATTAAATGGCGGCCATCCACTCAACTACAACATTGTGTGAACAGATCCTTTCTGTGTTTTCCATCCACTCCTGGTTTTGGTTGCTATGAGGACCACAATACTGTCTGAAATATACTGTGTGTGAACCCAGCCTATAAGTGATTACAGTGCAGTTACTAATGACTCACAGGTGACGTCTTCTCCAATTGCCGTCGCTCACTTTTTCCTTTCTTCTCTATTTGGCGCAGCATCATGAAGACTTCTCCAACCCCAACTCAACTGCAGGCGGGGAGCTGGGGGTGACTGGAGAAGGGAGGCAGCTGGGGCGACAGGGGGAGAAGCTGGGGCAACAGAGGCCGGGGAGGGGGGGGGAAACTGGGAAGGCAGGGAAGCAGCAGGGGGTGAACATGATGGGGGTATCAGCAGGGGGAGAAGATGATGGGGGTATCAGCAGGGGGAGAAGATGATGGGGGTGGCAGCAGGGGGAGAAGATGATGAAGGGTAGCAGCAGGGGGAGAAGATGATGGGGGTATCAGCAGGGGGAGAAGATGATGGGGGTGGCAGCAGGAGGAGAAGATGATGAAGGGTAGCAGCAGGGGGAGAAGATGATGGGGGTGGCAGCAGGGGGAGAAGATGATGGGGGTGGCAGCAGGGGGAGAAGATGATGGGGGTATCAGCAGGGGGAGAAGATGATGGGGGTAGCAGCAGGGGGAGAAGATGATGGGGGTAGCAGCAGGGGGAGAAGATGATGGGGGTGGCAGCAGGGGGAGAAGATGATGAAGGGTAGCAGCAGGGGGAGAAGATGATGGGGTATCAGCAGGGGGAGAAGATGATGGGGGTATCAGCAGGGGGAGAAGATGATGGGGTATCAGCAGGGGGAGAAGATGATGGGGGTCGCAGCAGGGGGAGAAGATGATGGGGGTAGCAGCAGGGGGAGAAGATGATGGGGGTATCAGCAGGGGGAGAAGATGATGGGGGTATCAGCAGGGGGAGAAGATGATGGGGGTATGAGCAGGGGGAGAAGATGATGGGGGTATCAGCAGGGGGAGAAGATGATGGGGGTATCAGCAGGGGGAGAAGATGATGGGGGTATCAGCAGGGGGAGAAGATGATGGGGGTATCAGCAGGGGGAGAAGATGATGGGGGTAGCAGCAGGGGGAGAAGATGGGGCGGCATGGAGAGCAGCTAAGGGGCAAGGGGTACAGCCGGGTGGCAGGGGTTATAGTCGGGCGGCAGGGAGCCAGGGTGAGCTTCCGGCAGAGAGAGCAGGCCGGAAGCTCACAGTGCAGCCCCGCGGTGCCCGAACTTCTCTGCTTGGCGGCGCGCAGGATGTGACGTCATCACGCCGCCAGGAGAGAAGTACGGGCACCGCAAAGACGGCAAGGAGAGAGGGGACGGTGCCGCGGCGGACTCCGACAACAGCGCGCCACAGCAGAACATCACTCGGGGCCCATTGAGCCCGGAAAGTGATGTGCTGCTGGCGCTGCTATGTAAGATCTTAATGTGGGCGGCGCGGGCCCCCCCGGAGCCTTGGGCCCCGGGCGGCCGCCCAAACCGCCCACATTATAATCCGCCACTGGGACAGAGCCATGCGGCGCATATCCATACAATATGGGAATAAGTCCTAAAAGTGAGACTGCACCTAGTGCTCAACTACGAAATCACCAATAGGTGCCACAGCCAGTTTTGGTGACTTTTTCTTCCCTCTTTTCTTGAGCCATAACCTTGTTCTATCTATATCAGGGGTATCAAACTCAAATACATAGTGGTCCAAAATTAGGAAATTGGAAAAAGTCACAGGACAACCTTGATATTTACTGAAGATTGTGGGCAGCATTCTTCACACTTGACTGTCAGGGAAGTGGCCACATCACTGCTGCACGTGGCGCCCTAATGCACGGACCGGGCAATTCACCAAACAACCAACATGTCATATCAATACTTCACCTTAGGCGCTGCACTTTTATAACACCTCCTATCCACCTGTATACAAGCTCCTCATACACAGTTCCCAAAATTTTAAAAATGCCCCCTTCTGTATTAGCTTCCTTACTAGTACCCCCTAATACAGCCCCATAAAGTAGTTGCCCTAACACAGTAATTACCTTATTTCCCCCATGCAGCAAGTAACCCCCCCACAATAGGGCCCTATATATTAGTCTGCCCCCTCCTCAAAAATGCCCTATATAGTACTCAACCCCCAATAGTACCCCATATAGTAGTCAGCCCCCTCAATAGTGCCCCATAAAGTAATCAGCCCCCCCTAAATAGTGTCCTATATAGTACCTAACCCCCAATAGTACCCCATATAGTAGTTGCCCCCTCAATAGTGCCCCTTATAGTAATCAGCCCCCCCCAAATAGTTTCCTATATAGTACTCAACCCCCAATAATACCCCATATAGTAGTCAGCCCCCTCAATAGTGCCCCATATAGTAATCAGCCCCCCTCAATAGAAGAGAGTTGTAATACAAGGTGGCGGCGCGTCCTGGCACAGGCAGTGTGGTGACATCACATATGCTGCCAGCGTCAGGTGTGTTGTGTAGAAGATTATAATAAGGGCTGCCCACTGCTCTGTCGGCGGGCCAGGCGTGTTTTTTTGTGGGACTGTTTGTATTTTGATGCCATAATTTATTGTGTCATATAATGTATTGTAAACATAAATAACTAAAATAAAAAGTGGTATGGAATTTAAAAACAAACAAACAAAGCAAAACAGAAGCTGTCTACATTTTGGGGGATCATGTTGGGGGTTTTGTTTTTATGGCATGTACTTTATTTAATTGATCAAGTGTCAGTTATTGTTATGTTTTACACTTTATACTTTTATTTTATTCACTTTGTGTCACCATTTCTGAAACCCATATTTAAAGGGGTAGTTCACCAAAAAGTGCCAGAGATTTGTAACTTACTTACTTAAAAATCTCATGTCTTCTAGTACTTATCAGCTGCTGTATGTCCTGCAGGAAATAGTATTCTCCCCAGTCTGGAGAGCAGGAAAAGTTCACTATGGGGATTTGTTAGTGGACAGTTCCTGACATTGACAGAAGTGGGACCAGAGAGCACTGTGCAAGACTGGAGAGAATACACAACTTCCTGCAGGACATACAGCAGCTGATAAGTACTGGAAGACTTGAGATTTTCAATAGAAGTAAATTACAAATCTCTAGCACTTTCTGACACCAGTTGATTTGAAAGAAAAATGTTTTTTTGTGAACTACCCCTTTAAGGAACAGAAAATGTTCTGTTTAATGTTCCTATTACTGTGACTAACAACTGAAAAATAGATTCCTCTCAGTGGCTGCTAGAGGGATGAAGCTTCTGTACTGTGGCACCTAATAATCCCAATGGTATGTGCCAGAGGCATACATTGACTAAGGTCCACCCTTTCATTTGCTAATGATAACTGTGATTCTGTACAACAAATAATCACTTTTATGTATATTAAAAAATGCCTCAGTCTCAGTGCTGGAAAAAATTACTATTATTGAGAGAGAAGTCAGAGAAATCCAAATGCTTGGCAGCAGGACGATATTTTATCAGACAAAGGCCATCTGTATAACAAGGCTCCAAGAGGGAACTAAGGGCACGTGGCAGAAACTGGTCAGGAAGCTGAAGGAACTTTACTGTTTACCTGTTACAGGAATTCTTATCACCTCTGGAATGGAAATACCCACTAAACATTTTATTTCAGTCTATATCCTTCTACCGACACTATAAATCAATGACAAAATCATTTAGTGTATGTAACACTCAAGCCCTCAACTACTATATGTTTCTAAAGCTGGCCATACATACCTATTAAAGTTGGCCAAATCGTCCAGTTTTGGTGGGATGGGCAATATCATATATTTTTGGGCACCTTCCTGTTGACAGATTACCCCCCCCCCCCCGTCAACTAGTCATGGTTCCTGGACTGTAATCCCTCCCCTTCTCGCTGTAATCCCGCCTCTCTGGGCATGATTATACATCATTTAAAGGCAGGATTACCATGTTGAGGGGAGAGAGGGGGACGGTGACTAGTTGAGGGAAAGGCCCCACATTACTAGCACAGGAAGCAATAAATCTACATTTTTGGGGAGATGGAGGCAACAGGAAAGAAGAAGCTTATATAGTAGGAAATGCTGCAGCATTCTTTATATCATTATTTTTATAAACAAGTACCCTAAATCCTCATGATTTTACACCAAAAAGAAGGCTTTTTTGCAACTATCTAGGCAGCTTTTAGTGTCTGTCTGAAAAGGTGGTATGTCAGCATACTGTCAAAGTTTAAATCTGATTTTTTTTTTTTTTGCCCCAAAGTAGAAACAGGTTCTACAATTGGACAGAATTATCAATCTGTACAACTGGACACATTTCTGCCAAGTCTGAGAATAGGAGAGATTTATTATACACCCTGCACCAGAATACTATCTAAAATGAAGGCAGACAATATTCAAGAAAGACACTGCAAGGGTAGACACAATTGATAAATCCCCCCTATTAATGCTCGATAAGCACATCGCCAGCCTCCACTTCACATGACACGTCAATGCTTTGAGCGGAGATCAATGGAAGCGGAGGCATGTGAGCCCTCCCATTGATACACTGAGGCAGATGGGATTCTGACGCTTTTGCTTCATGTGAACTGGCCCTTAGACACCGACCAATCAAAACTTTTGACATGTCAAAAGTTTTTTCTAATTACAGTTACTTTAAAGGGGTAGTGCGGCGCTAAGAAATTATTCACAAAATAACACACATTACAAAGTTATACAACTTTGTAATGTATGTTATGTATGTGAATGGCCCCCTTCCCCATGATCCCCGACCCCCGCCCGTGGACCCGGAAGTGTAGTGCATTATACATACCTGATTCGTGTCGACCCCCGTCCGCATTTCTTCTGACAGTGATGTAATCTTCAGGAGGCCGGCCGACCCGGTCCTGCCATCCCTCATGCCGGCCTCCCTCTGCCGCGTCATAACTGTGCTCAGCCGCAATTGGCTGAGCACAGTTAAGTTCAGCCAATCGCGGCTGAGCAGCTGATGACAAGGCACACGTCATCAGCTGCTCAGCCGCGATTGGCTGAGCACAGTTATGCTCAGCCAGTCGCGGCTGAGCTCAGTTATGACGCGGCAGAGGGGGTCGGCATGAGGGACGGTCGGCCTCCCGAAGATTACATCACTGTCAGAAGAAATGCGGACGGGGGTCGACACGAATCAGGTATGTATAATGCACTACACTTCCGGGTCCACGGGCGGGGGTCGGGGAACACGGGGAAGGGGGCCATTCACATACATAACATACATTACAAAGTTGTATAACTTTGTAATGTGTGTTATTTTGTGAATAATTTAGCGCCGCACTACCCCTTTAAGTTCAGAGATGTGTAAAATCTGTCTGATCCTACAATGCTATTAGAATCTAATAGGCTAGATATTCTTCCTTCGTGTCCCCTTGTGGTGCTTTCTCTCGAGGGTCTATGTTCTACTTACATTTTCTCAGTTTATAATCTAGTCAGCTAACCCAGGTCCTGTCTGTGAGAATGACCTATTGTCTTGTGTGCTTCCCTTCAGTTTTTTTGTCTACATGTATTTGTATTTCTAAACTTGACTGTGTAAAAGGGTTATCTGGGAGCCACTAAACGTCTTCCACTGATTAAGACTGACTAAAAATGTTTTGATGGCCCAAAGACTCGCAGAATTTATGTAGAGGTGCAATGCCTCTCCATAAATCCCATGTGCACCACAGCACTTGAGCCCCACGCGCACAGTGAAGACTTCACTGGCATTTTTCCACTGGAAAAATGTTATATGTGGCGCATGCATAGGCCACGCCCCCTCTGTGACTGGCCGCATGCCCTGTTACGCCCCTCTGGCACGAGTGGAGCAGAGGGACAAGATGCAAATAAAATATTTGCAAAACAAGCTATTGCGAATATCTGAGCCCTCTGCACCACAAAATGGCGCCTGTGCCACATCTTAAACGCTCTCCTTAGTGTAGATACAATATGTAAAACTAATAGTTACATAATAAACACAAAACTAACAATAAACTGTTTTAACAATAATGAAACCTGCTGCCAATAACCAAATAGCGCTGCACTATAGAGTACCAAAGTACTTTGTGCTGGACACCCATCATCCATCTCTACCTTCCAACATAGCTAAACTGATAATTTATCATCCATGGGTACACTAAGGACCGCTATGTACAATGTTTGTGTTATTCCTAATCATAACTAGAAATCCAAACTACTGTACCTTCTTTCTTCAGAGGTTAGTTGGCCATTTATAGTAACATTAGTGGATAATAAGGCTTATATACCATACCATTGCACATCAAGGTTAAGCTTTCCCATTATTAGCTTCTAATAATCCTGGGATAGTGCAGATCCTTTCTGCAGCTGAACAGATATCTATATAAATAGCTTCTATACCCACTTGCTACATTCACTATGGTGAATATGCGGCTGTACTGTAGAGGTATGCTCCGTCCAAGTGTTTGGATAAAGTGAGAGCTAGAAGTATAGTAATCTTCCATTTACAATTATTATATGTGCTTGGAACAATAACAGATGCTCAGCTGTGCATGTACAACCTTTCTATCATCCTTTTTATGGAGCAGTTGTATATCATGTTTACATTACTACCTGACATTTGTAATCATAAGGTAAAACAGATGGGTAAGGCTTAGTGTAAAAGCAATGCTCAGATTCTAGTGCATTCTATTACTCAGAGGAAGGTATTCCTGCTTCACAAAGTGATATAGAAGTTTAACTCTTTCTGTTCTGAGTGTACAGATAAATTCTTTTAAAGGGGCTTAGCAATGTAATTTTATATATTCATGCAGAACATCTATTTTTTATTGGAATAATTTAATAATTATGTTTAGATATCGCAATTACATGCTTGTTATGGTGCCCCCTTTGTATTTTCTTTTGCAATGTCCGCCTAATGGTTCCAGTGGTGGTGGTAGGAAGCTGTTTCAAGTCTGGTGATTCTTACTAGCTGCACTATACAGTAGCAAGAATCATATAACACAACTGTGTACAAATGTACCTAGGCAGTTAACTAAACTGCTGAACATGTATCACCACCGTCTCTGCACATCTTAGGTGGACATTACTAGTCAACTGGTGTCAGAAATTCTCAGAGATTTGTAATTTACTTCTATTTAAAAAAAAATCTCCAGTCAGGGCAGGGACAACGGGTAGGCCAGGGTAGGCAATAGCCTAGGGCACCATCTCCTGCTAAATTACAGGGGGCGCAATGTATCCTCAAGTAAACCTCACCCATGGCAGCATCCCATTCCCACTCTGCCCTACAGCTGCTGAAGGCTTCAGCCCCGCAGCAGCAGGACCTGCTCTCCTTCTCTGTTCTGCTCCAGAGCTGAAGAAAAGCTTCAGACCAATGTCACATGACGTCCAGAGCCAATCAGAAGAGGGGAGAAGTGCAGAGACAACCCCCGCCCCCCTCCCGACAAGGAGAAATGAGGAGTCTAATCTCCTTGAAAGACAGTGTCATCCTCCACTGCTTTGTGGGTGAGTATATGTATGTATCTGTGTGTGTGTGTGTGTGTGTTAGTGGAATGTATGTGCTAATGGAGTGTGTGTGTGTTAGTGCTCATAGGTGGCTGAGGTAGAACTACAGCTCCCAGCATGGCCTGTGATGCTGAGGTAGAACTACAACTCCCAGAATGGTCTGTGTGGCTGAGGTAGAACTACAACTCCCAGCATGCACCTCTGTGGCTGAAGTAGAACTACAACTCCCAGCATGCATCTGTGTGGCTGTGGTAGAAGTACAGCTCCCAGCATGCTCCTGTGTGGCTGAGCTAGAACTACTCCCAGCATGCTCCTGCATGGCTGAGGTAGAACTACAACTCCTAGCATGGCCTGTGTGGCTGAGGTAGAACTACAACTCCCAGCATGCACATGTGTGGCTGAGGTAAAACTACAACTCCCAGCGTGCACCTGTGTGGATGAGGTAGAACTACAACTCCCAGCATGGCCTGTGTGGCTGTGGTAGAACCACAGCTCCCTTCCCATCATGCTCCTGTGTGTACTGTGGTAATACTACAGCTCCTAGCATGCTCCTTTGTGGCTGTGGTAATACTACAGCTCCCAGCATGATCATGTGTGGCTGTGGTAATACTACAGCTCCCAACATGCTGCTGTGGGGCTGTGGTAATATTACAACTCCGAGCATGCTCCTGTGTGGCTGTGGTAATACTACAACTCCCAGCATGCGCCTGTGTGGCCGTGGTAATACTACAACTCCTAGCATGCTCCTGTGTGGCTGAGGTAGAACTTCAACTCCCAGCATGATCCTGTGTGGCTGTGGTAGAACTACAACTCCCAGCATGTTCCTGTGTGGCTATGGTAGAACTGCAACTCCCAGTATAATCCTCTGTGGCAGAGGTAGAACTACATCTCCCAGCATGATCATGTGTGGGTGTGGTAGAACTGCAAGTCCCAGCATGCTCTTGTGTGGCTGTGATAGAAATACAGCTCCTAGTATGCTCCTGTTTGGCTGTGGTAGAACTACAACTCCATCATCCTAAGCCACCCCCAATGCTCCTCCCCCACCCCAGAGACAGATAAGCAGTATGATCCTCCACTTCTTCATGGACAGAGACAGTGTCATCCTACAGCGGCAATGGTTCTCCACGGACCAAATATAGCAGCAGCATATAGTCCGGCCCTCCACCGCTCTGAGGGACAGGGAACTGGCCCCCTGTGTAAAAAGTTTGGGGACCCCTGCTATACACTATGTGGGGCATTTAGGAGGCTATACTGTATGTGGGGGCTACACTATGTGGTTGTGTGTGGAGACTATACGCTGTGGGGTCTGCCAGGAGTCTATACTGTATATCGGGGCTATACACTGTGGGGGCTACACTATGTGGGGATGTGTCGAGATTATACACTATGTGGGGGCAGCTGGGGGGGAAAGCGCCATTGGCCTTTTCTGCCTAGGGCACCAAACCTCCTTGTCCCAGCCCTGTCTCCAGTCTTCCAGAACTTGTCACCTGCTGTATGTCCTGCAATAAGAGGTGTATTCTTTCCAGTTCTCTGCTGCCACCTCTGTCCGTGACAGGAACTGTCCAAAGAAATGGCAAATCCCCATAGAAAACCTCTCTTGAACTCCAGACTGGAAAGAATACGCCACTTCCTGCAGGACTTACTGCAGCTGGTAAGTACTGGAAATCTTAAGATTTTTTTAATAGTAGTGAATGACAAATCTCTGACACCAGTTAATTTGAGAGATTTTTTTTTTTTTGCTGGACCTCTTAAGGACAGGTACATCATGGGAGCCTGTTACTTAAGGACCCATGATGTACCGTTATGCCAATAGGTCACGAGGCTCTTTGAAACAAACTCAAGAGATGAGCTTGCGTCACAAAGCATGGGGATCGGCTGCTATCAACATACAGTGTTCCTTGCACTTACTACTGCATCAAGGCTTCACTTCCTGGATAAAATGGTGATGTCACGACCCGACTCCTAGAGCTCTGCAGGCTGTGGCTGCTGGAGAGGATGATGGCAGAGGGATGCTCAGTGTCCCTCCAGTGCCCTATGTACCTCAGTGTCCCCCTGCCATCATCCTCTCCAGCAGCCACAGTTCGCACAGCTCTGGGAGTCGGTCGTGACATCACCATTTTATCCAGGAAGTGACATCACCATTTTATCCAGGAAGTAAAGCTTTGATGCAGTAGTAAGTGCAGGGAAAATAGCACTATATGTGCATTTCCTGTAATTAGTGTGTATTGGTGATTTGTATAACTTATGGGGGGCAATACAATATCTCAATAAAAATTTTCTCCTCTACAACAGAAAGACAAGATGGATGACCACTCATTAATAGTTGCTGAATCTCCTGTCAAAATTTATTCTTGGAACCAATTAGTTACTTGAAAGCCCTCCTAAATAGCACACCATATACGTACAGGTAATATGGCAATTACATCTTCCTAACTGCCTCCACACAGGCTATCTTCATAATAAATGGGCTTCTCTAGGAATATATTAAATTAAGGAAGGGGTATGGTGAGGGAAGTATCCAGGTGTGATGGATAGCTCTTATTCCTGCCGCTGTAATTATACTGTATATAGCAGACTCATGTGAGCTCTATCTGACATGATACTCTATAGTGTGAATAAGAGGACAAACCTTGTATGTCATTAATATATTACTTGCTGTGAGCAGATAAGAGCATGTGCAGTGTGATGACACTCATCATGGGAATTGTATCCTGCATTAGGAAACCATCAGAGAGGGAAAAAAGAATCAAGATGGCAAACAATCTATACATGCCACATGAGCTAATGCAGGTATACTAAAGAGTCTCTACATTTTTCACCAATGATAGCACATGCTTCACTACGCTAGTAAAAAAACAAACAAACAAAAAAAAAACGCAAGAAAAATAAATAAGAAAATAGCCGGCTTGAGGAAGCAGGTTCTTCCCGCAAAACAGATGTCCCCCACTCTACGCTGTGAATTTACAGGACTTTACCTTTTTTGAGCTGAAAACTACTACATAGTTCATTGGACACTGTTAATACCTTAATTTTTTGGGTGGGTGGGAACAGCAGTGCTGTCTTTAACCCTCTATGCTGTATTAGTAAAAAATGTTCTTGTAAAGGGTAGTCTGGCCAAAACATTTTATAGTGCAATAAGATAAAAAAAAAAAATTCAAACAATATTTTATTGTTTTTTTCTCTCTTCAAAAGTATAGATCCCACAGAGGGAAAATAACAATTTTACAGGGTAAAATGTAACTGATTATCAATTAATAATGAAATTTAACAGAATAAAGCTAACAACACAAACTAAAGTGGTAATCATTAGTAGGGATGGTCCGAACCTGCTAAGCTTCGGGTTTGTACGAACCTGAACTTTCTTCAATGATTCCTGCTGTCTTCCACCTCTGTGCAGAGGGCGGATACAGCCGAAGGACCGCCTGGAAAACTGGGATACAGCCTAAGGCTATGGCTGTATCCCAGTTTTCCAGGCGGTCCTCCGGCTGTATCCACCCTCTCCACGGAGGTGGAAGACAGCGGGAACCATTGCCGAGAGTTCAGGTTCGTACAAACCCGAACCTCGGCAGGTTCGGACCATCCCTAATCAATACTCCACAAACATTCAGTAGATGGCAAATAACAATAATGTATCGTATTATAGGAATATCAAATACATTTTAAGTTAACAAGAAGGGGTCTAAAGAGCCTGCAGCCTCCATATTATAGATAAGATAAACTCTTAAAGGGGAAGTCCGGGCAAAATAATTTTAAGATACGTTATTGCTCAACAAAAGTTATGAAAATGACTAATAGACACTTATTATGAGAAACGCACCTATAGTTCATTTTATCTGCACTTACTACAGCATGGCCTGTTCAGGTCTCTGCTGCTCCAGTCTGTCCCACCACTGCAGCAGGTGTCGGAAGTTTATGTGACGTGACATCACCAACTTTACAGAGACCTGAACACTCCATGCTGTAGTAAGTGCTAAGAAAATGCAGTATAGGTGCGTTTCCCATAATAAGCGTTGGGCAATAACAAATCTTATTTTGTCCAGACTTCCCCTTTAAGTTGTACATGTGCTCAATGTGCTTTTAATTAGCTGTGTCTAATCTGCACTACTCAACCTAGCTGCAAGTGTTACAGTTCTTCCAAGAACTCCTGTGTCACGTGTTTAGCAGCCATTTTGGGATGTGAAGTCACAACCAGACATCACTGCAGGGGGCTGAATTGCCTCTGCATCTTCTAACTAGGCTGCCCATGTGTATACTCTCAGACCAGTTCTCACGATGCTTCTCAGCCTGTGAGTGCAAGCCCCATATGGGATGTCATGGCCACAAGCATAAAGCATGGAAGGACTTACCAATGTGCATATGTCACAGGCACAGTCACCTGTTATTGGGAAAAAAATAGGCAGATCGGGACTGCAATACATGGGATGTTGGGAACTGTAAGCATTAGCACCCTCCACCATGCTTCTAATGCTAGTTCCTGACCAATCCATACAGGCGGTGGCTCATTTTAAGGTAAAAAGGGTTTTAAGTGATCAATAAGTCTGATCCCTTACCATTCATGTAATTTTTTTGTGGTTTGATCAAATAACCTCTTTTGTATGGGTTGCTGTAGTAAATGCGATCCTTGAACATACTCGCTCCATACAAAGAAACAGACATGATAACTAATTTCACTTTTTTTATTTTTGTATTAAGCATATAAGACGGGAGATAGGGGAATCCCTCCATCTTGACCACATGGGCTCAGCCTACATCTGATAATAGTAAGCTTGATAGTACATGAATGTAGCCTACCTGCTTGTGGAATTCTCCTCAAAGGGATACAGGATCTCTCCATTGTTACAGATCTCACAGATGAAGCCCTTCTGACTGCAAAGGCTGCAGCTGTAGACATGGGATGTAGCAAACTTGATCACTTTGGTTAGAAAAGGAGCCAACTTGCCTTCAACTACCTACAAAAGAATAAGGACATGGTGAGGTGGAGCTATCCAACATTCTCATCATATAAAGTGCATGGAGAAGTTCCTTATAAACACACTTGAATGAATTGCATTTTGTATGACAGAAAGCACTGTGAACTAAACTGAACTGAGCTGAAATAGTGCTTTCTCAGATAAAAGGCAGAATTTAATAAACTGGCAATAAAAGACATCTTATGATATCTGGCTGACCCCAGTTGGACCTTTAGCTTCCCTCCAGTGCTGAAGCCAATCTGAACATAAAATGTACACACTTTTGTCTATACACAGCAATATACACAGCCAATATGGAGAGGAAGAGCAACATGGAGGAAGAAGAGACATAAATCAATGATGAAACAATGGCGTGTTTTTAGGCTACCTTAGACTCCTAATAGGCATTTTACACTTAGGACTGTATTACACAGCCCGATCACCACAGTAAGCGATCACCAATCTCCTAGATCGGCGCTGATTTACTGAGCCTATTAGACTGCTTGATTATCATGCAGCAAGGGCTACACAGAGATTGTTAGCAATGTTAGCAGCGCAGCCTTTGCTTTAAAAGAGTAATAAAGTACAGTGGTATCTTGGTTTCAGAGTAACTTTGATTAAGAGCATTTTGCAAGAAGAGCTCACAGTTTTTCAAAATTGTGACTTGGTTTAAGAGCATTGTTTTGGTTTAAGAGCTTCCTGTACTGGGTAGAAGGGGGAGAGGCATGGTCTGCATAGCGATGTCTACAGCACTGTACTCTGACCCAGGAAGTCTCCCTCACCTTCTAAATCATAGCAGATCCACTTCAGGCTGGGGCTCACATCAGGGGACAGGACGGTGGAGGTAAATCTAGCCTGTTGTACTACGCTACTGCATTATGGGGATCTGCAATTCCATCCTGTATCGACAAACTGTAGCTGTTTTTCAGGTTTATGCACTTCTATACATTATACACCACATGCTGATTGTTTATACTGTACAGTAACTTATAACATCAAATATTCAGCTGTTTCTAAATGTTTGTTTCATTTGTTTTGCAAGTTATTCAGAATAAAAAAACATTATTTTTGGGATGTGGAACAAATTGTCGGCATTTACATGATTTCTTATAGGAAAATTTGCTTTGGTTTAAGAGTGCATTTGGATTACACGCACTGTCCTGGAACTTGTAATCCAAGGCACTACTGTATATACATTACCTCTTCCCAGTGTCTTCCTATGTTCTCTACGCTCCCTGCAGCCACCAGTTCAACTTCAGAGCTGGTCTCTGAAGTAACAGGCTGCTCAGCCAATCACTGGCTGCGGTAGTCCCGTCCCAGGCAGTGATTGGCTGAGCGGCGTGTCACTTCAGAGAACGGTGGCTGTGGGGAGCATAGAGAACACAGGAAGACACTGGGGAGCGGGCAGATGTAATGTATGAACTATTTTCTTTACAGATTTATCAGTCGTTGGCTGCACATCACCATTACACGTACCGATGCACGTCTGGCAGTCGATGATTTCAGGTCAGGACTAGAGATTTCAGGTCAGGACCGGGTTTGGGTTCGAGTTTATCCGAACCCGAACATTCGGTATTTGATTAGCTGAGGCTGCTAAACTTGGATAAAGCTCTAAGGTTGTCTGGAAAACATGGATACAGCCAATGACTATATCCATGTTTTCCACATAGCCTTAGGGCTTTATCCAACTTCAGCAGCCACCGCTAATCAAATGTCGAAAGTTCGGGTTTGGATGGACTTGAGCATGCTCGAGGTTCACTCATCTCTAGTCAGGACCTAAAGACATGATGAGCCGTTGATTCTTGTCATCAGCAGATCGTTGTCTTTATTACACAGTGATGATCTGCTAAATCAGGCTGATTAGAGCTTTGTGTTATAGGGCCCTAAAGATATTTGCCGACGGAACGGTCGGGACTTCAAGCGGAGGCCGCCCGGCACAATTGGCTTGAAGTCTCTGTGGATATTCCATAGTGTGAACATACCGTTAAAGTGGAATTTATCAAAGTAGTTCTAAATGTGCCTGTGTCCATACTATGCCTTTGGCCAAACAAGCATCTTTGTCAAGTGCCAAATTTATTAAAACATGCACAGATAGTCATAGATTTGGCACAACTGCGGAGTTGTACCGTTCACCTGGTTAATGGCTATGTTCACACAACGTTTTTTCAGCTCCGTTTAAAATGACGTCAGTTATTTTGAGTCTAAAATAACGAACGTCATTTAGAAGCCTTGCCTCCCCTTAGTGCAATGACTGGTGTTTGCACATTATTTTAGTTTGGGGTTACTAATTGCCCTTTTAATGCGACTTAAGTATACAGTATGTGGCTATATATAAGAAAAGTTTAATTTCACTCTCCCTGTAAATGTTCAGAACATTTTTTAAAAATCCCCAAGGGGAGAACAGGTACAGTGCTCCTGCAATTCAATTGTTGGGTACTGTTGTGTTTAAATGGTAGCAGAGGCCTAATTAAGGCCTTGTGGTCGGCCATCTTTGCACTTCTATTTCGCAGTCAGAATCACCGTTTCTTTGTGGTATCACCATATTTGTACTGATGACAGCAGTGGTATTTGCAGGTTTTTTTTTCAGCTTACTTCCACAAAAAAAAGAATGCATTGTATTTTCTCCAAAATTATTCCATAAATATTCAACTCATCCTGCTTAACAAACTAGCACTTATATGACTATGTAAAAAAAAGTTATGGTTCTTGAAATGAGACGATGAAAACCAGATAAAAAAAAAAAAAGACGTCAATTCCGAAAATAGACTGGTCATTTGGGGGATACAAATATAAGAGAAATAACTAAATTAAAACAGTGGAAATGTTGGGCTATGTTTATACACCATCTTATTTTGGCCATTTGAAGACTGTCAATTTTGTTATTTTATAATGACGTCTGTGAATGCAGAAATAACGGCGATTATTTGGACCCAAAATGACAGACGTCCTAATAGGACAATGTATGAACAAAGCCTGGGACTATAGTTTTGTGCTTGGAGCCACATAATATACAATTCTCTTATATGTTATTCTCTAAGTCAAGTGCTTTATAAGATGAAGCAGGCTGTTAGACATCAATCTAGCATTTCTCAATGCTGTCCTGCGGGTGACATCAGCAGAAAACAGGTGAGACAATGCTGATGTGCCGACAACAGCTGCAGCAACTTGCCACTATTACACTGACAGGCTACATTATCATGTTTGTTGTCATAAATTATGACATCCTATTGCGCTTCCAGTAAAAGGTTGGCAAGTTGGCAAGACGGTGAGTCTGCCATTGACAATCATTCATTGGCACCATGAACAACTGGCATTTCAACAAAAGCAGAGCAAACAAATGAAGTGGAAATGTGTAAAATATTCCCAAAGGACAAACCGTTTTAACGGTTCTACAACGTTTCATTAAGCAACAATTAACCCAGTTTTCTGGGTTTCATGCTCTGTTTTCTTAGATGTTGTGCACACACAAATCTATTATTATTGCTCCACGAAAGAGATCACAGCAGGAGCAGACTGAAAGACTCAGAAGATGACACGACCTATGGCCTAAAGGTCAGCGGTTCGCTTCAGCACAGGTCAACTGTGATAGAAAGCGTCTGTGGACGTTGCTGTGCTTCATGTGTTAAATTAAATGTTCATCTTGGTTTGTGTCACACAGGCCCTTTCACAGCATTTCAACAGGCATAGAAAAATGCACAGACAATGGTAATAATGGTTTTATTGCTAGGACAGAATGTAGTGTAAACCAAAAAACTCAGATCAAGACAAATTATTTTCAGACTTATTTCAACCCTCAATGTGACCCATAATCTGTATAATTACATTGAAAAACAAACTGAACTCATTTAGAGAAGGCAAATAAAAAGTGTGAGCAGTCTCTTAAAATTGGAGATGTGGTTGTGTTCAGAAATAGGCAATCACATTTAGGCCTTATTCACACGTCCCGTAATTTACGGATCCGTATTTCCGTATCCGAGTTAGTGCACATTGATGTCTATTGGGCTATTCACACTATTCAGTAGATGAAACAGATGAAAATCAATGCCGAAAAAAAAAGGACATGTCCTAGTGCGGACCCAGATTTTTTTTACGGATCCTCTCATTGAAATCAATTGTTTACGGATTGCAACATGTTTGGCATCCGTATTTCCGTATTCCCGTAAAGAAATACGGGTGACTCATAGGTCACAAGGTTCTGTTTCTAAGCAACCACAGGCTGACAAGCGATCATGTGACTTATTTTAGGGGTTGGGCAAACTGGTGCTATTTTTTTTTAACCTACTCAACTTTCTTAACTTGTATAAAGCAGTCAGTAGTAAAAACGGATTCATGGAAATACGGATGCAATACAGATGTACTAAGGATGTCCAATCCGTAATTTTTAGCGGGTTGTTTCAGGACTAGAAAATATTACTGAACGTGTGAATAAGGCCTTACACTCATTTTACATAGTAGTAATTACACTGCCTCTATTACCAGTGATTCTAATTAACCCTATAAAGTTCAGCCATGGGAATTTCCTGACATTTTCTTAGTTGCACATTACAGCAAAAACCATTAGTCTGTAAACAGCTTACAACACATCAATTTCATTGTTGAAAGGTATCAGCCAGGAGAAGAGAAGAAAAAATTTCCGAGGCATTAGATATATCAGAACACGGCGAAGATAGTTATCAAGAAGTGGATAGTAAATGCACAGTGACGTTACCAAGAACTGTCCAACCAATAGGAACAATAGCCCAGAATGTACAGTGTACCCCCATAATATACAGTATAACTTTTACTGGCTTCCTACATTAAATAAATATATACATTATGAGGTTCAAAATCCACTAGAATCTCTAGCTCATATCAATGTTATGTAAAATACCAGCTCCCTGGCCACTAGAGGAGCCTCTATAATAATCCTATATTTAGCTGCAGACTACTACAGATATATTGTATACTGTAACGCCTGGAGTAGTGGATCCACTGGACCGTCACCAGCGATGGCACTAACCTCACCAGGGAGCGGAGTCTAAGGGGCCGCTGGTTTTCACCAGAGCCCGCCGCAAGGTGGGATGGAATTGCTGCGGCAGGCGACCCCCAGGTCGCTACCCCTGGCTTGGTTGCTAGTGACGGCAGGCGAGGCATGGCAGGAGCAGTAGGCAGGAGATGGTGCTGGCAGAGAGCTGTAGGCGTAACCGCAGGTGACAGGCTGAACACAGGAGCAATGGAGTAACAGGGGAGCAGGAACCAGGAACAAGGACTAGGGACCAGGTAGCGGATAGGAATCAGGAACAAGGACTTGGGACCAGGTAGCGGATAGGAATCAGGAACAACAGGGGGCTGGGCCAAACGCTATGGGAAGCATGTAGAGGCTCCAACACCTGTAGTGGGACGGGCTGGAACTTATAGGGGAGTGATTGACATGTGGACCAATTAGGAGCGCACTGCCCCTTTAAATCTGAGACAGCCGGCGCGCGCGCGCCGGCCGGCACAGTGAGAGACAGGAGCGGAGGAGAGGTGAGGCGCCCCCAGGGGCCGAACTAGCAGCAGCGCCGGGTCCCTGCACAAGGACCCCGGCGGCTGCATGGGGCAGGAGGAGGTCGCGGCGGCGGCCCGGAACACGGGCCGCCGCCGCGGCCGTGACATATACAGAAGCTAGAGACTAGTAATGATTAAAATGAAACAAGCCGCATTCCCCCCTACTAGTTTCGCTTCACCAGGAGCATCATGAGTAGGAGAGCTTATAACCTTGTAAGCCCTCCTCCTGATAACGCTGCTGGTAGAGAACTGGACGGCTCTCATACAGTAATGAAAACACAAGAATTAAATTGGTCAGCCAGGACGCCACGACTTACAGAAACATTAAAGTTGATGCAGGAATTTCAGCCAAATACTGGTTGTTTATTACAAGTGACAGCAATCTCCCATATTGTTCATATTTCTGGGCTGTGGGGTAGGGTGGCAAGAGGAAAGACATTTTCTTAGCCAAATCTGCCAAAAGCATGCAGGAAAATGTGTTATAGTCTCATGAGACCAAGGGTAAACATTTTATTTATAATGCCAAAAGGTATGTTTGGTGCAAAACCAAAAAATGTGAATCACAAAAAGGACAACATATCCACCGTGAAGCATGGTGGGGTCAGCAATATATTTTCTCTGTTTCTTTGCAGCTGGAACTGGAGATTTAGTCAAGGTGAAGGGAATTATGGACAGTGCGAAATATCAGTCAATCTCAAGGAAAAAAAAATCAAGGCCTCTGCTAAAAAGCTGAAGAGATTAAATTCACCTTTCCGCATGACAACAACCCAAGACTTCTTTCTTTTACTGCTGTGACTTGTACTGTCTTGTGTTAATATATGCACCCCTGAGCCATTACTTGAGACACACTACATCCTCCGCACCTTACGCCCATCTCTACTTGTATAGTGAAGCGGATTAGTGTGGTGCCAGCAGCACCTCTGTTATAAAAAAAACCCCTCCTGCTTTGGGCAGTTCTTTGGACAATATATATTGATTCTAATGGAGCTGCATCATAGAGGGGAGGGAATTCCCACTGGGGGAGGGCCGGCCGGCCACCAGTTCTTTAGCCCCAGTACCCGGTGATAGAACAGCGCCGTACATGAGAACCGGGCTGCGGTTCAAAAAACAGACCGCGACACCCGCTTCCCTGTGACTATTCTATCCGTGGGTTATATTAAAGAGGATCCTTTTTAACTGTTAGCTAGCAAAAATGACTTGTGCTGAAAGACAGCCATAAAGATAGTATATTACACAGCATTTATAATATGCCGGCCATGCCTTTTGTTCCAGCTGTGAGTAAACTGTACAATGATCTAGTGTTCATTTAGAACAAGTCAAACATACTACTTTCAGCAATGCCATCGCCTCGGGTGATAACATAGGTTACTGCATCAATGTGGTTATTTTATTGTAAACCGGAGACAACCACACATAAATTAGCTGAAGTGCTCAAGTACAAGCTCCATTCCTGTGTCAAAACCCACTTCAGTGACATCTAAGCAAGCGGGATAACCAGTTATTCAATGTGACGATGTGTGTAAAATGTTTCCCATTCATGTAAACATCTATTAATTGCTCTGAAAAACATTTACATCAGAGGGGGAGATCAATAGACTGTATAGACACATGCTAATCATGCAGTTCCCTTTCATCTTTTGTACTGGGAATCAGGTGCCAGCTTCACTGGGGTTCCCAAGGTTCACAATAGTTGGAGACCAACATAAGTGGAAGCATCACAAAATACAGAATGTATCAAAGTCTATCTGCACAGCTGCATTACCTCGGTTGGTTAGCAGTATATAGGAGATGCTAAGCCCATACAGCACTTTAGAGATCTGTTATCAAAACAGATCAATATGGCACATTATAGGCAATTAAAGGGACAGTATTAAAAAGATTTTTGTTGCCTTTTGTGTGGTTAGCTAGCCCATATGATTGCTAAAGACAACTTCTCAAGTGAACCTTGAATGACAAATGTAAGAACACTAAGGATTCCCTTTGTACTGCCCTTTATTATTCACAACAATCAGTGGTTAGACCCGTGTTCAAGTTCAAGGAAGGCCTAGAAGCTTTTCTCGATAAATATAATATTAATATATAAATATATATTATGTATTATTATATATACTGTATTAGTATATACTTGTTTTTTTATTTTTTTAGCCAATAAAAGATCATATCTGCAAGATTTGTATTTAGTTTTGCATGCTCTTATCAGACTTGTGAACTACCAACAACCTTCTACCCTTTGTGCATTTATAAGAACATTAAGGAGCCCAGTTAGGTTACTTTCCCATGTCAGTAGTCCTGTGCCCAATTGCAGACATGCAACTGCGGACAGGGCATAGGACCAATGTTATTTAAAGGCCCCGCCAAAAAATTAGACCTGCTTTAATGCGGACCATAATTTGTAGCACAGATCGCTGTGCTAATGATGTGAAAAGAGATGAGCGAATATCGAGCATGCTTGAGTTCGTCTGAACCTGAGCGTTCGGCATTTGATTAGCGGGGGGCTGCTGAAGTTAGATAAAGGTTATCTGAAAAACATGGATATAGTCATATTCTGTATCCATGTTTTCTAGACAACCTTAGGGCTTTATCCAACTTCAGCAGCCACCACTAATCAAATGCCGAACACTGCTCGATATTCACTTATCTCTATATGTGAAGAATGGAGCACTACATACACACATCTGTAGTCCCATCCACAGGCTGCCCTACGTAGTGTGAATGTAGCCTTGGAGTGCCCTCTACATTTTAACATTTCAGCTTTAGCTTATAGATGTGATTGATGTGTTTATATCTAAATGAAAGCGCTTCTGTGCCCACGATCTGCCCCCCACAAACCACTTGTACCTTTGGATAGCTGCTTTTAATCCAAGATCTGTCCTGGGGTCCGCTGGGCAGGTGATTTAGTTTTTGTCCTATAAAACAACTTGTAAAATTGCAGCCCTGTGTCAAACTGGCGTGGCCTAGAGTGTCTGTGCATTAGACTTGCACCGCCCCTCTGTCCCTCCTTCCCACCCTCTTCACCATTAGGAACGCTTCTGGGCAGGATTTCTCCTATTCCTCTGTCTAAACACTGAACATGTGCTGGATCGTTAAGGCTCCTGTGCAGTGTTCTGAAAAGAAAACTGCTCGGGGCATTCCTACTGGTGAAGAGGGTGGGAAGGAGGGACAGAGAGGCGGTGCAAGCCTAGAACACAGGTTCTCTAGGCCACTCCAATTTGACACAGGGCTGCAAGTTTAAAAGTTATTTTTTAGGACAATAACTGCATCACCTGCCGAATGAACACCAGGAGAGATCTTGGATTAAAAGCAGCTATCTGCAGGTACAAGTGGTTGGGGGGGGGGGGGGGTCAGATTGTGGGTACAGATTCACTTTAAAACTATATCAGTAACCATAAAGTTGATTACACAGACAAGTGTTGACAAAGGTTTTGCAATCCAATTACTATTGGATTAAGTGGATTTTGTAACTATGCATGTCACACAGACATGTAAAAAAAAATTCTGATTGACCCTTTGTACAAAATCAAAAGCATTCAGAAGTACAGTAATGGCTCATAGCAAGCTATAGGTGGTATGTTTCTGTATGCATAAAGCCCAGGACTGGTACTATATTGATGGAGGCCAATAATTCATTGGTAATTAAGTTTTGAAGACTTTGATACATAGGAAACAAACATTACTGAAAACAAGAATAAAAGCACTATAAAAAACCTTTACTGCTAAAAATCAATGAATAAACCAGAACTCCTAAAAATACGCCAGTGCCAATGCCAAGCGGAGCCTAAGCAGTAATTTGCAAACATGGTAGTTATGGTAAACCTGAAAGTGAGGAAAGTGCAGAGGATTTCTAAAATGTGGGCTAGGGGCCAATAGGAGCAATAAACAATGTGGTCTAGGGTTTCTACAGCATTTTGCCAGAATGGTTAGAACACATACTTTATGTAATGCCAACCTTTCTTCTAGACTCACAAGTAGAGGGATCTCATGTTTCACTGTGTTTCTGTATATTAAGACTACTGGAAATTAGAAATTTATTGGAAACCGGCACTAACTCTTTAATCAGAGCGGACTTTGTGAAGGCCCTCTATTAGGACTCACACATTCACAAAGTGTTGTAAATTACTAGGGTTTATATGTAACTAGAGAAGTTAGCCTAAGATACAATGATGATATGCATATATAGTACATACACTCATCAACACTGAAATTACAACACCAAGAAGAACAAGCTGAAGGGTTATACAAATAGAGAAAGAATATAAAGATGCTTGATCTCAATTAGGGATGTTCCGAACAGAGTTCGGTTCGGGTTCGTACGAACTCTCGGCAATGATTCCCGCTGTCTGCCCTCTCCGTGGAGAGGGTGGATACAGCGGGAGGACCGCCTGGAAAACTGGGATACAGCCATAGCAATAGGCTGTATCCCAGTTTTCCAGGCGGTCCTCCCGCTGTATCCACCTGCTGCACGGAGCGGGCAGACAGCGGGAATCTGATGCGGAGCGTTCGGGTTCATACGAACCCGAACCTCAACAGTTTCAGACCATCCCTAATCTCAATCTATATCCTACAATAATAGGTACTAATGTACTAAGAAGATGGGAATCACAGTTTTTTAGATACTACAGTTTAAGGCTATGTTCCCACATAGTATTTTTGCTCTGTATGTTGGTCAGAATTTTTCAACCAAAACCAGGAGTGGATTGAAAAAGACAGAAAGGCTATGTTTACACACTGTTTAAATTTGGTTGATGACTGTCATTTAATGGCAAATAACAGCCGTTATTTAAATACAGCAGCTGTTGTTTTAAAATAATGGTAATTATTTGCCATTAGATATTAAAATACTGAGCAAAAATACTGTGTGTGAACATAGCCTTAAACTGTGAAAATCACTGTTTATTAGACATAAAAATGTAGAAGAGAAATAAGATATCTATCTATCTATCTATCTATTACAAAGGAGACTAACAACATAACAGAAATAAAACTTTAAAAGTATAGGTAAACTCGGTACAAATCCTATTTCACAATATATTGTCATAATTAGAGATGAGTGAACCTCAAGCATGCTCGAGTCCGAGCCCGAACCCGAACTTTCGGCATTTGATTAGCGGTGGCTGCTGAAGTTGGATAAAGCCCTAAGGCTATGTGGAAAACATGGATATAGTCATTGGCTGTATCCATGTTTTCCAGACAACCTTAGAGCTTTATCCAAGTTCAGCAGCCGCCACTAATCAAATGGTAATCGTTCGGGTTCGGATGGACTCGAACCAAAACCCGGTTCGCTCATCTCTAGTCATAATGTATAAAGGAGCTCATTTATCCTTATGTGCCCCTGGGGTATGTAACGAAAAGGCAAATATTTCTGCTGATGGATTGATGAGCAGGTGGTTTACCATGGTTGTTTATTATGGTTTATTCCTGCAAACAGACGTAACCCATGAAGGGGCAGATACTGCCGGCTTTACAAAGGGGCACGCACCCCCAGATGGGTAAATGAGGCTTTATTTAAGACTGGCAGAACTGGGGCAGGGTAAATATTGTGGAGTTATTTTATTTTAAGTGCAGATATCTCTTGTTGGTGGAAACCAACTGAAATATTAGCGAATTATCAAATTTCTGTGGCAATAACTTGTGGCATGTGAGAGGGGCCTCAATGGTACAAATGCCAGACTGCAAGAAAAAGAAGTTATTCAGCCACAGGAAATCTCCCAAATGGTATCATGTCAGTACAGTATGCTTATGTATGTGTATTTCTGCACATTTATAACCATGCCAGACACTTCCCAAACCGCTGGTACCATTGCTTCAATCCATGTCCTGTCCCAGGTTCCATTTGGCTGCTGGTATTTGTATAAAAAACATTGTTTATTCTGGCGGCACAGGGTCAAAGTGGTGGAGCCTAGAGCATTCATGCCCTAGGCCGGGAGCCCCTATCTCTTCTTCTCATCTTTCTTTTTTGTAACAATGTCCCTGGGCTAGATTATGTTGACCTGCCAGATGAAATAAAAGATTTTTTCCACAAATGCTGGCAACAACAGCTAAACGGAACCTGAGGCAGAACATGGATTTAAGGTAGCTACGCAACGGTATCAGAAGTTTGGGGGGTTTACAGATGTGCTTTCACATAACAGATAATGCTAATGCCTACTAAAATCCTAAAACCTGCACCAAATCCTAAAAGACATACCAAAACACAAAAAAGTACATTTATTCAAAAAACATACTGCAAAAAATAAAAGCTTTCTCTAAATCTGTCCTAACCCCACAGTATCGCTGTCCTAATGGCATTGATGTAAATAACCATGTCACGGGTGTATGAGAACTTTTTAAATGCTCCTCACCCTCTCTAAGCACTTTTCCTTGTACTGTACTTATAAGATCACTTACACCGTTGTCAATTATAAATACAGCAGTCCTGGCAACTCTGTAGAATATCCTACCATCCCAAACCAAACAGTAATCCCGTAGGATAAGACACTCTCTATAGTAGTTTCATTAAATTCCCACAGCACCTTAACACTTTAACCACATTGTTTTAATAATCTCAACAAATAGTAGTATCCTACCACATGTCCTTTTTTAGTTCTGTTCACATCTGCATCAAGAGTTCCATGATGGTTATGATAAAACTCTTCCACAAACGTTCCTAAGGGATCCTGGGTACAATATTGGGTAGGATGGACTCACGAGTATGATAACACATCTATGTCAAATACTGCATGATGTGTCTTCACAAGAGGATCCAGGCCACAGGTCTGCAGCTAACTGTTGGGTTTCTGCACAGATGTAGATGTCCTGTGGATCCAACCCCATTCATTGAGGCTTTTCCGTAGATTTACCATGCAATTGCATGTTATACTGTATTTTCAAAAGTGTGCATTGTAAAAATCTCATGCAGATTTTGTATCAAATTTGAAGTCCATTACAAAGTTCTCATCAAAACCTGAATGTGTGAACAGGGTCTAACATTAACCTGTTTAGCAGAAGCAGTAAACTAAACAGAATAGAACAGCAGTGTAAACAGAGCCTAAGGGTCCTATTACACAGAAGATTGTTGTGCAAAAAATCGTTATATTGTTCGCATTTAAGCAATAATCTTTCTGTGTGTGTATGCAGGCAAAAATCAAGCGTATGTATCATTGATCGCATCTTTTGAGCTGACCATAAAATTGTTATTAATCGTTTGTTATTCTTTCGGTGTATGTACACATTGTTTGTTTGTATTTACGATCGTTCTTTCTAGAGTACACAAACGACCATAATAAAGATTGTAACTAACGACTTTTGTTCCATTGTGGAGATGGATTTCAGATCGTTTGCAAATCGGTTTATCTTTAATCCCTTCCCGTCAGCAATCTGCATATATACGTTCCTACTGCATATACCCCTGACTGCAGGGGCTTCTGATGTGTGGAAGGACCACTGCAGTGAAAGCGGTCCCACAAACATCAGAGTGTCTGGGGCCGGAGGTAATGAGAGGCAGCTGCATCTCATTAACCCCTTAAACGCCGTGATCTATAGCGATCGCAGTGTTTAAGGTATTCAGTGACAGATCAAGCATCTGTCACTAAGTGACTGTGGAGGTCCCAATCGCTTGTGCCGACAGGTGGGGGTAAGCTTCTTAACTCCGTCCTGTCAGTCTCAGGCAGGCTCTATTCATACAGATCACCGATAACACTGATCTATGCTATGCTATGGCATATCATAATCAGTACATGCAATCTATTGACTGCATCTTTTACAGTGAAACAACTAATAAAAACTAGAGATCATGGTGCAAAAAATGACACCCCAACCAGCCCTGTAGGTGGCAAAATAAAAGTGCTATGGATTTTAGAAGTGGGGAGGAACATTCCATCAATTTGACCTGGACTTTTGTGCATCAAAGGACTCTGTCTTGAAGGGGTTAATCAAAGAGAATGCAAAAATCGCTTTGTCTAATGGGACCCCAAGTCTGAGTGTACACACTCAGATCAATAGAAATCTGTAACGCTTGTGAGTTGCATGTTGGCACACAAAGCTATTTTGTTAACAAGTAAATGAAAATTTTCTCCAAAATTTTCTAATTTTTTTTCCCTCTGAAAACCTTTTATCAATATTAGTCAGAGTGGTGAAGACCTGGGTTAAGGCCCTATTAAACGGAGCGATTATAGTTTAAAAATTGAATAGTGTCAGCAATAGGTGTGATGTGCAGCAGCTCCTTTCTCTCCATGTCGTATAGTTTAAAAATTCACTATAACAACCAAAAATTATGAATTATCTAACCATGTAATAACACTCAACGATCACATTATGAACGAAAAAACATTAATCGTCTTTTAACACGTTGAAAAATCATTGTTGGTAGTTTGGCGATCGTTCGCACATCTGTTTGTCTAAAGAGTTGGTAAAACAATAAACATGCTAAGTGGGTTGTCCTGAGTTAGGGATGAGCGAATTTATTGTAGGAACGAAGCAAAGTGCTTCATTCCTATCTGTTTTCCGCTCATCGGGCTGCAGGGCTTTGAAGTGTGCTCCTCTCTGTGCCGCTCCTTCCCCGGTGCTGGGAAAAGATGGATCTTGTCCTGGAAAACTTCTCTGTTTCCCAGGACTGGATCCATCTTTTTTCCAGCACGTAGGGAGGAGCGGCATGGAGCAGACCAGACTTCAAAGCTCTGCAGCCTGATGAGCGGAATACTGATAGGAACGAAGCACTTTCTACTGTTAATTCGCTCATCCCTAGTCCTGAGGAACGATAAGTGACCATATAATGACACAAAAATAACCATTTATAACTGCAATTAGTGAATGTAATAACCTCAGAATTGTTCACTTCTAAATCACTAGTTTTCACTAGCGATTAATCATTATAACGAATCTTTACACAATAGCCGATGTAATAGGGCCTTTAAAGTTTTTGTCACAGATTTATTCAAGGGTGTAAAATATAGACTGGTGTAAACTGCCCAGAGAAACTAATCCCAGCTCCTCTATCATTTGACCAGAGCTGAGCTGTGATTGGTTGCTGCGGGCAGTTTACACGAGCCTATATTTTCCACCCTCTGCTAGATCGGATCTCGTTTACTGGGCCTATTACACGGCCCGATAATCGTTTAACAAGGGCTGCAAGGACATTGTTACCGGTGTCTTTGCAGCCCTTGCTTAAACTGTATTACATTACCTGTCCATGCTGCAGGGCTCCTCTTGCGCTCTGCTTCTCCCTGGGTCCCGTGTGCTCCAGCTTCAGAGCGGCCTCTCAGCCAATCACTGGAGTATGGAAAGGTAACGTATTCTGTTTGCACATCGTCAGCCGATCGTTGTCATCGGCTGACTGTTGTGTTTATTGCAACGAACGATAATCGGCCGGATAGGGTCGATTCACCCGATTATCGTTCTGTGTAATAGTACCCTAAGGCTAGATTTACCCAGTGTTTTTGCTGTTTAACGTCATACATATAAAGAAAACAAAATGGATGCAAAAACAGATAAAATTCTTTGGAATGTGAAAATTAAATATAGTGAAATGGATGGCAAATCGCAGTGTGAACCTAACTATTACCAAATTACTAAAGATCACATAATGGTACTGCAAGAATTGTACGCGACTAATCAGCTAGGATTATCATATCTGAATGCATCATTCTGCTCATAGCTTATACACTTTAGTGGAGATTTATACATATTCTTTCAATGGTGAATTATAAAAGGCTTACAATGTAATAACTTACATATTTAACTGCACGTACATTTATTACATACTAAATCTTCAAATATAATGGATCTACTCAGTAGTGTAATCACATAAAGCACATGCTGAGGACAACAGTTTTCTCAAAGACCCAGGATGCAACTGAGAAGATTTAGCATACTAATAGTACATGTAAAGTGTTTTTTTGGACAATACAAAATGTCAACCACCCTATAAATATGAAAACAATTGTTCATATATATTCAATGACAATGTTATCTCTTTCTGTCTATGTAATTAAGTTTGCAATATTGCCAGGAATCAAGCCGCTAACGATGATTTAGTGCTGTTTTAATGGTAGCCTCAATGCTGCAGTACAGCCCATTACACAGAGAGAATTGTGAAGCCAGAAACGGCTTGGTGAGTGTAACACAATCATCAATGTCGGGGCAGTATATAGGAGCTGTCACGCTTTGTCTTTCTGCTTGTTAAATCTGAAAGTGTCTAATTAGTTATCATGCCCGCTAAGGGCTGCAAACAATGGGGAATAAGGAATGGGAGGTGGAATTGGGGGCTGGTAGAGTAGACTGCCAAAGCATCTTTGGCTTGGCCTCCTCTCTGAACTTAGGTCAAGTCTCTGATGCAGTGTGTGTGAGCATAGTGCTGCTGTCCCATTTTTGCAGGGCCAAGCTGTCTCACTGGGAAACTTGAGTCCTGCTGGGAGCTTCTAATCAGCAAGTGAAGTACAAGAGCAACCAAGCAGCATCACCTGTTGATAAACAGCTTTGTTGGCTAAAGGGCAACTAGGCTACACAACGTGTCCACATCTGCAGTTCTTGGTAGTATTGTCTAAGATTTCCAATGCACAATTCTAACAGTATTAATAGCTTTATACATTTTACCAGTTCTAGTACAGCTAAGACCCTCACGGTCTGCATGCTTGGGTCTATAAACTAAGTACAAGCTGAGTTTGGAAGAACAGTATTTCAGATTCTGGACATAAGAGATGAGCAAATTTACAGCATAAATAAATCGAATAGATCTGTTAGCTCAGCAATCTGCTTAACAGCCTTTTGCTTCTTAAGTCTGTGCTGCTCCTTGCCGCTCCTCCCCAGGTGTCTGGAAAATTAAATCAAGTCCTGGGAAATTTCTTGCAAGATTGGATACAGCTTTTCCAGGAACCCAGGGTGGAGCAGCAGCACAGACTTCACAAGTTAGAGGCTGATAAGCAGACTGCCGAGCTAACTAAGCTATTTGCTTTGTTTGTACTATAAATTAGCTCATCTCTACTGGACATCAATGTCTGGATGGTGCATCACTGCCCTGTGCTTTTTGCAATATCTATTTGAGGCATAGGCTACTTACAACTGTAAGACTGGGGTTTAAACTAGCATTATATGGATGCATTGTCACATCTGTGTTGTGGCAGCAAGTCCTGGTCTGACAGCTGTTACCAGTGCCCATTTGATCATTGATGTGTTTTGCTTTGATGTTAGTGTGGACCATAGGCAAGTGCAAGGGGTATTCTCTTCTGAGATTCATTGCTGCCTCCAGTTCTCACTACATCCACTCCCCCTAAACCAGGAAGTGAGAGCAGGCCAGATGATAATACCCCTTCGATATACATAATAAAAGCATTAAAAAAAGGTAATATAATATGTTTTAATATTGCTACCAAATTTATTACTAGACTAAAAGGATGTTGTTGGGATGTGTCAATAGGCCCCGTCATTGCTGGGGCTTGTTAAACTGAGACTGTCAAGTGATAAGAGCAGTGTCAACTGGGTTGCCCCTTACTGCTGCATCTCAATGTAAAAAATATATATATTTAATTCAACTGGTTAATAACAAAGGACAAGCAGGCTCGTCCTGGTGCCATCAACATTGAATAGAGAGGGCTCAGCATGTGAGCCTGCTCTATACATGGCTGACAGCAGCGGGATTCATCATCTGTGGCGCAACGTCACTACCTGACCGCGACGGTAAAACAGAAGATAAACCTGGCCTCCCCTGCAGTGGGACAGGCCCATTCCGATAGGTGCCAACACAGACGGCAAGACAGGGGCACAACAGCTGTGAAGCCCCGCCCAGATGACAGTGTCCACCAGTGATAAAAAAAAAAAAAAAGCCAGATAGACACAAAGACAATAAAGACATTTTTTTCAAAACAGGTAAATACAAACTGCAGCATGTAAACTTCTAACTTCTAAAAACATTGTGAAAACTTACCTTTTTAGTGTACTTCCAAAATACATACATAGGAGACAGCACTTCAGAAAAATCTATGTGGTTTATTCACACTAGTGTGCACTGCTGTGAATAAACCACACTGAGTTTTGAAGTGCTGTCTCCTATCTACGTATATTGTATTCGGTTTCACACCTGGGTCCGGTTTAGTGAGGCATGCACTCTAAATTTCTTAACATTATCTTGTGCTGCTATTTTTAATTTGTTTGACTTTTAATGCACTTGCTACTCTGTACAGTCTGTGTCCTGTGAAGCTTGCATGTCATTGATAGAGCACAAAGGAAATGTGTGGGGCAGCCCAGAGAAGGCTCTGAATGTTGAGGCTGAGTGCATGGCAGTGCCTAGCTGTTGTGGTAGTGCAAGTTAGAATTACTATTGTTTCCATACTGGGTGATCAGAGTGATACTGATGTACAATTTGATATTTTTACTGTAATAGTTATATATCTAGTTGCAGTGTTATATAGTATAGTATAATATAAAAAGAAATTTAGTATTACACATAGGTTCAGTTTTTTCAAGCTGCCTGAAATCCACAATGTCTGTTTTTTTCCACAGCGACCAATCACAGCTCAGGTTTTATTTTACCAAAGTGTTAAAGAAAATGTAGCACTAGGTACATTGCTTTCAGTTGTTTTCATGAACAGACTGGCACCGGGATGCCAGTACCGCAGTCCTTTTTTTGAACCACCGCCTGGTTCCCACGCACTGCGCAAGTCAATTCTCTGAGCATAACCCGGCATGAAGCACTGTGTCATACCAGGCTAGTGCTCGGGAATAGGAACCGGGTGCAAAAATTGACCGCCCCACTGGCATTTCTGTGCCGGCGCCAGTCTGTTCATGTATAAAAACCAAAAAACCAAAGCAATGTACCCAGTGGTACATTCGCTTTAAGGTTACAAACCCACTTGCCGGATCTGCAGCGAGTCTCCCAGGGCGAATGGCGTAAAAACAAATACCCACCAAATAAACAAAATGCGTTGTTTTTTTGTTCAATTTCACCACACATTTATTTTTTTCTGGTTTCACAGTGTACTTTATGCAAAAATTCAGCCTGTCATTGCAAAGTACAATTAGTGGCGCAAAAAATAACCCACTTGCCGGATCTGCAGCGAGTCTCCTTGCTGCGTTTTTGCAGCGAGACTCGCTGCAGATCCTGGCCCTATACTTTCAATAGCAGAGAAACTCGCAGCAGGGATGTACATCCCTGCTGCGATTTTGTCTGCAGCCCGCCCCATTAACCCCCCGGCCGCCGGACATTATACATTACCGGGTCCCCGTTCCTGCTTGCTTCGGGGCTCCCGGTGTCTTCACGGCCCGCCCGGCCAATCAGTGCGCTGCGGCGGGGCAGCGCACTGATTGGCCGGGCGGAACGTGACGGGAGCCGCTGAAGCAAGCAGGAGCCGGGATCAGGTAATGTATATCGCCCCCGGCCGCACGATCGCCCCCAGCCCCGCAGCCCCCTACCGCACCATCGCCCACAGCCCCCGGCCGCACCATCGCCCCCAGCCCTGCAGCCCCCGACCTCACGATCGCCCCCAGCATCGCAGCCCCCGGCCGCACGATCGCCCCCAGCGGGCGATCGTGCAGCCGGGGGCTGCGGGCGATCATGCGGCCGGGGGCTGCGGAGCTGCGGGCGATCGTGCAGCCGGGGGCTGGGGGGCTGCAGGCGATCGTGCGGCCGGGGGCTGCGGGGCTGGGGGCGATCGTGCGGCCGGGGGCTGCGGGGCGATCGGGGCTGCAGGGGGGCGGGCAGGATATACATTACCAGGTCCCCGCTCCTGCTTGCTTCGGCGGCTCCCGGCACTTTCCGCCCGGCCAATCAGTGCGCGGCCCCGCCGCAGCGCACTGATTGGCCGGGCGGGCCGTGAAGACACCGGGAGCCCCGAAGCAAGCAGGAACGGGGACCCGGTAATGTATAATGTCCGGCGGCCGGGGGGTTAATGGGGCGGGCTGCAGACAAAATCGCAGCAGGGATGTACATCCCTGCTGCGAGTTTCTCTGCTATTGAAAGTATAGGGCCAGGATCTGCAGCGAGTCTCGCTGCAAAAACGCAGCAAGGAGACTCGCTGCAGATCCGGCAAGTGGGTTATTTTTTGCGCCACTAATTGTACTTTGCAATGACAGGCTGAATTTTTGCATAAAGTACACTGTGAAACCAGAAAAAAATAAATGTGTGGTGAAATTGAACAAAAAAACAACGCATTTTGTTTATTTGGTGGGTATTTGTTTTTACGCCATTCGCCCTGGGGTAAAACTGATATATATATGTTCCTCAAGTTGTTACAATTAAAATGATATATAACATGTATAACTTTTCTTGTATCTGATGGCCTGTAAAAAATTCAAACCATTGTTAACAAATATATGTTCCTTAAAATCGCTCCATTCCCATGCTTATAGTGCTTTTATCCTTTGGTCTATGGGGCTGTTTGAGGTGTTATTTTTTGCGCCATGATGTTTACTTTCTATCGGTACCTTGATTGCGCATATACGACTTTTTGATCGCTTTTTATTAGAAATTTTTCTGGATTTGATGCGACCAAAAATGCGCAATTTTGCACTTTGGGATTTTTTTGCGCTTACGCCATTTACTGTGCAAGATCAGGAATGTGATTAATAGTTCGGGCGATTACGCTCGTGGCGATACCAAACATGTTTATTTATTTTTTAATTTTTATTTATAACCTGGGAAAAGGGGGGTGATTCAGACTTTTATTAGGGGAGGGGGCTTTTTACTAATAACAATACTTTTATTTTTTTTTTACACATATACTAGAAGCCCCCCTGGGGGATTTCTAGTATATACACTTTGATCTCTCATTGAGATCTTTGCTGTATAGATATACAGCAAAGATCAATGAGATCGGCACTCGTTTGCTTTCGGCTGCTGCAGCCGAAAACAAACGAGTGCCGAGTCGGGGACGGCGCCATCTTGGAGAGGTCCCTGACCGGCATCAGGTACAGAGATCGCTCCCCTGGGACAACGTCCCGGAGGAGCGATCTTACCCACTAGACACCAGGGAAGTGCTGCAGCCAGTAATCGGAGGCAGCTGTCAACTTTGACAGCTGCCTCCGATTACCTGATTAGCGGGCACGGCGATCGGACCGTGCCCTCTAATAGCCGATGTCCCTGGGATCGCAGCGGTTCAGAGCGGGGTCGCCGCGCGGCCCCGTTCTGAAGCCCCTTACCGGCAAAGGGCGTAAATATACGCCCTTTGTCGTTAAGGGGTTAAATTGTCTTGAATAGATGTTTTAGGATATAAAAAGTACATATAAAACATAGTAGTGTCTAAAGGAGAGTGGCTTCTATTTATTTGCCTTGGCAAAGGCTTGAAAACCTCATGCCACGCTGTGAGGCACACAACTGTCTGTAGGCCGCAGCTTGTGGAAACTAAATCCAGATCTCCACTAGAGCTGAGTGAGTGAATCACTGAAATTTCCACTAAGAGATGAGTGAGATGATAATAATAATAATAATAATAATAATAATAATAATAATAATAATAATAATAATAATATTTATTTGTATAGCGCCAACAGATTCCGCAGCGCTTATTTAAATATATATAAATACATTACAGGTTATATATTAAATTATACAATGAATAAATTACAACAACAAATTAGAGACCTGCTCTCAAGAGCTTACAGGCTAGGATGACTGGGAGTAACACGAGATGAGAGAGCAGACAGGGAAAAGGAAACTAATGGTCCTATTACACGAAGCGATAATTCGCTCAATCGATCGTTTAACGATTTTGAAGTAACAATGTGTTTTTTATAACGATCAGCGTTTAGCCAGAACGATAGATCGTTTAAAAAAATTGTTATTGCGATCGTTTTAAGATCGCTTAAGCCCATCTCACACATAGGGTAAATCATTCAAAGACTGTTTACACTAAGCGATCTGCGATTTTTTGGGGAACGACCAACAACGATTTGAGAACTTGTTGCAAGGTCAAAATTAACGATTTCTCGCTCGTTGTTTGAACGTTTGCTGTGTTTACACAAGGCGATTATCACTCAAATGCGATCGTTATCGCGAAAATTCGAACGATAATCGTTCCGTGTAAAAGCACCATAAGGCTATTACACACTGCATCAGCTGTGCCCATTTACTGCTTACCTTGTCTCTACTACTGGTTCACCCCTTAGCAGCTTCCACACATTTGACTGAACTTCTGAAAAAACATATCTTTGTAAATGACACTTACATCATCTTTTTGCTGTGCGGGAGAGGTGAACATAGTCCTCAAAATACAGAACATAGTCTACCTGCGAATACACCTGACCTGCCTAATGCAGATACAGGTATATGCTTTATTTAATGTACAAAACAATGTTAGCCCAATTTATGTTATTTATTTTTGGAGGGAGGGGGGTTTAAGTGTTTGTTTTTTGTTTTTTTACACAGCATTTTACTTACATTTAGAAAAATATTGTTAACGTGTAAACGTGAATTTACTGCAGAGGATGTCACAGGCGTAGGAGCTACGCCTTTGTCATCCATGGTGGGTCCCAGCTATCAGTGATAGCCGGGGACCCGCGCTCCAGTGCTAAGAGTTAACCCTATAGATACTGCGGTCAGCACGACCACAGATGGTAGCCTCCGCCTTCCGGTTTCTATCTACAGAGGCTGGCAGAGGGAGAGAGGAAGGACAGAACGCGCGCCTGTGAGCTCTGCCGCCTCCCCTCTCTCCCCTGCCTCTGTTATAAGATAGTAACAGCAGCAGGGGACATCGGAGAGGCGGCAGAGCTAGGGGACATCAGCTTATGGGATCTTTAATGATTCCATAAGCTGATGTAAAATCACAACTGGGCATTGAGGCATCAATGATCCCAGGTCGTGAAAGGGTTAATCTGCTGGTCAGTATGATTTTGCTGGTACTACTACGTAAAGAGCTTTTATTTTTTTCTGTATACTAATGTTCATATAAAATAATATATAAACAAAAAGATAAAGGTGGGCACTGCTATATGATTGGTTAATTGAGGTGCAAAAAATCATTATGTCCTCAGGCCCGTATTAACAGCTGCTGCTGCCCTAGACACCAAGCCTGAAGGCGCCCCATCTTCACTCACCGATTAGCATCATGAATTTATGGTTTCTGAACATCATATTGATCTGATATCTGATCAATCTTAGACACCACATGCAGCCAAAACCAGACCCTCATGCGGTAATAGGCGTATGGCCAATAATCCTGGTAACAGCACTGAGGAAGAAATGGGAACTTGGTTTCGGTAACATGCATTTCTCTACATATAGAACTCCACCCCCGCCACCACCACCAGATTTACTGTCAAGTTAGAAGAGGAGGTGGCACACTAAAAAAAATAAAAAAAAAAAATGTTTCTTCCCCCATGCTCCCTGGCGCTGCCCCCCTGCAAAGTGCTGTCCTAAGCACCAGACCACGGGTGCCTAGAGGTAAATATGGCCCTGTATGTCCTGGCACAAATATGTAAACAAAAAGTGACCATATTATTAATGACTATGCACACTCAAGTATCAGAAAATAGAAAAGGTATAACCCTTATTACACAAGCAACCACAAGTGGTCTGATACATGAGTGTACATAGTCATTCATAATATGGTCGCATTTGTTTACACATATAAAATAATATAATTAGCTTTACTTAGAATTTTATTTTAATACTTTTAATATCATTTTCTTTTCTTTTTTTTTATAATTTCTAGTCCCAAAAGGGACTGCTTGATTAGCTGTACACTATACTTCAATACTGTACGCAGTGTTGACGGCGGAACGTGTGGGGGGCTACTCCTACCCGACCCCCCCTTTTATCCTTCACACATGGTGACATTTTTTTATTGTATTTTTTTCATAGTTTTTTGGCTTAATAATCTTACCGCATTATTTTCCACCATGGTACTTATTTTTTCATTACTCCTCGTCCATGTTATATTCAGGGGTCAGTTGTTAGTGTATCTTGTCTTGGACGCAAGCGGAGTATCGAATTATGCATTTTAGGGCCAGTTCACACTACGGATTTGGCACTAAGATTCCGCCAGGAAGCTCCATCTGCGGACTCTGCGCCAAATCCGCCAAATCCTTCCGGAAGTGTGAACTGGCCCTGAAATGCATAATTCAATACCCTGTCATTGTCTTGTTAGGAGGCTTGTTACCTTTTGTCTGCTTATTATTGAATTTTGTGTACTCTGACTAAATAAAATATTGTTTGGATGTGCAGCTATTGTGTGCATATGCTTTTTTCTGTCTTTGAATTGTGTAGCTTATATGAATAGCTGCACTCTGTAATATAATGTGGTGCCCACCTTTTTGCTTGTTTGATACCTTCACCCTCTGCGTCTCCTGCACAATAGGGGCTATCAGAAGGTTAGATTCATTCTCTTTAAAAAATTAATGTTTATAAATGAAAAAAACATTAGATGTTCTTGCAATATTTCCCAATAAAGCCAAGTATGGACCTTTTCTGTAAATAACAACATTTATAAAACATACCTGCTGAAGATCTGCAAGGGAGTACAGGTGAATTTGTTGAAAAAGATATTCACGAGGGAAAATTCTGGAAGAAGAAAACACATAATGAAATTAAGTAAAAATTAATACGTGTTTATTGAGCATCTCATTCCAAAGTCGCAGCCATAAGAATTTTTTATGTGATTTTGCCGAGATTTCGCATAATCATTGCAGAAAAGGTGGTATTTCACTGCAATTTCATAAATTGCTATAAGCTAGCAATATTTTAGGGCCATGTGTGAACACAGATGTGTGAGCGCAACCTTCGACATTTGCATCTACAACAGCCTCAACAGTTTATATAAGGTTTACATAAAATTTTTGAAATCTTGCCTCAATCTGCTTTAGTGGCTTGCAGGACTCCTAAACAACCTTAATTTTTTTTTTTTTATTCAATGAGTCAAGATTTTTCAAAGTAACATAGTTAATAAGGTTGAAAAAAAGATAAGAGTCCGACAAGTTTAACCTACAGAAACCCTACTGTGTTGATCCATAGCAAGGCAAAATCCTTTATGAGGTAGATGTCAATTGCATAATCATAGGAAAAAAAAATCCTTCCCTATTCCAAAATGGCAATCGGAAGAATCCCTGGATCAATGTTCTATTGCATGTAATCTAATGCCCATAACAAGTAAAATGATATTTTTCAAGAAAAGCATCCAGACCTCCCTTGAACTTCTTTAATGAATCAGCCATGACAATATCATGTGGCAGAGAGTTTTATAGTCTCACTGCTCTTACAGTAAAGAATCTGCATCTGTGCTAGTGGCGAAACCTCTGTCCATTCATATAGTTGTACAACGTGATCAGATCGCCCCTAAGACGTCTTTTTTCTAAACTAAATAGCCTCAATCAGTGCTGTAATGTATTATAGAGATTGAATGAGCTGTCAGAAGCTGACAGCTCATTCATAGATCAGACCCCTGCCCTAGTGCAGGGGTCTGATCGGTCTCATCCATAGCAGCCCAGACAAAGGAAGCAGTGTCTGGGTTGCTATGGTAACGCGCGGCTCCGGGTTCTCCCTTCGGCTGCTCCATAGACACAGCAGTGGCCCCGACCGCGGTGTCTATGGGGTTAACAGCACGGCTCCCCTCCGGGCAGAGGCAGCGGGAGGAGGCTGTGTGATACAGCCTCCTCCCGCTGCCTTATCGCCGCTAGGGACGAGGAGGGAGGGAGGGAGAGCATGACGTTCCGGAAACCTCATTTTGCGGGAAGTACCCACATCCCATGACGTTCCCGGAACGTCTTATTGCGGCAAGGGGTTAATGACCTTGGTCGTCCTCCTCTGCACCCGCTCTATTTCAGCTGTGTCGTTCTTAAATACCGGTGCCCAAAACTGTACACAGCATTGCATATGTGATCTAAACAGTGATTTTTAAAGAGGCAAAACTATGTTCTCATCTTTAGCATTGATGCATCCAATGATTTTATTAGCCTTGGCAGCTGCTGCCTGGCACTGATCACTAAAGTTGAATTTAAAGTCCACCAATACCCCCAGGTCCCTTTCGGAGGCAGGTTTACCCAGTGTTTTATTATTTAGCACATATGTGCAACATTTTAGGGGTTGGCATGAGCCACTGTCCACACAGTCAGGCAGTGGGCACAGTGCTGTCTTCCCTTCGCCACTGATAGGCCTAGGAGGCAGTTGGATGTGCTCACCCTGATCCAAAAGGTGCTGCCCAGAGGGGACAAAGACTACATTACAGTGCTGGGGGGAAAAGGAAGGAGGGTTTTTCTTTTCCATTTTTCATATGCTGTTGATAAATATAAAAAGAAACACTGGATAACATTTTTCATGTTTGATACTGTGCAGTAGTGGGAGAGGCAATGCCCAAATCCACATATTTCTTTTTATTAAATGATAACTATTTAAAGGTATTAAATTAATACAAAAGATTGCAAAAAGAAAAAAAAATTGAAATGAATAGGTGGGATTATGTTGTTTTGCGTCACAGTAACAGTTCTGTTACAGACATATGGCCCTTTGGCTCTATTACATTTTGACGTCCTAAGTGGACAGACACTGGCTACTTTATGCATTAATCAATGTTTCTGGGAGATCAATATCTCAACATTACAGTAAACATGTTTTTGGAGCAGGCCTGCCAGACTTGTTGTGTAGCATTTAAATGTACAAATTCTCTTCAATCTGAGGCACAGCTCCATCTGGGTACCACTGATTTGATTGTACTGTATTTTCCAAGGAGTAATCTTATTTTATGAACCGATTATTTGCCCCAAGCATTGCTTACTGTTTAACCATTATTACCAATATAGGTCCAGTACTTTGTCGCACGGCTGAAAAAAAAAAAATCTGATTATTCACATGAAAGCATTAAGTAGCATGCTGAAAGGGTGTCCAGATAAGCTCAAAGCCACAAAGTGTGTGTCCAGATTTAGCAATAATCAGCATGTGATCCCTTATTTTATAGATGGACTACATTGAAAAAATTATTTATATATATATATATATATATATATATATATATATATATATAAAATTTATTTTTATTTATTTTTTAATAAATTGCTAAACAAGAGTTTTTTTTTATTTTTTATACTTCAATACTTTTTTTTTACCTTGCACCCCTTCATGCCAAAGAAGGTCATTGATGCACTGATGACCGGGTCAAATTAATGCAATGTTCCTCCACGTCTTCTAAGAGCCATAGCGCTTTTATTTTTTCACCTACAGGGCTGGTTAGGGTGTAATTTTTTGCACCATGATCTCTAGTTTTTATTGGTATCATTTTGGTGTAAGAGAAAAATTGGGATATTTTTATAATAGGAAAGGGGGTGATATAAATATTTATTCGGACATTTTTTATTAGGATTTGAAAAATATATGTTTTTTTTTTTTCCATACACACATAGAGGAGACTCTATCCCCAGGTTGCTGATCCAACAGGACGGAAGTAAGTGGTTTACCCCCGCCTGCCAGTGCAAGCGACCCCCATGCTGCAGGGGTCCCGATCAGTCAGTGACAGGATAAGCACCTTAAATGCAGCAATATCTACATACATACATATGCACTATGGATATGAAGAGCTTAAATGGTTTTGTGTCTCTTTTTATAATCACTTTTTGGCTTAGTAGTAGAAGCTGTCTGATAGATGGCATACATTATTAAACCAATGCTTAAAGAGGTTCTCTGACCAATTTTTCTTATTGGAATAGAGTCATTTGTAATCTTTTCCTCCAACTTTTTTTTGCCTGTGTCCCTGTGCATCCTCTGTTGTTTAGATGTGTGATTGTTTATTTACATAAAGAACTTCCAATAAATACATAGAATGGTGACTGACTGAAGTAGAATTTCTCCTCTCCATATTACACTGCCCTAACACTGTAGATCACAAGCCTGAGAACACAATGGGGGAGATTTATCAAAGTGGTGTAAAGTAAAACTGGCCCAGTTGCCCCTAGCAACCAATCTGCTTCCACTTTTCATTTTACACAGACTTTTGGAAAATGAAAGGTGGAATCTGATTGGTTACTAGGAGCAACTGAGCCAGTTTCACTTCACAACAGTTTGATAAATCTCCCTTAAAGAGTCACTTTTTTTTTTTGCAGAAATCAACAGTCCAGGCGATTTTAAGAAACTTTGTAATTGGGTTTATTAGCCAAATATGCCATTATCTGCATTTAAAAAGCCTTTTCCCAGTGGCCCCTCCTTCCTCTTTTCCATTCACTGCAAAAAAATCTGGAAATTGTGACTTGTTGCATCAGACACAACCCTGTCTGTTCTATAGAGAGGAGAGGAGGGAGTTAGCCGACAGCAGAAAGCAGATAACAGAATATTACAGGCACAGAGCTGGGTGACAGCTGTAATCAGAGGTCAGAGAGGTCAGTGCTGACTGTCAGAGGAGATAGAGGGTGATGTATTTGTAGATTAACTCTTTGTTGTCCTGTTTTGGTCTTTTATTTAGCTCTCTCCATAAGAGAACAATAAAGAAAGGGGAGAGAAGTTCAAACTGCTTTTTCATGATAAAAAATCATTTTTCGGCTAATAATCCTAACTACAAAGTTTCTTAAAATCGCCTGGACTATTGATTTCTGAAAAAAAAAAAAATCACGACAGTGACACTTTAACCCTTTGAGGACCAGGCCCAAAATGACCCAGTGGACCGCGCAAATTTTGATCTTAGTGTTTTCGTTTTTCCCTCCTCCCCTTCTAAGAGCTCTAGCACTCTCAGTTTTCTATCTACAAGGCCATGTAAGTGCTTGTTTGTTACAGGAATAGTTGTACTTTGTAATGGAGTCTTTCATTTTACCATAACATGTATGATGGAATTCCAAATATATTATTTATGAAGATATAAATAGGTGAAATCGTAAAAAAGAATGCAATATGGTAACGTTTGGGGGGTTCCTGTGTCTACGTAATGCACTATATGGTAAAAGCGACATGATACTATTATTCTATAGGTCAGCCCGAACACAACCATATGCAGGTTACACAGATTCTCTAATGTTATATATGTATTTTCTTTATGAAATCCTTTTTTTTGGCAATTAAATATTAATAAAATGGGCCTATTGTGACGCTTATAACGGTTTTATTTTTTCACCTACGGGGCTGTATGGGGTGTCATTTTTTCCGCCATGATCTCTAGTTTTTATTAATACCATATTTGTGAAGATCGGACGTTTTGATCACTTTTTATTGATATTTTTTAATATATAATGTAACATAAAATTGGGTATTCTGCGCACTTTTTCCCCTCTTTTCGTGTACCCCGTTTACCGATCACAATGATGCTTGTTATATTTTAATAGATCGGACAATTATGCACGCTACGGTATATTATATGTTTATCTATTTATTTATTTTTATATGTTTTATTTATATAATGGGAAAGGGGGGTGATTTCAACTTTTATTGGGGGAGGGGTTTTGGGGTAGTGTAATAGTGTTTTGAACTTTTTTTTTTTACACATTTGAAGTCCCTTTGGGGGACTTCTACATACACTAGTTTGATTTTTACAATGACCATTGCTATGCCATAGGCATAGCATTGATCAGTGTTATCGGCGAGCTGCTCATTGAGCCTGCCTGTGCAGGCTCAGTGTAGCAGATTGCCAATCGGACCGCACGGAGGCAGGTGAGAGACCTCCGGCAGTCCGTTTTACCGATCGGGACCCCCGCAGTGACACTGCGGGGGTCCCGATCGGTAAGTGACAGGGGACTCCCCCTGTCACTTACACTTAAACGCCGCGGTCGCGACGCGATCGCGGCGTATAAGGTGCTAATGACACGCGGCAGCGTGATCGCTGCAGCGTGTCATTAGCGGTGAGGTCCCGGCTGCTGATTGCAGCCGGCCCCCACCTCCTATGAAGCGCGCTCCGTTCCGGAGCGCGCTTCATAGCGGGAGAAACACCCAGGATGTAGAGTTACGTCATGGGTCGTCTGGGGACAGACTTCCATGAATTAACCCTACGTCCAGGGTCGTCTAGGGGTTAACCTCTTAGGGACCCATGACGTACCGGTACGTCATGGATCACTGTCACTTAAGGACCCATGACGTATCGGTAGGCGGGTCCTTTAACCCATAGCTGCACCAGGACGTTACTGAACGTCCTCGTGCCGCTATGGGAGTTCAGAGGGAGGTCGCGCGGCGACCCCCCTCTGAACTGCCGCGATCCCGGGTGCCGCATGTAGCCCGGGATCGCGGCTATTAGTGGGCACGGTCCGATCGCCGTGCCCGCTAATTAAGTACTTAGAAGCAGCTGTCAAAGTTGACAGCTGCTTCTAAATACTTGCTCATATCCATCCCTGGTGGTCTAGTGGGGGGATCGCCCCCCTGCGGCGCGATTGCGGGGGGGCGATCCCCGCATCCATCCCGGGCCGGGGTCTGCACCGTAATGGCGCTGATCCCGGCTCGGCATTCTATTGCTTTTGGCTGCAGCAGCCAAAAGCAATAGAACACCGATCTCATGGATTCATGCAGTATAACTATACTGCATGGATCTCTATGAGAGATCAGAGTGCATATACTAGAAGTCCCCCAGGGGGGCTTCTAGTATATGTGTAAAGTAAAAGAAAAATGTATTTTTAATAACACAAAATCCCCTCCCCTAATAAAAGTCTGAATCACCCCCCTTTCCCCATTTTATAAATAAAAATAAATTAATTAATTAATAAACAAACATGTTTGCTATCGCCGCATGCGTAATCGCCCGAACTATTAATTAATCACATTCCTGATCTCACACGGTAAACGGCATCAGCGCAAAAAAATCCCAAAGTGCAAAATTGCGCATTTTTGGTCGCATCAAATCCAGAATAATTGTAATAAAAAGCGATCAAAAAGTCATATATGCGCAATCAAGGTACCGATAGAAAGATCCCATCATGGCGCAAAAAATGACACCTCACACAGACCCATAGACCAAAGGATAAAAGCGCTATAAGCCTGGGAATGGAGCGATTTTAAGGAACATATATTTTCTTTAAAAGGTTTTAATAAATCAAATAAAAGTTATACATGTTAAATATGGTTGTAATCGTAACAACTTAAGGAACATATATAATGAGTCAGTTTTACCCCAGGGCGAACGGAGTAAAAACAACCCCCCCCCCAAATAAAAAAAAAACATTTTTTTTTTAATTTCACCACACATATAACTTTTTTCTGGTTTCCCGGCACATTTTAGGCAAAAATTACATCTGCCATAGCAAAGTACAATTAGTTGCGCCAAAAATAAGGGCTCATTTGGGTCTCTAGGTGGAAAAATGCAGGCGCTATGGCCTTATATACACGAGGAGGGAAAAACGAAAACGCAAAAATGAAAACTGGCTGTGTCCCCTAAGGGTTAAGAGGGCGCCGCGGACCGGCCGCATGCGATCCCGAGAGATGGCCTGCTGAAATAAACTGCAGGCAATCTCTCCCTGTCGGCATGGGGGGTTGTTAACCCCCCCCCATGCCGACGCTCACTGCTATTGGCTGATCAGTTCAGATCAGTCAATAGCGGTGATCGGCAGCTTTCCGGGCCATCGGTGACCCGATGACCCGGAAAATAATGGCGGCCAGTGCTGTCCAAGACAGCACCGACCTCCATTTCTGTTAAAAGTAATGGTGGCCACGGTGCCACGTGCCGATCACGGCGATCAAAGTCCACAAAAGTAATAAATACCTGACCTGAGTGGTCCAGAGCAGGTATTTGGCCATACTCACCGGATCCCGGGGTCCCGATCGGTGTCTTCCGGATTCCGTGACGTCATCTTCTTCCCTTCGGGACTTCGGCCTTTACCGTTGGCCCCTCGGATGTCCTCGACTTTTTTTTCGGCGCTCTGCTGCCCTCTAGCGGCTGATAAGTGTAATACACTTATCGGCAGCTATAGGGATGTTCAGCATGTAGTAATTTTTTTTTTTGTATTTTCCGCACCCTTACGCCGCTGAGTGCTGACCTTCATCGCACGTAAGTGCGCTGCTAATCAGCAACTCCTCCTTTTTGGTGTAGGGTGTTTTTTTTCTATATCCTACTGCCACGGTCTGCTGATAAGTGCTGCACATAAGTGCGGCATTTATCAGCAACACCATTTTTGGCGTAGGTTTTTTTTTTATACTTAATGTTAAAAAAAACACTACATTACACTACACTACATTGAATAAAGTTTTACACTACACCACTACATACCCCATATACCAATCCCTATATAAAAATGGCCCCCAGGGCGTTTTCGGTGTCGGACGCATACGCTAGTATTGCCTCCGACACCGAAACAGCCAGTGAGGATGAATGGGGGATCCTTTTTTCCTCCATTTACCCTCATCCTCATCATCCAGTGACAGGTCTGGGGGTAGCGTAGCGTACGCTGCCCCCCAGACACGTCTTTTCCGCCAGTACCGTCCCAATAAGAGATCACGGTATGGATCTACAAACTCTGTAAGAGTACCTCAGGGTACACTTACAGATTTAGGGTACGTGCACACTACGGAATGGCGAAGGATAACCCTTCGTGCATTCTGCAGCTGGCACCCACCGGCCGACTGATGCGGATGTGCATGTCTCCGCACATGTCATAGACTCCATTCTATGCACGGGCAGATTCCATCGCCCATCCAAAGAATGAACACATTGGACGGAGAGCGGAATCCGCCTGTGCATAGAATGGAGTCTATGACACGGACGGAGACGCGCGCCCGAATCAGTCCGCCGGCGGGTGCCAGCTGCGGAATGCACAAAGGGTTATCCTTCTCCATTCCGCAGTGTGCACGTACCCTTAGAGTGTATGAAGGAAGGGACAGCCGAATCAGCCCCCACAATGCCCCCCCCCCATCATCGGAGTTAGTGGAAAGATCGTTTGGGAACTAATGAAGGACCCTGTATCGCACCAGGGAAACATTTTCCAGGTGACGTCTCCCACACTGGAAAACAGGAGACCCCAGAAGAAGTGCAGAGTGTGGCGTAACAAGGGGATCATGAAGGACACCATTTTTTAGTGTGACACCTGTCTTAATCACCCCAACCTCTGCATACAGGATCGCTTCAAGGCGTACCACACGTCATTGGAGTTCCATATTATCTAAATTCTGTCCCTTATTCCTATTTCAGGGGTCACGTTGATCCAGGGATTATTCTGATTGCCATTATGGAGTAGGGAAGGGAAATTTTTCCCTGTGATGAGGCTACTGTCGTCTGCCTCACAAGGGTTTTTTGCCTTCCTCTGGATCAACACAGGTTGAATTTGATGGACACCTGTCATTTTTAACCTTATAAACTCATAATTGGCCTAATACCCCCAAATAAATTAAAATTGTCCCTTTTCCCCAACTAAATAGGTATGGCCGCCATTCCCATTAGAGGCTTGCCATGATGCAATTAGAAAGCCTCTGTGCGGCCAGGACAGTATAATCCCCCACATGTGACCCCATTCTGGAAACTACACCCCATAAGGAATCTAACAAGGGGGGCAGCGGGGATATGGCCCCCTGGTGACGGCCAAATTTGGGACGTTAAAATAAAAAAAATGGTATTTTTTATTTTCACACCACATATTCTACATATGTGCCTGTTACCAGTGGGGTCCATATGCTCACTTCACTCCTTGTTAGATTCCTTATGGGGTGTAGTTTCCAGAATGGGGTCACTTGTGGGGGGGTTTTCTACTGTCCTGGCGGCACAGGAGCTTTGTAATTGCAACATGGCCTCCATCCTCCATTCCAGCCTCTAAATGGCGCTCTGTCCCTTTGGTGGCTTGCCCTGTGCCCATATGGCACATTATGTCCACATGTGGGGTATTTTCTTACTCAGGGTAAATTACCCTACACGTTTTGCGTTTATTTTCTTTTTTAACCCCTTGTGGAAATGGGAAAAAAAATCAAGGCTAGACCAACGTTTAGTGTAATTTTTTTAAAAATTTTTACTCTAAATCATTGATCTTGTCTTGAGTTTTTTATTTTAACAAGGGGCTAAAAGATAAAAAAAAAAAACACAAAATGTGTAGAGCAATTTCCTCTGAGTACGGAAATACCCCACATGTGGACATAAAGCGCCATGCGGGTGCAGGGTAAGCCTCCAAAGGGAAGGAGCGCCTTTTGAGTTTTGGAGGCTGGATTTGGCTGGAATGGATTACGAGGGGCTATGTTGCATTTAAAAGGCCCCTGTGTTGCCAAGACAGTTGAAACCCCCCACAAGTGACCCCATTATGGAAACTTCACCCCTCAAGGAATGTAACATGGGGTGTAGTGAGCATATGGACCCCACTGGTGAGGGCCACAAATGTGGAACAATGTGGCATGAAAATGAAATATTACATTTTTTACACAATAATGTTGGTCTAGCCTTGAATTTATCATTTTCACAAGGGGTTAAAAGAGAAAAAAAAACACAAAATGTGTAAAGCAATTTCCCCCAAGTCCGTAAATACCCCACATGTGGACATAAAGCGCCATATGGGTGCAGGGCAAGCCTCCGAAGAGAAGGAGCGCCATTTGGATTTGGCTAGAATGGATGATGAACGCCATGTCGCATTTATAGAGCCCTCGTGCTGCCAAAAAACTGTAAACCCCCCACAAGTGACCCCATTCTGGAAACTACACCCCTCAAGGAATCTAACAAGGGGTGCAATGAGGATATGGACCCCTTGATGACGGGCACATTTGTGCTGTGAAAGTGAAAAAATGAAAATTTTCACTTTCACGTCACATTTTTCCATATTTGTGCCCGCCACCAGTGGGGTCCATATGCTTACTGCACCCCTTGTTAGATTCCTTAAGGGGTATAGTTTCCAGAATAAGGTCACTTGTGGGGGGTTTCCAGTGTTTTGGCAGCACGAGGGCTCTGTAAATGCGACATGGCCCTTGAAATCCATTCCAGTGAAATCCAGCTTTTAAAAGCCAATTGGCGCTCCTTCCCTTTGGACGCTCGTGCTGCGCCCGCTTAGCACTTTATGTCCACATGTGGGGTATTTCCGTACACGGGAGAAACTGCGCTACATGTTTTGTGTGTTTTTTTTCTTTTATCCCTTTGTGAAAATGAAAAATTGAAGGCTAGAACGTTTTAGTGTAAAAAATACTTTTGTCTTTTTTCACGCCATATTGTTCGGAAAATCTGTGAAGCACCTGTGGGGTCCAGATGCTCACCGCACCCCTTCTTACATTCCTTGAGGGGTGTAGTTTTCTAAATGGTGTCCCTTTAGGGGTGTTTTTTAGGTTTTGGCCCCCCAGAGCCTCTGTCAACGTGAAGTGGTACAGTCAGAAACGACCAAATATAACGGAGCCATTGAAATTCCCTGGGCTCTCCTTTATATCTGAGGCTTGTGGTTGCGTCAAATAGCGCAATAGGGCCACATATGGGGTATTTCTATAAACTGAAGAAACTGGGCAATAAATATTGGGGTGCATTTCTCTGGTAATAGATTTATAATTATGAAAAATATTGGATTACAATAAAATCTCTGCACAGAAAATTACAATTTTCAAATTTCTTACACACTTAGCTTTTATTTCTGTGACTCCCCTAAAGGGTTAAAAAACTTTCTGGATGTGCTTTTGCAGAGTGTGGGGGGTGCAGTTTCTGAAATGGGGTGCTTTGTGGGGCTTTCTAACATACAGTCCCCTCAAATACACTTTAAACCTGAACAGGTCCCTAAAAATATCCGATTTTGAAATTTTACAGAAAATTTGGAAATTTGCTGCTAATGTTTTACACTTTCTATTATCTAAAAAAAATGAAATATAGTTTAATAAGTGCTGCCAATACAAAGCAGACATGTTGCTAATGCTATTTATTATATAATTTATGTGGTATAACCATTTTCTGTATAAGCAGAAAAGTTTTAAAGTTGGAAAAATGCATTTTTTCACAATTTTTCACGTTATTTTGTTTTTTTTCATAAAGATTCATTATAAGTATCGACTCCAATTTACAAGAAATGTGAAGTACAATATGTCACGAGAAAACAGTCTCAAAATCAGCTGGATAGGTAAAAGCATGCCGAAGTTATTAATGAATAAAGTGACACAGGTCATATTAATAAAATTTGCTCCGGTTCTTAAGGCCATTTCAGGCTCTGTCCTTAAGGGTTTAAAGCGTATATAGTGTATATAGACATATAGCACCCACAAAAGTCAATGCAATGCTAGTTTAAAAAAATCCTGGACAATCCCCTTGTTTTTACCCCCAGTACCCACAGACTTCAACTGCTCTCTCAGCTGGGTACAAGCAGGTTGGTAGGGCCAAAATAAAAGAATAAATGGCTCTTGCACTCCTGCTGGTACTAACAGAATGATTAATAATGCTGTGCTCACACTGTAAACTGCATTTTTAAAGTGAAGGTACCATCAAGCACATTTGCTTTAAGTATTACCATGTATAAAGTGCCACCTGCGCAGGGAAGCTGCTGCTGCTGTCCTTTTTTTTGAACCGAGGCCCAGTACCAGCCAGGCTCCAGTGCTTCCCTCCGGCCCACTAAATAGAACGGAGCCACGCATGGCCTATATATGGATAATACTTAAAGCGATTGTACCTAATGGTAAATCCGCTTTAAAGACAGCCACTGGAAATCATCTTATTGCTTTCAAAAAAGATTTGTGACCATACAAATAACCTTTTTGGAAAGAGTTCATTTTATCCACTCTTCTTTTTGACATAGTATTGGGGTTGCTAGGTCTTGGAACGCAGCAACACACACAAACTTTTATTTTTATTTTATTGTATTTTTATTTTATTGTGCAATGTAGCAAAACATAAAGAATAAAGTAGGCAGTCCTGGTCTTTGGGCGGCTAGTACTTACGCCATTGACTGGCCCTAGCATGCTCCATGAACACAGACAGGTGCATCAAGCAGGGAAGTAAACAGAGGGGGCAGTGTGCTGTATTTGGTCATTTTAGAAGACCAGCAGGCTGTTATTTTTTCTATCTTGGACAACGCCATTAAGACCCATAAGAGCCCCATCCCTAAATAATATCCATCTTATAAAATGATGGCATATTGTTACAATACAAGGAGGCACAGCATTTACAATACAAGAAGACACAGCATTATTGGTATATCGCTTCATCCTCTTCATAGTTTACCCATTTTTTTCCCCTTCACTTGAATTTGGCGGGACTTCAGTTCCCTGCACAGCTAGGCGACCTTGGACATTTCTTAGAGCTACACCATTACTATAGGAGATGGCAAAACCCCTTTAAGGAGTTAAATAGGAGACATAATAACATAGAGTAGATCCAAAAGTATGAATATACATTTGCAAAATACTAATTTAGATATGTCTTAAGGGGCACATTTATTTTTAGATATACTTATTATTACATGGCTTTTACCATATTGTGAACACTTTCAGAAGTGTAACAATCCTCTTTGAATAGATATATACCATAGAAAGGACTAATCATCAAATACATCTGGCTAAAGATACAATTAAGGAACCATCATCATTCTTCTATGGCGAGCTGTAAACTGACAGTCTCTGCATTTGCCTTTCTTTGAGCTGGAGACATAACACCTTTTAAGCGGTAACCTCCACACATTATCCTGGGAGGAGACCTAATTTTGGGCACTTGTCTGTCGAGACTAATAAACTGTCTAATATACAATCTACTTACTGAAATGCCAGTGATTTCCAATGTTTACATCAAATTTCCCCAATATACCAATCTAAGAAGGTATTGTAAATAAGTGTTCCATTATATAGATTCCAGGGTGTTTAGCAAAGAGATTCCAGCCATCTGGAATGTTTCACAAGTCACAACTACTGAACACCGGGAAGCTTTTATTTTTTTGTCATTTAATCAATCCCAGTTGGGTTGCATGCTTAAAATAGTTATTGCTAAAGCGCATTTTACATGGGGTGATTATAAGCCAAATGGGCCCATTATTGCCATGTGCAAAAGACTCAGGGATCAGACAACGAATTAGCAAATGTGTGTTCATCAGCTGATCACTGGGATCATGCAGCACCAGAAATCATTTCCCTATTTCTAGGTAGGCATACCATATCTGAAACTATCTGAGCTATTACAATGCATTTACAAAGTCTTCAAATCCCTTCACATTTTTTTTTACATCTTGTTATTTTGCAGGCTTGTGCTAAATTAAATTCTTTCATTTTGTACTCAATACAAAAGTGGAAATAGAATGTTAGAAATCTTTGTTAATTTGCTAGAAAGGAAAAACATCTTAAATTGATGTAAGTATTTAGACCTTTTATGGTGTGAATTATCGTGCGAATTTGTGCGATAACGATCGAATTCGAAGGATAATCGTACGTGTAAATGCAGCGAACGATCAAACGACGAGCGAGAAATCGTTTATTTTGATCTTTGAACAAGTTCTCAAATCATCGTTGGTGGTTCGCTAAAATTTCGCTGATCGCTTCGGTCGTCACAAAAGTCCGCCCGCCCGCAGCCCGGCCCTCGCTCCTCCGCAGCCCGGCCACGCATCCTACAGCCCCCTGCGCCGGCCCGATCGCCACCGCCGCCGGCCCGATCGTCACCCCCGTCGGCCAGATCGTCACCCCCGCCGGCCCGATCGTCACCCCCGTCGGCCAGATCGTCACCCCCGCCGGCCCGATCGTCACCCCCGCCGGCCCGATCGTCACCCCCGCCGCCCCGATCGTCACCCCCACCGCCCCGGCCACGAGCATACCTTACCTGCTCGGCGTAGCGGGTGTTCGAAATTCCCGGCTCCCCTCTTCAGTGCATTGATTGGCTGAAGAGAGGAGCTGGGAATTTCAAACAGCTCCTCTTCAGCCAATCAGTGGATGCGATCGAAGCGGCAGGGGTGGCGATCGGGACGGCGGGGGTGACGATCGAGGTGGCAGGGGTGCTGATCGGCCTTTGGGGGGGGGGCCATCGAGCCGGCGCAGGGGGGCTGTAGGATGCGGGGCCATGCTGCGGGGGAGCGGGCTTTCGGCCGGCTTAAGCGATCTTAAAACGATCGCAAAACGAATTTCCGCACGATATATCGTACCGCCTAAACGCTGATTATTATGAAAAAAAAACCTGTTACTCCGACATCGTTAATTGTACGATCGGGCGAATTATCGTTCCGTGGAAACGTAGCATTACTCTGTACTATAGCTGGAGCACCTTTGGCAGTGATTATAACCTTTGGTCTTCGACACCTGGATTGGGGGATTTTCTGCCATTCTTCTCTGCAGATCCTCTTAAACTCTGTCAGGTTAGATTGAAACTGCCAGTGGACAGACATATCCAGGTCTCTCCAGAGATATTTGACTGGATTAAAGGCACCACTACACAAAACGATTATTAGCTGTTACGGCCGATAATCTTGTGTAATAGAAGGCAACGATCAGCCAACATGAACGACATTGTCTTTAAACATGTTGAAAGACAAACAACTAATAAAGCAACGATCCGCTGCCGTTGCTCCATGTAATAGGAGTGGAAGCAGGCCGCTGCTATCTTCTATGGGCTGCCCGGACTGTCCAGCAATCACCCAGGCATTAGTCTAATAGGACCATAAGCAACTCTTGTGTTTCTCTTGGCTGTGTGCTTAGGGTCATAGGGGGAGATTTATCAAACTGGGGTAAAGTAGAATTGTCTTAGTTGCCCCTAGCAACCAATCAGATTCCACTTTTCATTCCTCACAGATTCTTTGAAAAATGAGAGGTGGAATCTGATTGGTTGTTAGGGGCAACTAAGACAATTCTACTTTTCACCAGCTTGATAAATCTCCCCCATAGTCTTCCTGGATGGTTAACCTTCAGTTCAGTATGAGGTCCACACCTCTTTGGATTAAGTTTTCATTAGGAGTATCCTGTATTGTACTCGATTCTGATTTTCTTCAACCTTGACCAGTCTCCCTGTCCCTGATGCTAAAAGAACACCCCTGCAGCATGAGGCTACCACCACCACCACCAATAAGTGATGAGCAGTGTTCAATATCGGTTTTCTCAGACCAGGAAATCTTTGGAGATCAGCCAGAGTGACCGTTCGGTTTGGCACCTCTCTCACAAAGGCCCTTCTCCCTTAATTGCTTGGTTTGGTGGGGCAGCCAGCTCTAGGGGGGTCCTGGTTGTTTTAAACTTTTTTACACCAATTTATATTTTCATAAATAATATTTCGGGGGTTCCATCATACATGTTATGGTAGAATGAAAGGCGCCTTTACTAAGTACAACTATTCCTGGAAAAAATAAGCCCTTACATGGCCCTGTAGATAGAAAAAATTTAAGTGCTAGAGCTCTTAGAAGGGGAGGACGAAAAAATAAAAAAGCAAAAATTTAAATTTGCATGGTCCACTGGGTCATTTTGGGCTTGGTCCTCAAAGGGTTAAAGTATAACACACACAAAATGAAGCCTTTGTATGCATCTAGAGCTGCAGATGACATCCTTAACAAATCAAATATGCAGAAACACACAGTCCATCTAATAAAGGATTGCAACTCACCTAATAAGGATAAGGAGGGCAGAAAAATAACAACAGTAAATGCAGGAGTGTCCCAATCTTATTAATCATCCTGCCTTTTAGTTTACTGACAGCAATGTTAACAGAGGATTCCAGTCTGTTTATAACACTGTCATAGGATTTCCATTGGTCATGCTTACTGAGTAACACATGGATGACAAGTATAGACTGCAAAAAACAGATCAGCCACAATTCATCTTGACTTTATGGGTGTCAACACTATACGCACCGTAACTTGGGACACTGTCTCCTGCGAGGTCAGTATTATATAAGAAAGAAAAAATTCTTAGGGGGACATTTATTAAGTCCAGCGGTTTTTGTGCCGGATTTAAAAATGTCCCCGCAACGCCGACAGTACGGAGATTTATGTAGAGGCGCACTGCCAGGAAACCTACCCCAGCTCAGAGCTGGAGTAGGTTTCCTGACTATTTTTAAGCAGAACAAATGATAAATAGAGCAGACTCTGAGTCCGTGCCCCCCCGCTCCGCCCCCTCCCCGCCCCCCTGGCATACCGGGCGGAAAGTGACCAGATGCGAATATTTTATTCGCAAAGCGGCCATTTGCGAATAAATTTATTCGCATCTGGCCCCTTTTACGCCGAAAAAGATGCTTTTTTACCTTAATAAATGTTCCCCTTAATCTATTTACTAATTAAGAATAAGAAATGGCTGCAATCTGTATGAGCGCTTTCTAAGTGGAACATAGGATATTGGGTTCCTAATATGCAATTTTGTTGCATTTTTTATATGTTCTATTTGTATATATTATGTTATGTTAAAAGAGTGTGAACCTAACCTTAAGGTGCTATTAGATAGTTTGAAGCGCTGTACATAAGCGCAGATCTGGTTTAAAACACCTGTTACAAGAAACAACCCCATTCAGATACATGAAACAGATTTTTGCTTACAATCTGTGCAAAAACAAAGCTGCACAATATACTATCATATACTTTTTGTAATGAGAAAAATATGGAGAAAACTTTCAATAAACATCTAGAAATATGCTAATATGTAATTTTTCTGTTATAAGACTTCTATTTCTTATTCCAGCTGCCAGGAAGAGAAAGGTGATGAAATAGACCCAGTAGTGGATCATGAATTTCCTGGCATGGATCCTTATATTAGACATGTGATCTCTATCTGCCTGTCAGCATTAAGGGTAACTCTACTTGGTATACAGAAAGTGTTTTTGAATAACATCCTTACATGAGGGCTGCTTAGTGGGTGCTTTAGCACCCATCTACGCAAGTTATGGTTCAATATCTTTTTTATTTAGGTAACATTAAATAACATGACAATACAGGTTTGAGCACAAGCACCCTTTAATAACACTCACCTCCTACGCAGATCCTCTGCAACCACTGCACGACAGCTGAACAGATAGGCTCGAAGTGACTTTAATTGCTGCCTTAAACGTACAACTTGTTCTAATGCATCCACATGGCGGTACAGCAATGGGTTCTCCTGCTGCACGTCAATCAATGGCTCTTCATACACATACTCTAAGAATTCTTTTGCCTGTTTGGATACCTAAAAAAAAAAAGGACACTTAGAATACTTGCAATATTAAAAAGAGGCCTTTTGAGGCAGAACGAGCAACCGATGGAGGAGGATGTGTAGACGAGAGCTCCTGACCCGCACAGTTAATAAGGAAGGCCCTTACTACTGCTAGAACCCTTATACATGGGGAAAAGATTGAAGAAGCCTCCCTTTGTCTCCCTAACTATCCCGAGAAACAAAACAAGGGGCTCCACATTAGAGCGGTACCTCGTGCAGTCAGGTGCTGCAGCTACTTTCTCCTCGACCCTGTCTTCACCTGCACTGAGGAGATTGAGTAGACCGGGTCCCTGGCGTGCCAGTCAGCCTCCCCCTGTATTCTTCCATTGTACCACATGTCCAGACAGCCTATCACCGGCACAGAACAAGGTTGAGAGTCAGCGCGGCAACCCGCTGGCTGCTCACCAGTAAGCTGCACGCCTGCAAGGAAAGGAGAACCTGCAGTGACACTGAGCCTTTCTGGCTCACGCACACTTCAGTGCAGAGCAGAGGGTCCACGGCACCTGAGCAGGGCCTGAGAGGGAACTACCATGTGTTAACCCTAACAGGCCTCATCAAGGGGACACTCCCAACTTCCCAAAGCTGTACAGTAGCAGCAGAGGCAGGGACATACACACCAGTCATGGTATCCCAACCAAAACCTACCAGAGGGGACAAATTTTCAATGCAGCCAAATCACTATTATCCCACTGCTGGAAGCAGACTTCTCCCCCATCTTTTATGGAGTTGACATCTTGGGTCAAGGAAGTAAGATGCCTGGAGCATATGACAGCGTCATTGAATAACAAGCTGGCACTCCTTGACTTTATACCTTTTTGCTTTTGGAGATAAAACCACTTTGAGGCTATGTTTACACTACGTATATTTTAGTCAGTATGTGTATATTTCAGTCAGTATTGCAACCAAAACCAGGAGTGGATTAAAAACATAGAAAGGCTCTGTTCACACAATGTTGAAATTGAGTGTATGGCCGCCATTTAATGGCAAATATTTGCTGTTATTTTAGAACATCGGCTGTTATATTGAAATAATGGCAGTTATTTACTGTTATATGGCAGCCATCCACTCAATTTCACCATTGTGTGAACAGAGCCTTTCTGTGTTTTTAATCCACTCCTGGTTTTGGTTGCAATACTGACCGAAATATACTGACTGAAATATACGTAGTGTGAACCCAGCCTGATGCTGTATGCCTAGATGAAGAGTTGTGACTACTGTTATTTTCAAGCCAAACCATGTTTGTGGGGATCTGCTGTCATTTTTTTTCTTTCTTTCTGTGCAACTTACATTTGACAACTGACAAAATGTGTTTGTTACATATTTAGAAAAATTTTATAAAAATTACAATTATAAATAAAATTGTCCTTTCTTTATGTTTGTCAATCGTTCTTGTGTGTGTCATACACAGTCATCAATTTGCTAGCACTTCTTAATAAAGTTGGCACACTTTGGTCTAGTGCAGCAAGGTTGGCAAGTAAAATGCCAGCCTTTGAAAAATATACACCACATAGGTCAACTGCATCAAGGATAGATTAATTATTAGAAACCACTGAACTATTTTTTATCCTATTATGTATTCACTTAAACAGAGTAGGGAAAAGATGAAATAGCTCCTGCTAATGTATTCCATTCTTAAGCATGGGGGAAATTTTGTCTATGACACTTGAGAATAGAATGATGGAAAATGATATATTGAGCAATGCCATTAGGCTTCCAGACCCTTAAGTCCATGTTTACACTGAGACAGAGCTAAATTGTGCTATTTCAGGAAGGCAAATGATGGCAGAAAGGTTTTTTTCTTTAGATTTTAAATGTCATCTTCTCTAGACATATTGTACCAAGCCGCTTCAGCTTAATCGCAAATAACTCCTAATTAAGGCTGGAAGGTGCATTAAAAAACTTCACCGCTGGACAAAGAAAAAAAAAATCAATACATTTTATTTCAAGATAGATAAAATGTAGCTGTATTATTACACAAACTTTTTATATCAACTTTTTCTGTATAGACATTAAAGGATATAAGAGTGCACATGTGCAAATAAGAGTTGTGACCTATAATCTCAACTAAAAGCTTATTCAAATGAGCGCTACATCCAGATTTGATGTGCTATATAACTGGGGACCCTCAAGTACTTCAAGTGAATTTCCATGGACTGGAGAAACAACTGTTTAGGACATGTATCTCAGAGTCTAGGGCGACTGAATGCTTGAGAGATATGTGTAGACCTAAAAAGGTCCACCCAAAAACAGAACTATATGCTATAAATTTAGTGGTCAACCCTTGAAATCACAATTCTTATAGAGATAATGTATACATTTGTGTCTGGCTGTAGCCACCACTAGGGAAAGTTCATTGTATACAGATTCATTCTATTTTTATCTCTGTGCAAGTATCAGGGGCGTAACTATAAAAGACTTTGCCTGAAAGAAAACTTTTTATTAGGTAATAGCAATAGTGATCCCTATGTGCCCACAAAACAGTAATGGTGCCCCCTTTGTGCTCCTAAAAGAGTAACAATGCCCCCTTTGCATCTCCAAATCAGTAATAGTGGCCCCTTGTAAGAGTGTGCTGTTACAGAAAAAAATATTATACTCACCTACCCACCCCCTAAGTATGTACAAAACTACCATCTTATCTATTGAAACCAAACACAAATTCAGACACTCAATGCTGTCTTCAGCACCAGCAGGTTTTCTTTTGTAACCAATAATGCTTTTCATTTAATGAAAAACCAAAGTTATTGAATGTGTAGTAAAGATCCCAACAATTGTAAAATTGGACCCTATACACATTAGATGGTCTGCTGATACTCCTGAAATTAACATGGCTGGCTGACTTTAATGTGTATGGCCAGTGTAAGATTAGGCTATGTATGTATCTACTGTATTTATTACACAGTTACTTTCCAATGAATTAGTTACTAATTTATTGTTAAAATTCATAAAACCTTACCTTGTGTTTAGATGTATCCCAATTGTGAACAAGCCGCGCAGGTATAATACAACCATCATCTACATGGCATGAGCTACAGTAATACCACCCACTATAACTGCACACCTTGGCCTTTTCATTGGAAAGTCCAATTGGTCTTTGGCAACCTGCAAAAATTAGAAGAAAAAAAAGATATATATACTGGTGGCTAAAAAGTAGTATATACTAGATAAATGTATGGTCAACAGAGAAACCATTTATATGATTCTCTAACACATATTTTAAGAAAAACTGCACTTGGAATGTAGTTTAAGGCTACGTTCACACAGAGCAAAATTACGGATTACGCGAGGAAATATTTCCGCCTGAAATCAACTGACGCTGAATTCCGAGCAGAATATAGGCAGAATGTAAGCAGAATCCCTGCGTATTCCGCTAGGAAAGTGTTCAGCTCGTAATCAACTCTTGACAAATTCAGCGCGGAATACTCGAGGAATCCGCACTGAATTCGCATGCATTCAGCGCTGAAATTCAGCGAGTATTTGGCGAGTAAACTAGACTATACCAGAATATATACTAGAATCCTCCTCCCCCCCTTTTTTCCCCATTTCCGCGCTAATTCAGTGCGTAATTTCCGCTTGTATTACGCTTGTATTCCGCGCTGAATACGCGCATATTCCGCGCTGAAACAGTAAATCAGAGCCCCATTGGTTTGTATAGGCTTCCGCTAGCGGAAGAATGAACAAGTTCATTCTTCTGGCGGAAAGTGGATTAGTTCAGTGCGGAAATTCCACCGTGCGAACTGCAGAGCAGAATTTCCATTCAACACAATGGAAATTAGCTCTGCACCTATTTTAACGGCTGAAATTTCAGCGCAGAAATTCAGCTGCTTTTGCTCTGTGTGAACGAGCCCTTATTATGCTTATTTACACAAAGTAAAGGGACGTACATCCATTGGTTACCTGCCCACACATCTGGAATATTTATTAGGGAGCTTATCAACAATATGGGCAACAGTTGTTTTATTGGCACTTTAATTATGTTGCATGTTCACTATATATAAGTTGTTAATATATACACCATAAATCTTTTTTTTTTTTTTGCTATACTGCACTTTAAAGCACATTTATTTTTAGGCATGGGCACTTTATTGTCTCACATTATTATTTCATTTCACCAATATTTCTGATGTGTATGTCCAGATGAGTGGCCACTATGTTATAGTCTGTATATGTCTACATATGTGTGACTTGTTGACTATGTGATGTAAGAGGGTGTTTGTAGTTATGTGGGTAAGAGGGTGTTTGTAGATATGTTTAGCAAGATGTAAGACACAGACAAAAGTATTTAGTATACTTGCAGGCATCTATGCTGCGTTTGGCATCTAAATAGTGGTTTCCGTACATAGGAATAGTGATTTTATATTGATAGGGCTGTAAAGGCTAATATGCCCATTTCTAAGATGGCGATTGGTGGTGGCGGTGCATTGTGCATTGCCGAGACTTGATGTCTTTGATGTCCTGGGTGCATGCTGTACTTCCGGACCACGGACATAACGGAGCAGCTGGCGCCATGTATGTGGAATTTGCGCTAATTAAACGACCTGTAATTTTTTAGGGTTTGATTATTGGTATTACAAATAGTAGCACACAGCAAAGTTCAGCAAACTCTTGACAAAGCAGCAGGCAAAGAATGCAAAAAGGTGGTGGTGGGGTCCGGTAAAAAAGAGTTTTACCTGGGTTACTGCGCTATCATTGGTATTGCATATCACAGAGTATTTCTTTGCATGGTAATAGGGTTGTGTGGCTTATAATTTGTTGTTTTACATTACATTACATTGTTTGGGCAGTGATTATATCTATTTATGCACAGGCACTTTACTTTATTTATTAATTACTACTACAGATGAGCGAACCGGGTTCGGGTTCGAGTCCATTCGTACCCGAACGTTGGGCATTTGATTAGCTTGGGCTGCTGAACTTGGATAAAGCTCTTAGGTTGTCTGGAAAACATGGATACAGCCAATGACTATATCCATGTTTTCCACGTAGCCTTAGGGCTTTATCCAACTTCAGCAGCCACCGCTAATCAAATGCCGAAAGTTCGGGTTCGGATGGACTCGAGCATGCTCCAGGTTCGCTCATCTCTCATTACTACCAAAATTTTATGAATCTTTCCTGCAATTAATTACATATACTCAGTATGTAGGGATTTTTTCAATACCATATAAGATTAATATTGTATGCACAGTCTCCCATAATTATTAATTAATGTTAATTAAAATTAATGTTAATTTATGATACATTTTTTTTTTACGGATAATCATGAATAAAGATGTTATTAATTGATTCTTGCATTATGTGTTTATTTGAGGGGTTGGAATAATAGGTGTCCATATTTACAAAAAAGACCGGTGACTTCTCCTGATCTGTCTGATTACCCATAAAATAACAACTTTTAAATGGCTCTGTACTCTGCAGCCCCTTTATATTTCTTACTAAAAATGTATGACTCAATGGCCAACTGGGTGTTGTCAGTACACACAGACTACGGATTGACAGTGTAAGGACACCCCCCCAACTGGTAACACCAAGTTGGCTATTTAGTTATACATTTATAGTAAGAATAACTGAGAATTGGCAGTAAAGGACTGTGCTTAAGAGAGGCAGTGCGGCAGGTGGTGTATTCCTTGCTACTAACTCTGTACTGTACTTACAAGTGATGTCACGGGGCAAACCAAAAAAAAAACTTGCTTGTTGCAAGACATAACAAAAGACTTGCTACAAGACATAACATTTATATTTTACCCAAAGCAAGATTTCTTTTTAAGTTAAAGGGGTATTACGGAGAAAATGAAAAAAAGCAGGACAGAAAGGGTTAACTACAATCAGACATTTACTAATACTTATATATGCTCTCAGGCAGACTTTATGTACAGATCACCGATAATACTGATCTTTGCTATGGCACAGCATAGATCAGTATATGCAATCCAATGATTGCAAGTTTAACTGTAAAATTAAAGTGTTTAAAAAAAGTGTAAATGAAAAAAGGTTTTAAAAGTATAAAAAAAAAGTTTAAAATACCTCCTTGCTCATTATAAAAAGAAGTGAAAAAATAAATAAATAATTAAAAACATATCCCATATCGTAGAGTGTAGATTCCATCCGAACCCGAGCGTTCGGCATTTGTTTAGCGGGGGCTGCTGAACTTGGATAAAGCTCTAAGGATGTTTGGAAAACATGGATACAGCCAATGACTATATCCATGATTTCCACATAGCCTTAGGGCTTTATCCAACTTCAGCAGCCACTGCTAATCAAATGCCGAACATTAACTCGAGCATGCTCGAGGTTCGCTCATCTCTATTAATGTGTGGACTTGTCCGATCTATTAAAATATAACATTATTGTTCCCGAAATACAATCAAACTAAACAAACAAAAAAAAAAAACAGTATTGCTGATTTTTTTTAAATATATAAAAAATTTATACAAAGCGATAAAATTTTTTCTTTTACACTAATATGATACTAATAAAAAATAGATATCATGGCACAAATAATGGCAACCCAACTAGCCCTGTAGGTGGAAAAATAAAAATGCTATGGGTCTTTGAAAGCAGGGAGGAACATTGCATTCATTTGACCCGGACATCCGGGGATCAATGACCTTGGTCATGAAGGGGTTAAAACTGTGAGAACACTGCACATGTGCTGGATCGTTAAGGCACATGTGCAGTGTTCAGACAAGTGATAGGAGAAATCCTGCCTGAAGCATTCCCAATGGTGAAGAGGGTGGGGAGGAGGGCGAAGAGGCAGTGCAAGCTTTGGGCACGCCTAAGGACAGGTCTTGGATTAAAAGCAGAAATCTGATGGTACAAGTGGTTTAGGGGGACAGATTGGGGGTACAGAGTCGCCTTAAATGAAAGTTATGCTTTAAGTGTTAATAACTTGGTGGAAAGGGGATAGCATTATATGGGGGGGGGGGGGGATTCTATACATACATCTATGTCATCAACTCCAATGATGACAGTATTGCACTTATTCTATGTTTGTGGTACAGGGAAATCTTCCAGGGATTGTCTAAATCACAGATGATAAATTGGAGAGGAGGCCTATCAACACCATTAAAACTATAATAAAATACACGAGGTCATAGTGTAGTAAAAGATAAGAATATACGTTCCGTAAGGAAGATTGTGCACAATGGATACCTGAATGTGTTCTTTACGGGTGTAGATGACAAGGTCATAGGTATCAGTTAATAACATTTCAATATTCTGTATACTAGTACTTCATCACAACAATTCACATAAGTAGCACTTCTCAGTCACATTATTAGGATTTCAAAAATGTATCTGAAAACTTGTATTGTGGTATATCACACATCCGAATAACACAGTCAATTACACAAGTAAGTGTCTGACAGAATAGATCAGTCCAAATGTGATAGAAAATCTGCCATAATTAACCTGACTTTGAAGTGTCTTCTTGTTCATGATACGGCTCCTGAAATAATTAGATCATAGTGGAGTCTAGGCGCTGAACAATAAGGAACACATTTACTATCTGCACACCTTAAGTATAATTAACAACATTTTGAACAAGAAAAATGTAATATTGACATATGGCAAGAACCTCAAGTTGTATGCCTAACAAATGGCATCCTAAAAAAAAAGGTATCAATCTCAAACAAAATTATAGAAACAGACCCCCTTCAATGCCCTAAGTATAATTACCCAGGAAGAAGCAGAATTAGATAACTAGTGGGAAAGGAGACCCTTACAGCCAGAGTCATAAAACTGTATCATGCTCATCCATATTTTTTATACTTTTTTTTTCTAGTTTCTAATGCTAGCAGAGACTGCAGATCAAAGGCATCAACTTTAAGGGGTTATCCCAAAAATAAAAAGTAATAATAGGTTATACTCACATCTCCCTACACCTCTCATTCCCACAGAATCTGTGGGACACACATTTTAGCCTTTGCCCTTTCATACCACCACCTACCAACCTCTATTTAAGCATCCATAGTTCCCCGTCTGGTAATAATGCCTCCTTTCCGCACATGCAGTATTAGTTCACGTAACAGTACCCTTACCCATGTATAGAACGGCGCCAGCACGTCATAGAGGGGTGGGGGTTTCCTCCCACTAGGGTATATTCGCTTTATTAGTGCCCCATAAAGAATTCACCCCATAGTAGTGTTCCACAGTGTAGTTATCCCTAATAGTGCCCCTACACAGTAGTTATTGCTAACAGTGCCCCCACACAGTAGTTACCTCATTATTTCCCCCATGCTGTAGGTAATCCTATACTAGTCTACCATATAGTAGGTAACCCCTAATAGTGTTCCATTTTAGGTAACCCCTTCAAATACTGACCCATGTACTAGTTCAGCGTTTCCCAACTGGGGTGCCGCGGCACACTGGGGTGCCGCGGGATCCCGGTGGGAAATGTGCGCTGTCACTTTAAGCATCCCGAGAAGCTGCAGCCGCGCAGCTTCTCGGGATGCACAGATCGCTTTGAGGATAATGTAGGAGCAGGAAGTGTCAGCATCCTGCTCCTACATTCACTCCCATAGGCCGCCGGCACTTCATGCCAGCAGCCTATGGGAGGCCGGGACGTGACCTCTCCGGCAGGCGTGATGATGTGACGTCATCACGCCTGCCGGAGGTCCCGTCCCCGCGGCTCGCAAGTTGGAGCCAGAAGAGGAGGAGGAGAGCTTCTGCCTGCAGCCACAGCCCGGATTAGGTCAGTAGGATGTTTGGGTTTTTAGGGGCAGAGCAGGGGGCATTATTAGTTCATGGGGGGCACCTCTGGGGGCATTATTCATTAATGAGGGCACCTCTGGGGGCATTATTAGTTCATGGGGGGCACCTCTGGGGGCATTATTAGTATATGGGGGCACCTCTGGGGGCATTATTAGCTCATGGGAGCACCGCTAAGGGCATTATTAGCTCATGGGGGAACCTCTGGGGGCATTATTAGCTCATGGGGGCACAGCAGGGGGCATTATTAGTTCATGGGGGGCACCTCTGGGGGCATTATTAGTTCATGGGGGCACCTCTGGGGGCATTATAAGTTCATAGGGGCACCTCTGGGGGCATTATTAGCTCATGGGGGCACAGCAGGGGGCATTATTAGTTCATGGGGGCACCTCTGGGGGCATTATTAGTTCATGGGGGCACCTCTGGGGGCATTATTAGCTCATGGGGGCACCTCTGGGGGCATTATTAGTTCATGGGGGCACCTCTGGGGGCATTATTCGTTCATGAGGGCACCTCTGGGGGCATTATTAGTTCATGGGGGGCACCTCTGGGGGCATTATTAGTTCATTGGGGGCACCTCTGGGGGCATTATTAGTATATAGGTGCACCTCTGGGGGCATTATTAGCTCATGGGGGCACCACTAGGGGCATTATTAGCTCATTGGGGAACCTCTGGGGGCATTATTAGCTCATGGGGGCACCTCTGGGGGCATTATTAGTATATGGGGGCACCTCTGGGGGCATTATAAGCTCATGGGGGCACCACTAGGGGCATTATTAGCTCATGGGGAACCTCTGGGGGCATTATTAGCTCATGGAGGCACCTCTGGGGGCATTATTAGTTCATGGGGGGCACCTCTGGGGGCATTATTAGTTCATGGGGGCACCTGTGGGGGCATTATAAGTTCATAGGGGCACCTCTGGGGGCATTATTAGTTCATGGGGGCACAGCAGGGGGCATTATTAGTTCATGGGGGCACCTCTGGGGGCATTATTAGTTCATGGGGGGCACCTCTGGGGGCATTATTAGCTCATGGGGGCACCTCTGGGGGCATTATTAGTTCATGGGGGAACCTCTGGGGGCATTATTAGCTCATGGGGGCACAGAAGGGGATCCTACATACAGGGGGCATCCCACATTCCTACTCGCTTTACTGCACATAACACCAAACAGCGCAGTTTTGGAGGGAAAAAGGGAAGGAAGTTGCTAGAAATGTGTGGAGCCTAAATTGTTTGTCTCGCAGGTTCTGAAGAGATGAAAAGTAGCTGGAAGAAATCATCATGGAGGACTGGACTGGATGGAGAGGAAAAGGGAAAGTGACGCCTCAGATCAAAGAAGACGTCACCTGTGAGTCACTGTATGACGGTTTTCTTATTTTGTAGAACATCCTTTAGTAGGGGTGCCCCGAGGAAATTCTTTTTTTCCAAGGGGTGCCCAGAGGTGGAAAAGGTTGGGAAGCACTGTACTAGTTAATACCACACACAGAGAAGTTACACCGGCACTATAGGATCACGGCTACTCCACGTAGTCAGATAGGTAATCCCCTCACCTTAGGTGGTCTTGGTGGTGCTCTGTTTCAAATAGTAAATATACAATGTAGTAGAAACAGTAGAACGGCACTTCACCTTAAAAAATGGCAGGGAGTGAGCGCCTCTCAGATGTTTCCTGTTATGACTGTCCGATGAAATAAAGTTTTTTTTTAAGGTGAAGTGCCATTCTACTGCTTCTTCTACATTGTATATATTAGTTAATCCCCCCAGTTATGCTCTATGTAATTTTTAATCCTCCCAACAACACCCCATATAGTAGTTTGTCACCTTTTAGTGCAACATATAGTAGCCAATGCATCCTTAATCCCAACACTGCCCCATACTCCCCCAATAGTGCCACCATTAGTGCCCCTACATGGTAGGTTTAATTCTTAATTCTCAAAGGTATCCCCCCCCAGGGCAGTATGCAGCGTCCCCACCAGAAAAAATAGCAACTCCCTTTTTGCCTGCTCCCCAGCAAATACCATTGGCGGTGGCATCAGCGGCTGAGCTCGTCCTCCTCTGTCACAGAAAGCATGGAACGGGGACACTGCCGGATGTGCCCTGAAGTCTATATCATTCATCTGCGTGTGTGTCTTAAAAGGCACACACAGATAAATGTTAAAAAGAAGCTGCAGGGCACATCCTACACAGGCAGTGTCTCTGTACCACACTATTTGTGCCAGAAGAAGAGAGAGAAGAACGTGCTGGCGGGGCAAGCCGACAGGGCCCCTAGAAGCACTGCGACCCTTGCACTTGCCCGAATGGGCCAGATACTGACACCGCACCGCCGTGTTCCCCCACTGCTACTTGGTTGTTCCACCCCTTGTATTTCCTTTGTATGTTATTGATACTTATTATGTTATACAATGATTTATTATGTACCTATTTCTAACGTAAGCCTGTGATTTTGAGGATTTATAGAATACTATATCTTTTTTTGAGCTCTGTGTTTGGTTTAATATCCTGTAAATTACTATGAGGTACACCATACTAGTACTAAAACTTCATTTTAAATGGAGTTTACACACATACAGTTAGAGACCTCTGGTGGTAAAAGTAAAAACTGTGAAAGGTAACAGGTAGTAGCACCGAGCAGACCCTGTGCAACCTAATAATATATCCATGTTTTCATATCTAGACTTTACATCTTTCTGTATATCTTTTCCAGGTCTCATTCTTTATATACTACAGTATATGCATCAACGTCATATAGGAATCATATAGGCAGCATGGTCCCAATAAAGCACTTTCAAACCTATGTGACAAAACCCTTTGACATACAGATTACACAGGTAACTGTAAGCAGTGGGAAATACAATATGATTCCTCCTATAAGCCACCCCTTTCCATGAGAACCCCAAGATTGAGTGGAAGGTGGTCCCTGCTTTTGGCAGATTGCACCCCCCACCATGCACACTATAGGGTCATTTAAATAAAACCTATGACCTATTTTGGAGGGGCCTGCTCTAGTAGCACAGCACAGCAAGCACTGCCTGCATAATAAACACACCAAAGTCACTATCTGATTGCCTCTATCTTTAAAGATACCATCAAAAACAAACTAGAAAAACAAAAAAAATCATTAAATGTGTAATGCTTCGTAGGTGGGATTTACTCCTGACATATTTCAAAACAAAGCTTTTAAAAATGCAGGTAGGTAAAAAGGCAGGTAAACACTGATCTTTCATCTATAGAATACAGAAGAAGATGTCCCTTTCCCCCCCTGACTGGTTCCTCAAGATACTGGTGTAGTGCAGTCTGTCTGTTACTATGGCAGCCCGATGCAACTGAGAACATAACAAAACCCCAATTATTATGAACCTCTGCACTCTTGAGATTCACCAAAATAATTCAATTTATTAAATCAGAAGCACTGCAACAAATCCACATATGGTTCTCGCTCCATTTGCATGTCCAAATATAAGGGCCCTGGTCACTACACACAAACATAGATACTGATCACAGCTTCATCAATATAATCAATATAAAATTATCTACCGGAATTATACAGTATATCGGCCAGTCCTTCTGCACACAGGTGTAGAGAGCTGGCATTTAGTCTGGTTTGCTGTAGAGTCTGTTCCTAAGCCAGGCATAATAAGGCTAAATAAATAACGTCTGCTAATTTTTCACCACTAATTTTTTTGTATTGCCTAAATGCATCTCAATATAAAAAACAAACAAATTTGCAAACAACCTTAAAATTCAATTCATTTTCATATATTCTACTAAGAGGATATTACAGAGGAAGGGGAAAGTGGGGATGAGGCACCACATAGGGTTTCTTGTAGTATGTAACCAAGGACTTTCGACTGCGTTTCTCTTCTTTATCTGACACAATTTTCACTAGATGGGGTTTTCTTGTGAGTCAGTAGGTTTCTTAACATTTCCAGGAACCAGCAGAAAAAAGGGGGGGACCACTCCTCTCTGATAAGATGTTTTACAAAGGCTCCCATACTCACATACTGAAAAAAGTTATGGATTAAAGGGGAAATTTATGGCTTATGTCATTTACTTCAATCAGCTATAGCATTAAAGGGATAGGCTGCTTTACATACAACCTAAACAAATACTCTATGTGGGAGAGAAGACTATAGGCATCTTACTAATGCACAGTATACAAAAGTTTAGCACTCTTTAGCGTTTTCTGACCACACACTGCCCCAATCCATAAAAAGTCTGCAGACAGAAGAATGTGTTATGGGACCATCAGAGGCCTCCATTGAAACATATTAAGCATTTTCCCGCATACAGTGAACAACAATGCCATATTCTTCAACTTTTGTCTAATGTGTATAGGTACCTTAAAGTGACACTGTCACCCCCTTTGTGCATTCTGACATCTCTACACAGGTGTAAAGGGTAAATTTAGCGTTTTCATACCTTATTTTATATCATACATTGTGGTGCTTGCTCAAGTAAAAAGTGATCTTTTATCAACTCCAAACTGTGTTAAGTGGGCGGGGCCATGCTGCAATAGCGCCACTTAACCCCTCCCACCGCACCACCATTGGCCTAGACCTTTAGGCCAGCCTGTTCCAATGGCCGACAAAGGGGCGGGGCCAATAGTTGCACGGTGGGCTGGGCCAATGGTGGCACGGTGGGCGGGGCTAAGTGGCGCATCTGTAAGCCCTGTAATTTCTGACACAAATGTTGGTGAGCAAAACACAACAATCAATGAGCTCAGATAGATCAGCAAAAAAATTCAATGGAGTACTCAATCAAGAGTCTCCATTGATACATTGCCCCCTACAAAATCTGAATATGCAAAAAAAAATAAAAATAAAGGATCTGTAAGGCCTCAGTCTCAAAACACGGGAATAGCCAGACATCCTTCCTGGGAAGGACACTAGTTGCTAAGGGGTGCCTCTCAGCAGGGAGATCACCAAACCACTCTGATACATAGCCCCTTTAGGGAGAAGTCAGGCAAAACTTTTTAATAAATTATTGTATTGCCCCACAAAATTTATACAATTTAGCAATACACACTTATTACAGGAAATGTACATACAGTTCTTTTGTCCCTGCACTTACTACTGCATCAAGGCTTCACTTCCTGGATAAAATGGTGATGTCACGACCCGACTCCCAGAGCTGTGCGGGCTGTGGCTGCTGGAGAGGATGATAGCAGAGGGATGCTCAGTGTCCCTCCAGTGCCCTGTGTCCCTCAGTGTCCCCCAGCCATCATCCCCTCCAGCAGCCACAGCCCGCACAGCTCTGAGAGTCGGGTTGTGACATCATTTTATCCAGGAATTGAAGCCTTGATGCAGTAGTAAGTGCAGGGAAAAGCATTTCCCATAATAAGTATATATTGGTGATTTGTATAACTTTTGGGGGGCAATACAATACTTTAATAAAAATTTTCACCAGACTCCTCTTTTAAATCCCACTCAGTTGCGAGTATTGGTTTGGAGATCTCCCCACAGGGAGGTACCCCTTAGCAACGGGTATCCTTCCCAACAGGGATGTCTGGATATTCCTGTGTTTTGAGACTCGTGACTGAGGCTTCAAGGACCCTTTTTTGGCATACACAAATGTTGGTGGCAGCAGAGGGGCCTTGCATATTCTTTAATTCATTAATTTAATGAATTAAATTACAAAGTAATAACTTTATTAATGTCATATGTTAAAAAGTTGTCTCCAGAGAACCCATTTAAAAACATAATAGTTAAAGGAGTCTGCCTCTTAGGAGTCTTAAATTTTTACTGTACCTAATGCAGCATCTAGATGCTCACACATACAGGAAAATGGCCTCAAGGTTTTATCTAGATGGTATTTCACAACTTCTAAATTGCATCATAGATGATGATGAAATTTAGACTGTCCATTATAGCAATGGGGGTCAGATATAGAATATAGAGGATTCACAGATCAAGATGCTAGGAGAGTTACAGAAATAGTGCAGCTTACATTGCTATGCTGTTAACACAACTTCTATTAAAGGGGTATTCCAAGATAAGACTAACTTGCAACCTACCCACAGGATAGGGGACAAGTAAGAGATCGCGGGGGGTCAGACCTCATACCCCCAGGTGTTCTCCTTATCGGCCCACAGCTCCTTTGTTAACAATAGAGCTGCAAGTACGGCACATAAACCGTGGCTCTATTCATTCTTCGGAAGCTGCCGGAAAGAAGAGTGCTGTACTCTGCTCTCTCCGGGGGCTCCATAGAGAATGAATGGAGCCGCCAGAGAGGGCAGAGTACAGCTCTCACCCCCCACGATCTCTTAGTAGGGGACAAGTTAGGTTTATCTTGGAAATCCTGATGGGAGTTATGTGAACTGTGTAAAGCAGCCCGCTTGACTATTTTTAATTCCCAATCACCTTTGTATGCTGCAACAAGGTAAAAGGGGCTCTTGATCTTCAGAGAGTTGTGGATTTCAGAGACAAGGCATGCATTTATTAAACATTTATGGCATATGCTTTGGATATACATATAGATACATGGTTCACTGTGCACAGATCAAGGCAAACAATTCCATAGAATGATTACACAGTGCACAGAGATGTCAAGTGGCTCTAAAGACACAGCAAACCATTACACAAGGCTGATTTTTAATTCTGGTCCACTTTTCTTCCTTCTCTCTACTAGATTTATCTGCTTGGGTCATAATAGAGGTGTCCCTGCATATTGAGTTCAGAAAGATGCTGGCCGCCTTTGATGTCAGGCGCTTCAAAGTAAGTGAGGTTGGAAAGCAAATGCTAGCATCACAGAACTGGATGTCAATTAGAATGTTTATTTGGGAGGAGGGTTCAGGAGAGCAGCTTTGAAATACAAAGTTTTCTTTTTTAAGTTCAATGTCCCGCCCTAAAAAGACTTTTTTTTTTTCTGTACACAATGTTTGATGGTAAAAGTAGACACTATACCTTGATGTTCCTGTCTTTAGCCTATTGTGCTAAGCAATAAATATAGCTATAATAGATTGTAGAACAACACATGCTTTCATATGATTTAAAATAGAAAAATCTAGTCTGAAATGTATGAACTGACTAGACGCAGGTGATGAATATATTAAAGGGGTGCTCCAGCATGGGGGCACTTTTTTTTTGGGGGGGGGACCGGGGAGGAGGTGGCTGGAATAAAAAATGTCCGATCACCTCCCCAGTTCCAGCGGCGGGTCACTCATCGCGGCGCTCCGCTCCCCGGCCGCTTCCTGGTGTCTGACGCCGCCCGAGACGCTATATCTCAGGGCCGCTCAGCCACTCAGTGAAGGAGGCGGGATCCGAGCGGACTTCAAACGGATCCCGCCTCCTTCTCTGAGTGGCTGAGCGGCCCTGAGACGTAGCGTCTCGGGCGGCGTCAGACACCAGGAAGCGTCCGGGAACCGGGGACCGGAGCGCCGCGATGAGTGACCCGCCGCTGGAACCGGGGAGGTGAGTGTAGGTCTTTTATTTCAGCCACCTCCCCCCAGAAAGTGCCCCCATGCTGGAGCACCCCTTTAAGGACTTCATTCATGTAAAGCATACATATGTACACAGGACTACATACATACATTTGTATTGTATATCTATAAGCTAATGAAATGAAAAGGTGTCCATGTAATTATGTGTCCACATCACACAGAAGACATGTGAATACAGTGCAGAGTACACAATATGTCATGACTGAAACCTGTATAGTTTTCTAATGACTGGTAAAGACTAAGCAGGTTATGCAGGTAAACAAAAAATTCTGCTGCAATACCTTAAACCACCTCTACTAAAGATATGGCAATAGAGAGGAGCAGCAGTAAACACTGAAGAAGCTGCAGCAGCAGCACATACACTGACCCTCCTAACAGATGATCACTGGGGACGCCAGGTGTCAGATCCTTATTGATCTAATATTGATGACCTAAAGCCTGAATAACCACTTTAAGGCGTTTGCTGCACATCTGGAAAACCAGGAAAGTCCATAAAGGCCCTTTTAAATTTTACCTTGTTATTTAAAATGTACTTCTATATCATATACACCTCTATAAATGTCTACAAAAGGATCTTAGATAACAGAACAATTTACTCCTTATTCTCTTTTAGAGGTAGATAAGAGTGACGGGAGGTAAAGGCCATAAACAGCCCAAAAATATACTAAAAATGTTTGAAATAATGCATGCACAGTTGTTTCTGTCTCTTCCAGTTGCGACAGAGGTGCAGTGAGCTGTTGGAGCTGTGGCCTCACTTCTTACATTAATCGGCACAGTAGATCCAGTGATGGTGAATCTTGGGCTCTCCAGCTATTGGAAAAGTACAATTTCCATCATGCCTGGACAACCAATGTATGGCTATGGCTGCTCAGGTGTAATAGGAATTGTAGTTTTGCAACAGCTGGAATGCCCTAGGCCAGGCCTCTCTGATACTTGCTCAGGCTATTAAAAGGGTAGTGCAGCGTTTAACATTTATTCACTAAACAACACACATTACAAAGTTATACAACTTTGTAATGTGTGTTATTTAAGTGAATGGCCCCCTTTCCCGTGTTCCCCCCACTCCGGAAGTGCAGTGCATTATCCTCACGCAATCTCTGTCTACCCCAGCCGCCATCTTGGGTCGAACACGTCATCTTCAGGACGTGTTTGATAGAGATGAGCGAACTGCTCGGACTTTTGGTCCGAAAGCAGTTCGCTCTCTCATCATGCCTTTGATCCCGGCCGCATACTTGCGCTCACGGGAATATGCGGCCAGGATATTCCAGGGAATCCCTGTTGAATTGGGGGGGGGCATGGCATGCACAGGGTGGTCTACAGCACTGTACTCTGACCCACGAGGTCTCCCTCACCTTCCAAATCATGGCAGAGCCACTTCAGACTGGGGCTTGCATCAGGGGAGAGGACTGTGCAGGTAATCTCTTCATAGCTGTAACCCTTCTCTCTCTGGACAGAGAGCGCTGCATTTATGTGCCCACATCTGCCCTGCTCATTCTTTCATGCTCCCTGCCGTCTCTATAAGCCCTTGTGTTCCCCATCCTCACCATTCCTGCTAGAATGTGCCTGCACTCACACTCAGCTATATACACTGCTGCTATAATGTGCCTACACTCACACTCAGCAATACACACTGCTGGTATAATGTGCCTACTCAGCCATTCTAACTGTTGTAAACTTTCTGTCTCTGTCGTTTTGCACAGCTCTGTGATTCTTACTTTCTGATTGGTCAATGCTGAACACACCCCCCTCCCCCATTGCTGTCATGTGACCAAACAGCACTCTGACAGCAGCCCTGTTTCTCTATTCTAGCCTGTTGTACTACACTACTGCTTTATGGGGATCTACAAACTGCTTCTGTTTTGTCACTATGCACTTACTATTAGAGATGAGTGAATCTCGAGCATGCTCGAGTCCATCCAAACCCGAACTTTCGGCATTTGATTAGCGGTGGCTGCTGAAGTTGGGTAAAGCCCTAAGGCTATGTGGAAAACATGGATATAGTCATTGGCTGTATCCATGTTTTCCAGACAACCTTAGAGCTTTATCCAACTTCAGCAGCCCAAGCTAATCAAATGCCGATTGTTCGGGATCGGATGGACTCCAACCCGGTTCGCTCATCTCTACTCACTATACATTATACTCCACATGCTGATTGCTATACTGTACAGTAACTTACAATATCACATATTCAGCTGTATCCAAATGTTTGTTTCATCTGTTCTACATGTTATTCAGAATAAAAAAAAAAATCATCATTTTTGGGTGTGGAACCAATTGTCTGCATATCTGTGATTTCTTATGGGAAAATTTGCTTTGGTTTAAGAGTGAATTTGGATAACAAGCATGGACCTGGAACAAATTATGCTCGTAATTAGAGGCACCACTGGGTGTGTATATATATATATATATATATATATATATATATATATATACACTGTGTATATATATATATATATATATATATATATATATATATATATATATATGTTATATATTCTCTGCATTAATCATAAAGATTTATTTAGTAAAGAAAAGCAGCATCAAATCTGGGTAGCTTTTGCCTATAAAAAAAATATTTGCGTTTAAAAGCCACTGTTATTCATAGTATCTGCAATAAGATGCACACAGAACATTTAAAAGTCTAGTGGTCCAAAGTGACTTGTATATAACATCAGGGCATCCTTGGCTTTCAAGTGAAGTATGTCATCCATTAATACAAGGCCTTTGATGTGCAGGTGTGTTTTCAGTGTTTCCTTTTCTAGTCCATTCATTCTTTTATTCCCATTATAAATATAATAAAACTAACTCCACCCAAGGCAATACTTCTAAAACATAGAAGTGGAACAAGCTTTTCTCTAGTATACAGAGGAAATCTTGAAACTGATAGTAGCTGAAAGAAATTACCATTAACAGTACTCTATAAAAAAATAACACAATAGAAGAAAAAGTGGCACGTACAGTAGATTGATGTAAGTTGCTTATACATCTGTGGGAACTAGAGATGGGTACTAGTGTGATGCTGCCCTGAGAGATGCTAAAGGCCATGTAGCCGGTTAAATTATGTATGCTTAAAGCCTAAAGTTTAAAAGTGTTTATTTACCAGTTCCCTGAATTCCCCATTAAACCCCTGCATAGTGGGGTCTACAGCTTTGTACTCTGACCCAGAAAGTCTCCCTCACCTTCCAAATCCTAGCAGATCCACTTCAAGCTGGGGCTTGCAACAGGTGGACAGGACTATGGAAGTATTTTCTTCATAGCTGTAACCCCTCTCTATCCCGGACAGAGAGTGCTGAATTTATGTAACCACATCTGCCCTGCTCACTCCTTCATGCTCCCTGCAGTCTCTGTCAGTCCTTGTGTTTTCCATCCTCTCTGGTGCTGCTATAATGTGCCTGCACTTACACTCAGCCATTCACACTGCTGTATAGAAAAGTTTCTGTCACTGTCCTCCTGCACTGCCTTCCCCATTGCTGTCATGTGACCACACAGAGCCCCTTTCCCCCCAGGAGCTCTCTGGCGCTGGTTGGTACAACTTCGGTTTGCTCTCTATCTGCTTCAATAGATATATGCAAATGTTCCACCATTTTATTAGACATAGCCACATGTTCCCCTAAGCTCTACTTTTATGAATACCACTATTTTTAAAACTTGCATGTGGAAAAACTCGTTATGTGAAAGAAACTAACTTAGAAATTAGCAGGAAAACACTGAGTCATACATGACATATAATCAACAACATGGGTTCTGTTGCAATTAATATATGTTTTGATATACGTTTTCTCCATAAATCTATAAACATTACACATAACATTCCCTAGTATTTGAGCAATGTAAGTGTACTAAAATACAACACTAAAAACGTTTGTTAATACTACAACACGTTATTAACTGAACCACCTTTTCCTTACCTCCATGAGATTGAAGTGTTAGGGGTAGTACTGGTTTATAATGGCGGTCATGACTCCATGAGGCAATTTCAACATAAAAATAAATTTTTGACTGTATGTCTAGAATCCCTGATATACAGGATTACAAGTTACATGTGCCACATAAAGGAATTTTACAGCACACATTCTAAGCTTTTCTAAACATTTACTGAAGTTTTTTCGTAAGAAACCTATGCAACTATCTCATATTAACCCATGAGTTTTCCGTTCCTATCCAGTTCTGGTAACCCAGTGGTCTTATTTTGCTTCTGCTTGGTTTTGGGAAAACCTAGGTCATCACAGTTGCTTTACGGTACTGCTAACTAAACAGAAATGTGGCATAAAATCCAGACACACTTCAAATTGTTTTCAAAAATGTTGTATAAGACCCAGCCTCTCTACTTCTATTCACGCAAACCTCCATTCTCATTGGACTTGTTTGCATTTCTCAGCCTTTGTAGCAGTTCTGATTTGAGAAACAGGGGGGAAAAAAGTACAGCCTAATTCACCCTAAAGTGCAAGAGGAAAAATTTGGTTCTACCAACTTGTTTCCTTATCAGTAGGCCATTGTCAATCAATTAATGGAGACAGCTGGAGTCTGTGGAGCCCGGATTAGGAAAAAGACAATGGTCTGCCCTGAGCTATTACAATTTAATCACTTTAACTAAACAAATAAGGCAGTCCTGAGCTGCTAACATGTCAAGGGAATTCGGAACAAAAAGAAAACTTCAACAAGCATTGGTCTTTACTCGTTTCCCCCTTTGGCAGGACAAGAGAGGGTTATTACTGTAGCTTTAAGTTCCATCTTTGTGTTTCTTGTCTTTGATTCCCATTCGGACCTTGCCACTTTCTGGCACTAATTTGTCAAGCTAAACAAAGAAAGGATTTGTACCTCCTGTAAGGTCTCAATTAGAAGTGGCTTGGTCTGTATTATGCACCATTCAGTAAGGATACAATGACTATAATTACTGGAATTTGCACTAAATGGCTGAAGAATTTGCAGCAAAGCCCTACTCTCCCCAACAACCGTTGGCTTCACTCACAACTAGAGGAGTAAGAATTAGAATCTTGGCTCATACTATTTAGATTTGACAGTGGACACCATTTTGGGTGGAATGACAAAAGAAAAGGGATAAGAACTTGAAATCCAGGGTTAGGATAATATAAATGCTTTACTCTGGGTTTCTTAAAGGCGTTGTCCCACAAATAAAAATGCTACTTACATTCTTTATATAGGAAATTATTATTATTATTTTACAATTGGATCCTTTAAAAGATTGCATCAACAATGCACTTATGATTCTATAACTGGAGGACACGCATGCGTATTAACACTGGCTGCACATCCGGATCTAGCCAAGAGTGGCACAATGACCTAACTGGTGTTCGTTGCCCACTACTTGGACTTGGCTTATTCTTTTGACTGCAACAGGAGGGGAAGGAAACTATTCAGGCAGCTAGGGCAGAAGCCGGGGGATAGCCAGTGAGGAAGAGGCACATGCTAGGCATAATGGGGCGTATTGAAAACAGCTTCCCTAGCGCCATTGTGTGCATCTCAAAGGAGGAAGAAGTGGGACAACTCCTTTTAGGATTGGCACATTAAAGCGACTCTGTACCCACAATCTGACCCCCCCCCCCAACCACTTGTACCTTCAGATAGCTGCTTTTAATCCAAGATCTGTCCTGAGGTCCGTTTGGCAGGTGATGCAGTTATTGTCCTAAAAACAACTTTTAAACGTACAGCCCCGTGCCCTACGGGCGTGGCTTGGAATATCTGTGCTCTAACTTTGCACTACCCCTCCGTCCCTCCTCCCCACCCTCTTCATCATTAGCAATGCCACTGGAGCATTTTCTCCATGCTGAACATTTGCACAGGTGCCTTAACGATCCAGCCCATGTGCCGGGCTCACACAGCTGACGAATAGTAGGAAATCTGCCTGGAGCATTCCTAATGAGGAGGGCGGGGAGGAGGGATAGAGAGGTTGTGCCAGCTAAAAGTTTTTTTTTAGGACAATAACTGCATCACCTGCCGAACGGACCCCAGGACAGATATTGGATTAAAAGCAGCTACCTGAAGGTACAAGCGGTTTTGGGGGGGGCGGGGTCAGATTGTGGGTACAGAGTCGCTTTAATGTTCTTCTTATCCGAAAACAATGCTCCCTTCTTACTACATCCTACACATATCATAAAATATCCTGTTAATAGCTACTTTAAGTTAAAGTAATTAATTTAGCTATATGCTTTACAGCCTGCCTGAAGAACAAGAAGAACCTATAGGATTCCCCATTGTTAAAATTGACAGGATATTGCTAGGATAGGGTTTCTATTCTATGAGGGATCAAGCGGCAGGACCCCCACTGATGAAACAGAGAAACATAGAAGATTGTCAGCAGACCATCTAGTCTGCCCTTTTTATATATTATTATATTTAATTATTATTTTCTTTGTTTTTATATTTATCATCACCTTAGGCCTCTTTTACACGTTCAGTGACTTTTCTAGGCAGCAAAACCTCCCACTATTTTTCCTCTGCGATCCGTGGAAAACTATCCGTATTTGCATCGATAATTGCATCCGCTTCCGTATCTGTAAAATGTTAACACTAGTTTGCTTAGTTTGGATCCCATAGACTTCTATGGGTAATCTGTACCGCAATCACAATCCGCACTATTACATGTCCTTTTTTTCACCGAATGGGTTACAGATCAAAATTAAAACGGACTGGGTGGGTAGCCCAATATAAAGTCTGTTCTTGTAGTTAGTAAATATGACAGGGAGTCCATTATTGTCAGGATTATAAAAGGAAGGATCAAGAGGAAAGAAAAAGCTGAGAGCCTAACCATGAGGTTGGTTAACCCAAGGGATTAAAGTTGTCCCCACCTAAGCATCCATACCACTACCCAGGAAAAATCCATCAAATCCATACTGGCTTTAGGCCCGGCCTAGATATCCAGTAAAGTCCAAATCTCAGTCTATACTGGATCTCTTAGCTGAGACATCTTAGTCACCTCCATTAGATACTGTAAAGTAACCCATCTGAGGCTGTCAGCTATAACATCTCTATGACAGAACTGTACTTTGTAACCATTAAATTACCATTTTTCTCAAGTACTACTACATTCTCAATTGTCTGGTTTTCCTAAACTGCACCTCACCAACACCAACCCCATATAACCAGAGAATCATCTCAGGGAGTTATCCCTGTGGGAACTACAAGAGCCATCATCAACCCCCTAGGTGCAGCCCCCTCACAACCTCTACAACAGAGCCCTAGATAGAGAGAGAGTTCAGAAGACAGCCCATGCACAGACTTCTTCTCCCCTTATATTCTAGTTAGCTGCAGATATACACACTACTGTGCAAAAGTTTTAGACAGGTGTGCAAAGTGCAGCAAATAGAAATAGTGTAACTGTTGGCTCCAATCAGACATATTTTTGACAAATGTCTTACTTTGCAAGATTTTTTCCACACCTGCCTAACAGTTTTGCACAGTACTATATATATCACTGGGTGCTACATATTTTTATCACTTGAATAAATGTGAAAATAAACAAATATTGACATATTTATATGTGCTGACATCTAGTGGCCAATATAGCTACTCTGATAATTGGTGCACAGTATAATATGTGAAAACGTTTAAAGAATAGCTGTATGGTCTGGAGCCACATATACAGTTTGGAATGTATAGCAACCAAGACCGTATTAATAAGCTCATGCTGCCTTAGCAGATTTTTCAAATATAATAATTTTCATTTTCTTAGAATCATAGTATATGGAGTATTACTGACAGAAAGGCAAAGTCACATACAGTAGGTGATATAGAGAAGGGTAAGGGGTGGGGTTATTGGGAAGGCTGGTGATGACAATGCCTTTCCCACGTTCTTCCTCCATTGACCCTCATGCTGTGAACTGTAAACAGCAGTTCTTGAGATGTGCTTTACAGCAGGTACCTGGACGCAAGAAACCTCAAATGATAAAGGATGATGATTTCTACAATGTGAGGTGAGTATGTTCTGTGACATAAAGAGGAGCAGAAGGAGGGTGAGATGAAACCATACTCTATTGTCACAGGAGGATGCTGTGTTACCTGTCTCCAGCTATATAATAGTTATCGGCATTGATTGTAATCCTGCCTGTAAACGGGATGTAATTTCTACAAAACAAGGTGATAAAGCTAAATTTATGGATTCTTTTGAACACAAAGGGAAACATGAAAGAAGAAGAAAATAAAAATCTACAACAATTTGAATGCTGCCCCCTTACACACTGCTGCCATAGGCACAGGACCGTGAGCGCCAATTCAGCAAAACAGGGCAAATATATGATTTTAAAGAGCAGTTTTGTGAATGAGAGGTAGATTCAGCAGAATTAAACATATTAGACTGTCATTTTGAATTAATTCCTGGTTTTGACTAAAAAAAAAAAAAAAAAAAAAAAAAAGACAAAAAAATGACATGTTTAATTCCACGCCTCTCATCTTATTGTTATCACAATGTTTGACACACGAATGCTACATTATTACAAAAATGGAACACAAAAAAAGTGCCTTGCCTTAAAACTACTGGAGTACCACCATAGACTGTCCAGGTGGTCTGCAGGTTGTTTCTGAACATTCTTGCAAAGTCTACAGTGACATAGAGATAGTGCCATAGCAAAAGAGGAAAGATCAGGGCTCTTTGGAGAGAAGCCAGGGGTTGTTTGCTACTCACCCTGACTTCCCAATTGCTGTATACACAGTGCTTAAACCGACTCTGTACCCACAAACTGACCCCCCCAAACCACTTGTACCTTCGGATAGCTGCTTTTAATGCAAGATCTGTCCTGCGGTCCGTTCGGCAGGTGATGCAGTTATTGTCCTAAAAAAATACTTTTAAACTTGCCAAACGGGAGTATCTGTGCCCTAACGTTGCACAAGCTCTCTGTCCCTCCTTCCCGCCCCCCTCATCATTAGGAATTCTCCAGGCAGATTGCCTCCTATTCCCCACCTGTGTCAGCCCGGCACATGGGCTGGATCGTTAAGGACCTGTGCAATGTTCAGCATGGAGAAATGTTTCAGTGGCATTCCTAATGCTGAAGAGGGTGGGGAGGAGGTACGAAGGGGCGGTGCAAAGTTAGGGCACAGATACTTCCGTTTGGCACGGGCTTCAAATTTAAAAGTATTTTTTTTTTTTTTTAATATATTTTTATTAAAATTTTTCACATAGTAGTTTTTTCACAGTTTCACAAGGTATTTCGGATATACACAATCAACGGTATCCCCAAACCCCTCCCCCCCTCAACCCCCCCCTTCCCCCCTCTCTCGCAGTACCCCTCTCCATGCCGCCCCTAGATCAACCAAAAACAACCTAGAACGGTGGTAGCGAAACCATAGATCAGAAATCTGACAAGTGTAGCGGAGATAATGACAACTCCTCTGCCCTCCAGTAGTGGTCTGGGGTGTGGGCCCGATTAGTACAGTTTGAGTCTCCCCAGGGAACCCGCCAGGTCCGCTTTCAGGTACCATTCTGTCAGTTTAAATGGGGAAATAGCATGAACAATTTCCTGGTCACTACAGAAGGAAGTTATAAACGATTTCCATTTAGAGATGAAGTGTGTAGTTTTCGTAGACTTATGCTGCTCAGCCTCCAGTTGGTCCATTGTCATATAGTATTTTACCTGGGCGACTACCTCAGAAACAGATGGGATGGTGGGTACAAGCCAATTGGTTAACAGACACCTCTTGGCCACTAAAATAAATATATGCATGAGATGGGAAATCGGGTTGTCGCTTTCAGGGATGTGGAGTATGATGGTAGGGGCTCGTATTGGTAACCTTTGGTGCAATTTGGACCACAACAATTCACTCAAGGCCGACCAGTATGAGTCCAGGACAGGGCAGGTCAGGAGACCATGTAAAAGGTCAGTGTTGGGTGTGTGGCACCGGGGACAGGCCGTGAGACGGTTGGGGTCTGTGGAAGTGCCCGGCAGTGAGAAGCCATATAGGGCGTGGTGCATTATTTTAAAATGCGTTTCCCTCCATCGTTCATTAATCACTGAAGCTCGTATTATACCCCAGCCCTTCAAGATGTTATCCTTCAGGCCGGTCTCCCCTAACTTACGTTCCCAGTAATCGAACATTTGTGATTCCAAATGCTCCAGACCTGATCGTTTGATGTCCTGATAGATAAGTGATAAGGAGTGACAGGCCTCCGAGCAGTCCACATAATTCTCCAAGATGCCTGGTTGTATTTCTCGTGACCAGTTCCCAAGGCGGGAAGTCAGGAAGGATATGACTTGTCTATATGGTAAGAAGTGGCCTGCTCCCAGGCCTGTGGCTGCCCGTAGTTCTGCAAACGTCAAAAGTCTCGGCTCCGAGGCGTGGAGGAGGTCTCCGACCTTTCGTATACCCCGAACCTTCCACATTGTAAACATTTTGTTCTCCCTTCCCATTGTGAACTCCGCATGGTTCCAGAGGTCCATATGCCGACTAGCTAGATACGATTGCTTTAGCAGGATCCTGACCTGTTTCCAAGCTGCAATGGTATCTCGAAATGACACACTGCCTTTTATGTTGGGCGGGAGGCAGGCGAATTTGGTGTGTAATATGGACTCTAGGGACCATGGGGAGGCCAGTGCAGACTCCAGGGGGATATTCGAGAACGGTCCCCCACCTCTTAACCAATCTATGCTATGTCTCAATAGGCAAGCTAGGTTATAGTATCGTACGTCTGGCATGTTAAGGCCGCCTTTATCTTTTGGGAGTACTAATTTTTTATACGCAATGCGGGGGCGTTTATTTGCCCATATGAATGCGGTGAAAGCACGCTGCAGCGTCAGCACGTCCTGGCGTCGGAGGAGTAGGGGTATCATCTGGAGGGGGTACAACATTTTGGCGAAAGACATCATCTTCAGCAAGTGACATCTAGCTAGGAGGGGAAGGGGCAGGGCGGCCCATTTCTTGAGTTCTCGTACTATTTTTTGAATGATAGGGGGAAAATTTAGCGAGTAAAGCGAGTGCGGAGAACGGCCTACGTGTATTCCCAGGTAGCGTATGTGCGTGCGGGTGACCTTGACCGGAATGTCAGGGAGGATGGCTCTGTTGGTCGGGGAGGGAGCAAGGTCTAGCATTTCGCTCTTCGCTACGTTGATCTTATAACCTGAGCATTCCCCGAATCTCTGCAGCATCTTGAGGACTTCAGGTAGGTCTCGGTCCGGACGCTCCAAGAACAGGAGGAGGTCGTCCGCGAACAAGGCCACCTTAGCCTCCTGATTGCCTACTCTAATCCCTCTCACCTGCTTTGTGGCCTGTAGCTGACGTGACAATGGTTCTATCGCAAGATTAAAAAGTAAAGGGGATAGGGGGCAGCCCTGCCTGGTCCCCTTCAATAAAGGAAAGGGAGGGGATAGGAAACCGGGGGTGGATACCCTCGCCAGAGGGGAATGATACATGGCCGCTATAAGATTGTGGAAGGCGGCAGGGAACTGCATTCTCTCTAGGACCGTCCGCAACCATCCCCAGCTCACGTTGTCAAAAGCTTTCTCAGCATCTACCGACAATATGGCTGGGGATGGGTGCAGGTCCGGGCGCAGATGGACCTCATCAAGGACCGCGATCACCCTTCTAATGTTGGATACTGCTGCCCTCCCCTTGATAAAGCCAACCTGTACCGGGGATATTAATCTCGGGAGGATGAGTGACAGTCTGTCCGCCATAATTTTGGCCACTATTTTGAGGTCCACATTGATTAGTGAAATGGGCCTATAGGAGTCTGGAAGAAGAACGTCTTTCCCGGGTTTTGGTATTACAACTACATGGGCCGTATTGCTTTGTGGCGGGATCACTCCATCTCCTGTCAAATAGGTGTTGTATAGTTTGGATAGTGCTACTGACACATTGTCAGTTAAGATGGAATAGAAGTCCCCGGAAAATCCGTCCGGGCCAGGTGCTTTATTTTTGGGCAAATGAGAGATAGTTTCCTGCACCTCTGTTGCCGTAATAGGGGCATGCAGGGCCAGGCTCTCTTCTTCCGATAGGGAAGGTAAAAGATCCAACCATGGCTCAAGCGAATTTCCAAGGGGGGGGTCAGCGGAGTAAAGCTTTGCATAGTAATCCCCAAAGACCTTATTAATGTCAGCGGGGGAGGTATGATATGTGCCTTGTGCATCTCTTAATTTAGTGACATGTGAGGGAGGGTTGGGGCCTTTGGCAAAGCGGGCCAGTAAACGGCCCGCCTTGTTTCCATATCTAAATAGCTGTGCCTCCAGGTGGGAGCGGCTTAAGGCCTCCTTCCTCCTGAGCCACAGGTCGTATTCAGATTTGGCTTGTGACCATGCTTTCTGAAGTGTCGGGTTAGGATTTGCGAGAAAGGCGGTGTAGGCCACCCTTAGTTGTTGACTATAGTGAGCGAGGCGAGAGTTTGCTTTTTTCTTTTGGGAGGACACGTAGGCCATTATTCTACCCCTTAGCACCGCTTTCGCTGCATCCCAGAAGAGTTGGGCATCTTGGGTGTGAGTCTCATTATCGGAGGCATATGTCATCCACCATCCCCTTAGCATGTCTTGAAAAGACTCATCCTTCGCCAAACCTAGGGGGAACTTCCACTGGAAGTCAGATCCACGGGGGTGCAGGTCAGTTACATCTAGACTAACCGGGGCATGGTCGGAGATTACCATCTCATGAATCTCAGATCGCCTTAATCTGGGAAGCAAGGGGGCGGATGCCAAGACGCCGTCAATACGGGACCAGGTGGAATGAACAGAGGAGAAGTGAGAGAATTCTCTTCCATCTGGGTGTAAGTGGCGCCACGTGTCGGTAAGACCGACTGTGCTAATAAAGTCCCCAAAGACGGCATCATTGGCAGACACCCTCCCCGGACCCACCTGTTTCCTTTTTCTATCCTCCAAAGGGGAAGGGACTGCATTAAAATCCCCGGACACCAGGACATGTCGTGACGGATCTGCCATTATTGATACCGCAAGCTCTGAAAAAAAGGGGCGAGAGGAGTCATTAGGACCGTATACATTATGAATTAGGAATTCTTCTGTACCAGTGTTTATTTTGACTACACAGTGCCTACCCTCTGTATCGCAACCCACTAGGGAAGCTGAACAAGAGAAGTGTTTGCTGATGAGTGTTAGCACCCCGGCCTTACGGTTATCAGAAGATGACCCAAACACTGGCCCCACCCACAATTTTCTCATTCTGTCAAAGTCAGCGGATGGTAAGTGGGTCTCCTGTAACAGGACCACATCAGGACGTAATTTTTTCAGATGACGTAGGACCATCATGCGTTTATGTGGAGATTTAAGCCCTTTAACGTTCCAGGAGATTATCCGCATAACCTGACAGAACCGAATAGATCATCTTCTGGCAACATGGAGAGAACGTACTGCGAGCATTTCCCCCCCCCCACCCTCCCATACCAACTCCCAACCAACCCTCCCACAACAGGACCCCCCCCCTCCCTCCCTTCCCAACCCCCAACCATCCCGACAACAACTGTTAACATGTAGTGAATAACCATCACAAACAACAAGGCAATCCCTAAGTGCTGATACCAGAACGTGTCTGGTAGGGATCCATGGTGCCTCATGGCCACCTTTTTTCCATGCGACAAGGCACAGGAGAGTACCTTCCTCCACATCTTCTAATGCCTTCATCCTTGGAGAGCATATCCCTGCCTCCGTTAATGAAAAAAGGTATATCCTGTGGTGTGATTCACCGTGTCCCAGGGGAGATAAAGCTGTTGGCAACTTCCCCAACCAGGGGATAGACGGGGTAGCAGGATGCTTTCTCTAAAGGTAACCATAACAAGTCCACCTCTGAGGGTGTTAAGACCCGAAATCAACTGTGGGGTCCAGAGAAACATAGAACATAGCTTAGCCCCGACGGGGCATAGGAGCGGAGCCGGAGCCTTCAAACCGGAGTAAGGGATGATCTCCTCTTGCGCTGTTCTTTGGGTAGCGAGTCACGAGACATCTCGGACCTCCTCGACTCTGTGGGCCACGAAGAGCTGGGGGGCCGCAAGGGGGACCTTGATGAGCTGGGCAGTGGATCTCCAGGGGGTCGCTCCTCACCCGGATCGGGATGAGTAGGTAATCCATCCGGCGGACGCAGGATGTAGGAAAGACCGTCTGCTGCAGCATCAGGAGAGGTGTAGGAGGAAGTGGAGCCGTCCTCATGAAACACCCGCAGGGTGGCTGGGTATATCAGGGCGAACTTGACTTTGTGCTTAAACAGGTCAGAGCATAGGGGTGAGAACAACCTGCGTCGTCTAGTTGTCTCCACAGAAAAGTCACTGAAAATCAGCAGCTTGCGATTCTGGTACGACAGCTCACCTTTATGGCGCCGAAACGCCTGCAAAATGTCCACCTTGTCAGTAAAGCGCAGAAATCTCACTATTATCTGCCGAGGTCGCTCTCTGGGTAATAGCGGCTTGGGTACCCCTTGTATCGGGCCCTGGCGTAGGTCCGGGCCGAGTCTATGGGCTCTCTCCACCTCGCATTCCCGTGGTAGCCGCAGTAGCTGGGGGAGGGTTACCTCACAAAAATGTCTCAGATCTTTGGCCGGGACTGACTCCGGTACCCCCAGAATTCTCAGGTTGTTCCTGCGGGACCGGTCCTCAAGATCTTGGACCTTGTCCCACAGGTTCTTATTGTCTTCTTCCAGGGCGGCAAGCTGGGAGGATTGCTGGCCTATAAAGTCCTCCATGTTCTGCATTCTGGTTTCCACCTCATCCAGTCTCTCAGCATGTAGATTCACGTCAGACTGTAATTGCTTAAGGGAGGTGGCGACTGTGGATGAGAGGGCTTCCTGCAGGTCAGGGGCTAGTTGTTTGGCCACCTCCAGGGCGATCTGCCTGTAATCTAGCTGGGGAGGTACCTGGTCGTCTTCTTGTTCCGAGTATTCCTCCTCAGAGAGCGTGCTCCCTGCATGTGTGGTTGCGCCCGCCATCTTGGAGCCTCGAGGCGCCGTCTTGCCTGCTTTCCCGGTCGCCTTGGTACGTGTTTTCTGACCCATTTTGTTGATAAAACGGTCCATGTGGGTCTGCTCTGCCCGGTGTCTCGTGTGGGTATTCGTAGGTAAGAGATTGCGGGTGTTATTTGCCTGGGACGGGAGCGGAGGCACGGAGCTGCTCTTCCCTGCGACCTCACAGCATGGCGCCGGAACCGGAAGCCTTAAAAGTATTTTTTTAGGACAATAACTGCATCACCTGCCGAACGGACCACAGCACAGATCTTGGATTAAAAGCAGCTGAAGGTACAAGTGGTTTGGGGGGGTCAGATTGTGGGTACAGAGTCGCTTTAATGGGCCCTTTGTACAAAACCTAGCAGGAACCATAAAGCTTCCTGTTTCCAGTCCTGGTGATCATGTGATTGCCAGGTACTGGGCATCTGAAGGAGCTATTGACCCAGATAAGTTTGCAGCGAGGGTCAGAGGTAGTGTTCTCCCATCACTAGGACTAATATATTAGCCCAAGTCACAGGGGAAATCAGCTATAGAAACAAGCATATTGTTTTGTTAGGGTACGTTCACACAGACCGACTCACAGCGAAAATCTCGCTGCGAGTTTTGCAGTGAGACCCACTACGAGCTAGGATCCTGGCAGATCCTGTGCATACATACTTTCTTTCAGACCGCTGCAAGTATGTGTTGCAGCCGACCCCTTAGCCCGTTCATCGGCTCTCGCTCTCTGTATACATTACCTGTCTCCTGCACGGGGTCCCGGCTTCCTGCTCTGCTGCCCAGCCAATCAGTGTGTTGCCAAGCCACAGATTGGCTGGGCGAGAGAGCAGGAAGCTGGGACCCAGTGCAGGAGACAGGTTATGTACAGATGTAGCCATTGTCACCATGATTGGGTTGACGCGTCAGCCCGTCATGGTAACTTTAACGTGTCAAATCTCTCTTGACGCGTTCAGAGTAAAATAGTTTTTTAACATGTAGTTTCTACCTTTCACCACCAGGTGGCGCATGGAACAATTGTACACTTCACTATCCTGATATAGCACATAGAAGCTACTGCCTGCACGGGGTCGCTTCTCCCAGCTGCTGACTTTTATTGTGTTTTGAATAAACCCATCACATTTTTTCGTTCAATTCTTTGTATACTTCGTTCAAACATCCCTCCAAGTAAAGAAATATACAAGAATGTGAACACAAAAAAAAGGAAAAATAAATGAATAAATAAAAAAACACAGAAACGCAGTTAGGCAGATTCTCTATTTAAAGTACCTGGGACCCCATCCCCCTCATGCTCCGACGTTCTGCACAATTCTGGAGAAAACCTCTTTGAAGCAAGTGTGAGCTTGGAGAAAGAAAATTAGCACTTTCTGGCAGCCGATCTTTTTATATCCCTGGTTGAGATGATGAAGAGCAGATGTCAGTACGACCAGTGGAGGAGAGAAGGGACAGAAGGAAGAATGTATTGGGTCAAGAAAGATCCAGAGGAGGCAAAAGGTGAAGTCTGAATCTGCCAGTTCTGTAGATAGTGGCTATGAGGGGCTGGCTGCACTGTAGAATTCTCCGGCTGAGACCATATTCAAGGAGAGAGAATTTGAAAGCTTCCCAACCTGCAAAACCTATGTAGGTTATGAAGATTGTGTGGTAATAGAAATGGATGACTATGAGAAAATATCTGAAAATAAGGAGTCAGATGAGAAAACAGAAAGAACTGATCCCTCGGTCTCAAACTCTGCTGAAGAGACAGCCAGGAAATTGTACAGGGTTTTCCGACAGCGATGGAGATGTGCTGCTCCCTGCAAAACTCAACATCCATAGATGCATAAATGCAAACTGTAGCCTATTTGTAATGAATAGCTGTGAACTTTTAACTTAGCAATGATTTGTGAATAAAACAGCAACAAATATATGATAAAAAGGAGCAAATTCATAACAGAGTATATTTCAACAAAATATACCACAGAGCCCTTGTGGCAGAATAAACTGTACTGTATGTGGATATCCACTATAAAATATAACATCCAAACTAAGTCACTTAAATTCAGTCTATTAGTAACAAAATAATCAGGCAGTGGACACACACTTGCATGTGGTAGAGTCTTGGGAATTATGGCCAAGTAAGAGTAATTTGCCAGTGCTCGTGATATATTGATCCTATTTGCACAGCAGTTACAATGTTATAGGAGTGCTGGGATCTATAGTTCTCCAAATCTCTGTTGCTGCACATCGTGTGCACTTAGATTGTAGCAGAATCCTAGCTACAATAAGGGTTATTGCCTTTGGTTAGAGGCAGTGTTGGTGATGATGTAATAAGAGAGCTGGGATCTTTAGTACTCCACAAGGTGAAGACCATACTGTAAGGGTGCCTGCTCTCAGATCTGGGGAGAAATAGTTGGAAAACACACTGCCTGTGGCACCTCTCACCCTTCCGATGATGACTCCAGGAGCGATCCTCTTCATTGTGAGGTGCACCTCCCTAATTTCTGTAACTTCTGCCATGATACTCTAAACTACTCCACTGTATTGCTACATTCTTGCTGTGTTAATTTGACAGCCTACACTGCCACAAAGTATAAAGCTGTCCCAGCTCTGGTACATCAGGGCTATTCAAGCTCTGCTACATAATCCCAGCTCTGCTACATCTTCCCAGCTCTGGTACATCAGGGCTATTCAAGCTCTGCTGCATAATCCCAGCTCTGCTACATCTTCCCAGCTCTGGTACATCAGGGCTATTCAAGCTCTGCTACATAATCCCAGCTCTGCTACATCTTCCCAGCTCTGTTACATCAGGGCTATTCAAGCTCTGCTACATAATCCCAGCTCTGCTACATCTTCCCAGCTCTGCTACATCAGGGCTATTCCAGCTCTGCTACTGTACATTACTTGTTTTGAGACTCAGCAGTACCTTTGACCAACACAACCTGGCTGCTCACTGGAGTCTATCTGATTGGGACAAAAGACTAGATAGTCTCTGTGCATTAAAGCCCCCAGTGACTGTTTGCACTATTTTATATTACTTTGTGTGATTTTAAGTGAATTAATTTGGATGTTATATTTTATAGTGGCTATCCACATACAGTTCATTCTGCCACAAGGGCTCTGTGGTATATTTTGTTGTAATATACTCTGTTGCTACTTTTTATCATGTGCATTATTTGTTGTTGTTTTATTCACAAATCACTTGTAAATTAAAAGCTCACAGCTATTTATTACAAATAAGCTACAGTTTGCATCTATCATATCTGTATTGTTCGAAGCGACTAACAGAAGATCCCAATGGTCACAGACTGAGCCAAATAATGCAGCTGTTTTAGTATAAGCAAGAGATTATATTTGCTACATTGTGTTCACTATCTGCTACAAAATGATACATTTCCATGCATAAAGTTACTGGCTATTTTCCTTTGCGGTAATTGCTATGGGCATTCTGTGTATAGAGGCAGGGAAACCATGACTGTATGCAGGGAGGATTTGTGACTGGCCCTGTAGTGCAATGGTAGGGCTATTGCTCACCATGTGTGAGGGCTGGAGTTCAATTACCACTTAATTGGTGTGTTTATTCTATAGTAAATTTGTTTGTTTATACTATAGTAAAAAGATTGAGAAAACATAAATATTGTTCATTCATAGAAAAGAAGACATTTATTAGTGAATGTGGGTAGGGTAGTTCGTGGATATTAGGGCATTATTATTACTACATATATAGGGTGTTCAAAGGGAACTACTGTATACTGCTAAGTTCTTTCTCTTTTCAAGGCTGAGGCTATAGCGTAGAGGTAAGTGGCTTGCCTGGGATGGTCCCGGACTGGAGTTAGAGTCCCATGAATGGCAATGCTAGTTTTCTATTTATTTAAAATTATTGCTTAAATGTTAAAAAAAAGAAGTAAAAAACAGGTGTTTTTTTTTTTGTCTTTTTAAAGTGAAGCGTGGATCATTTAGTTATATAAAGATGACTATGTCACTGCAATTCTATCATTATAGTCACCATATATAATGATTGATATATCATTAAACAAGGAAGGGAGGAACTAAAATGCCAGTTATTAATCTCTATATAAAATAAATGCAATGATAGAATAAGATGAATAAAGGTGTGGCTACTGTTATGAGGTGGCGGCTCTTCATTCCATTCAACCCCCTACTTTCATCATATGTAGCGTGGAGCGGGTCTCGCTGCAAAACTCGCAGCGAGATTTCCACTGCGAGTGGGTCAATGTGAACGTACCCTTAAAACTTCAAAATGTAACCTTTAACCTTAGTAATAAAAAAATAAATAAAATAAAATAATTGGATCAAGAATGAGAGGGTGTTTTTTCCGCTGTTGACAGGCAGGGCTCACAACCAGTTAGTGATTTCTAGGATCATATAGGCCCCTGCCTTGACAATATCTGATCATTTATTATTTTACTTGGTTTTGTCTCACTTGGTTCTGTGTTCTATCCGTATTCAGGGCAAGAAACTCTATTGTACACTGCCTGTACTTTAGTCAGCAAAAAGCTACTGACATGTCCATTTTAAAAAGACAAGCCCAGATGCTGACTGCAATTAAAGGAAGCATGCGGCAGCCGTGTATAGTACAATCACATGAAAAAGCACCCTAAAAAATCAGCACTCATAGGAGATAAGATCATATCATATCAGATTGTGTCAAATAGGATGCTCCAGAATTTTTGTTAGGTACATAAGTATTTACTAAAACCAACATGTCAGGAGAGCTAAGCAGTTTCCAGCGGCAGATGGGGAACATGTACTCATAAATATCCAGGACGACAAAGTGTGTAAATCTAAAAAAAAGTGTAATTATTACCTGCACATTTGAAGCTCTGGGCCGTGAGCCCTCTTTCTAAGGCCAATGTTGTCAAAATTCCAAGAAAACTTGTGGTTACGGACTGGCGTTTGCTCTTCTGCAACTCCCTTAAGGATAGCTGCTCTTTGGATTTGTTCCTAAGAGGCACTAGTACATTCTGATCGGGTTTCCTTGCGAGATTAGCAGCAGATATAAGAGCATCCATCCATTCTTGTGCCCTCTGGCGGGTTTCAGTTCGAAGACGAAGAACGTCTTGAGGAAAGATGACTTGGAAACAAGAATCATATCCATCAAGGGTATCCATCTGAACAGATGCACATGTGTCAATGCTATAACTAATCAATGGGTCTTCATCCAGACAACTCTGCTGATAAGCTGTCAAGTGTGAACTGGTAAGAACAAAAGTAAAGGCTTTCCAATTATTTTGCAATGTTAACCTATATAAAGTCCCTGTTTTTAATATGTTTTTCTGATACCCATTGGTTAGGTTAATGGCCCTCGAAAGTTCACTAGATATATTTGATAAACCGTGAGTTTCCAAATAGTCACTGTTATTGTCGCTTGTGATTTTTGATCTAGTTATGACATCATTCTGAGGGCTCATGTAATCTGGCACTAAAGTCAAAGCCCGTACTCCCTCCCATAACTTTTGCCCCCAGTCCAAAGCCTCCCATGCAGAATCTGCCTTCAGCTGCAACTGGCTGTTGTCTGACATCAAGACGTCAACCAATTTAGTCTCATGGCTTCCAGTAATAGTGATACTTTCAATGTGAGCAAGAGGATAAGCAGTAATGGCATTATGGTTACCACTGCTGTCCGTACTATAGATGTGAAGTTTATATTGAGTTATCTCAGCATAACAACTTTTCCAAAAGCTTTCTTGAGTTTTCCGAGTTTCTAGGAATCCTTTTTTGAGTATATTTGGCAACATAAGTTCTGCAAAATTAAAAAGATGTATTAGGTCAAAAAGTCTTTAATGCAATACAGTAATACAACACAGGAAAGTGAAAACACAGGACAAAAATGAGGCATAATTTCAATGGGTATTTCACAAAATATTTAGTTAAAGGGAATGTACCAATTGGCTTACTGAATTTGTTTTTAACATTACCTTGCCGGCACCGCTTCCCGTGATCGACACTTTTTTATTCATATGCATTTAGGCCCACACTATACACTGGAGGCAGGACCAGCGTCCCCAGTGTAATGACATCCCCCCCCCCCCCCTCAATTATGTGGCCAGACTTGATTCTAATGCAGCGGATATCGTTACACTGGGAACCGATCACGGAACTGGGTGGCGCTTTGAAAAATGGACCGCACCACTGGGATCTCTGCACCAGTAGTGGCAAAGTAGCATAGAAAAAAATCTGTTAGGGAATTGGTATGTTTGCTTTAATAACCACAAGCCATAAATGCAGATAGATTTCCTGGAGGAGAATAATCTTGGACATACAGTATAGAAGGAGCTGAAAAAGATGTTTCTGTACAAGTAATTAATTAGACCTTTCCATTTATTTTCCTCTTGGCCGCCTCACCTCGACAGACAGTGGTTGAAGAACCCCATTCTAGAGATCTTTAAATGCGCATATACATTAGATCACAGCTGATAAATATGGACGACTTCAACCAAAACAATTGTTCATTAGGTGAAATATAAGAAGGAACAATACTTTTAGCTTACTAATGACACAATTTGACAATTTTTAAAATTTTCAGGTAATAGTAACATATTTGAAATTTCTTTTGCTTTTTTTAGCGATATATTTTGGGGGACATTTATGAAAGTCCCGCCCGAGGCATACGCCAGGGAGAAGGTGCATATTCGCCCCTTCTCCCTGACGTACGCCTGACATATGCACTGATGGGCGGGTTGGGGGTGCTTGGGGGGGGGGGGGGTTTGACAAGGCGGGGAGGAGGCGTGGCCTCCTCCAGTGCCTTATTTATCATGATATACACCTTACGGCGGAAAAGGGGCGGGGCCTAATATAAGACCGGCGTATTTGTATGCCGATCTTCATAAATCCCCCACTATTTGTTTTCTTTTACATATGTAACATTCTTAGGTTCTTCTTTGTGCTTATACTGCATTTTATATTCTGAAAGACGTATTGTGATGCTGTCAGTTCTTGGATACACAAATAAAGATTTTGTTATCTTTTTGCAGTGTGTTGCTGCAGTATATTTTTACCATTGTCTCCTTTTTTTATTCCATTGTATTCTTTTTATTTGTATTATAAGTCCATCTAATAATGGTGCCCACCTTCTCCATTTGGTGTCATGTTGATATTATTGGAATAACTTTTTATTGTCAGTAATTTTATCAAAGGAATGACTTACTACACATATAAGAATACAGTCTTATATGAGGATGGCTTACAAATAAATACTTCTTTTTTTAGTTTCTTTATGTAATGAAACCACACATCTAATCCATCATTTTGCTTTTTTCATGTACATGAGAATAAAATAAAATAAAGCCATTACATTTCTTTGAAACTCACACTAATCCCTCTAAAGTGCACATAATGATTATGCATTTTGTGACCATTTTACTTTTCTGTTAATCCAATAAGAGGCCTAGCAAACCTGAACTGCAATCATGCTCTCTTCTCACTGCATAGATTCGTTCTAACTTCCTATAAGAAGTCTATTTCTGCTCACAATGTGAACTCACTCCCACTTACAATTTTATAAATCATAGTTTGCTTGGATGTTTGCCACAAAAAAAAAATTCAAGAAGTCCTCAGGCTTCTGTTATGGCAGCAGCCAGTTCATTCTATTTACTGTGAAGTGTGCAGGTCGATTTAAAAAAAAAAAAGAAAAAGATCTTCTAGGGCTTGTGTCAGGAAGAGTCCAATAAAAATGTCCAGGTTCAATCTTCTTACCATTCTTAATGAAAACGATAATACTTTCTCATTTAATTCAGCTCCCCAAATGGAGAAATTGAATTTAGGGTGGAACAAAAGAAAGCTAATCACAGTAAATGACCTAACATCTGGGCTAAGCTTTTCCATTGTAGATGAATAAAAAGAGATGTACAAAAGGGCAGATGAGACAAGAGAAATGGGTACTATAAAATTGTCAAAATGTTTTTCCTGCATACTCAGGGTACATTAAGAAATGGAGAATTTAGGAAAAACATCCAGGCAAAAAAAAAACAAAAACGGAAAAACAAAAACTTTTAGTAGATACTCAATGTTTTCTTGGTACTGACTAATGAGAAAGCTTACATACAGATATTTACCTATTACTCTTTACATCTCCACAACTGGTTTAGGATGGTGTTAATTCACTGTCAAAACCTTATTGACTTAACATTATTTTTTTAAGGATGGTGTTAGGACAGTAATACACATGGAACTCTCAGATTCATACGAGGCCACAGTAACATTATTAGTATTAATATATATATATATATATCTATAGAGAGAGAGAGAGAGAGAGAGAGAGAGAGAGATTTAATTTAGATTTAAAATTTTACAGTTGATTTTCTATTTTACATTACTTACTTTATTCTCCATACATGAGTGTTTTTATACATTGATATTGTGTCCTAAGGTCTCTTGTATTAGTTTTACATGGTGGGTTCCTACACCCAGCCATAAAATTTGTCCCTGTTAAGAGATTATTCTTTTTTCTCTTGTCCAAGAGCCACGTACCACCAAATTGATTATATTTTTATGTCTCAGAGAAGCCTACAGAGGGCTCAATCTTCTGAAATTTTGGACCACGCTCCGGTCAATATTGCTCTGACCTTTTCCTCATTACCTATTCTCCCAATGTGTTGGTCTCTGAACAAGACCCTTTTCAGTGACATGGGTTGTGTACACAAGGTCAGAGATAGGCTCTCTCTTTTCTTTGCTGAGAATGATACCCCTGACATCTCAGCTCCTATTCTTTGGTAAACCCATAAAAGTAGTTCTGAGAGGAGAACTGATTGCTTTGGGCTCAGCAAAGAAAAAACGCAATAAATTAATGAATTCAATACTCACCCAAATCTCAGTGTTGGAGAACCTCCACAAAAAATCTAGAGTCTCACAAACACTACAAGATTGGACTTTGCAAAAAAAAGTTCTGGAAGAACATTCTTTGGACACCTGAGATCAACCTCTACCAGAATGATGGAAAGAAAAAAGTATGATGAACAGCTCATGATCCAAAGTATACCACATCTAATGTAACACATGGTAGAGGCAGTGTGATGGTTTGGGCATGCATGGCTACCAGTGGCACTGGGTCACTAGTGTTTATTTATGATGTGACAAGGGACAGAAGCAGCAGGATGAATTATGAAGTATTCAAAGACATATTGTGTGCTCAAATACAGGCAAATCCAGCCAAATTGGTTGACATTTCATAATACAGATGGACAATGACCCAAAATATAAAGCCACAGCAACCCAGGAGTTTATTAAAGCAAAGTAGTGGAATATTCTTGAATGGCCAAGTCAGTTAGCTGATCTCAACCCAATTAAGCATGCATTTCACTTGTTAAAGAAGTCCTGTGAAAATCCTAATTTGCACAGGAGGCGAACATAATAAACGCCTACTTACCTCTCCCTGTGCCCCAAACAGCTGCGTCACAGGCTCCCAGACTTACCCCGCCAGAACTAATTTTCTTCCCGAGCTGCATTGGTGTCTCAACTCATGGGAAAAATACCCAAACAGGCTGATGGATTGCCCGCTCAGCCAATCAGTGACTACAGTGGTGTCCTGCCCCAGTCACTGACTGGCTGAGCGGGCAATGCATCAGAGGAGTCATGACGTTGGTGGTGAGGGAGATTCAGGAGCTCTTATAAGACATATCTTTTCTTATAAGGCATGTCTCTATTCTGGGAGCAGCTCAAGGGTTCCTGCCAGTGAATACTATGCAGGTAATTCATTTATAAGCCACAAATTCCTCAGAGGTCTGTCTCACAATCAGTAATTCAGTGGTTAGATTTATTATAGGTCTCGTCCAGCATAAGCAGAATACTATAAATATATAATAATATTGTCTAAGCTTTTGCATCAAATTGTGCTCCAGGGAAAAACACTGTTTTCAAATCACCGGGTGCCAGAAAGCTATATAGATTTGTAAAAGACTTCCATTTTAAAAATCTTAGAGGTGGTACTCCATCATAAAAAAGGAACATGCTGCAGAAGCATATAGCACTGCTTAGCTGTCTGCCCCGGCTCTCAAACGATAAAAAACTCTATCCTGTATTTTGGGGTTGTACTTTTTGGTTCAGCAGTTGCTCAGCACTTCAGTTTCCAGAAAGCATTGGTTTATCTCACAGCAGTTCATTACAGTCCTACCACCATGCATTCTTCCCAGCACTCCTGCTAGTTGTCCACCCAAAGATGTTGCAAAACACTGAACTTCTGGGCAGCCTATTGCAGAATCACGTGAGGTATAGCCCCTGCTAAATTAACTTGCTTTCTGCTCTGCATTCATTTATCAGAAGGCAAAGGATGGTTAGAGATGGTGCTAGAGCTCAGAAACAACATCCATTTCCAGACAAACCTCCTGTGACACCAGAGGATGATGTGTTGTCTCTAGGAGGTAGGAGGAGCCAGGAAGCTGGAGACAATACACATTTTGTAGTTGTGTTTTCTATTTCATGTAAGTTTTCTCACCTACAGGCCATATGTACACTTCAACTGTGAGAGACAGAATCTAGTTAAAAAAAACAAAAAAAAAAAAACAGAAAATCCCATTGTTTTATTTATTTATTTTGCATTTTATTGCAAGAAATTTTTTTTAAAAACCACAGAAAAAAAAACAATATTTATTTCTGAAACCTTTGTTTGCAATTACAGGGGCCTAACATTTCTTGTAGTTCTTGACCAAGCTTGCACACACTGTAGCAGTAATTCAGTCCCATTCGTTCATACAGATCTTCTCCAGATATGTCAGGTTTTAGGGCTGTCGCTGATCAACGTTAAAGCGACTCTGTACCCACAATCTGACCCCCTCCTAAACCACTTGTACCTTCGGATAGCTGCTTTTAATCCAAGAACTGTCCTGGGGTCCGTTCGGCAGGTGATGCAGCTATTGTCCTAAAAAACAACTTTTAAACTTGCCGCCCCATGCCCAAAGGGCGTGGCTTAGAATATCTGTGCCCTAACTTTGCACCACCCCTCCCTCCTTCCTACCCCACCCTCTTCATCATTAGGAATGCCACTGGAACATTTTCTCCATGCTGAACATTGCACAGGTGCCTTAACGATTCAGCCCATGTGCCGGGCTGACACAGGTTGGGAATAGGAGACAATCTGCCAGGAGCATTCATAATGATGAAGAGGAGGGACAGAGAGAGTGTGCCAGCCTAATGCATACACAATCTAGGCCACGCCCATTGGGCACGGAGCTCCAAGTTTAAAAGTTGTTTTTTAGGACAATAACTGCATCGCCTGCCAAACGGACCGCAGGACAGATCTTGGATTAAAAGCAGCTATCTGAAGGTACAAGCGATTTGGGGGTACAGAGCCGCTTTAAGTTTCAGCTCCCTCCAAAGACCCTAAAATGCTTTTTTATGGAGCCAGTCCTAAGTTGCTCTGGCTGTGTTCTTCAGGTCATTGTCATGCTGGAAAACCCAGCCATGACTCATGTTCAATGCGCTTACTGAGGAAAGGAGGTTACATACGATACCTAGCCCCATCCATTCTCCTATCAATACGGCGCAGTTGTCCTTTACCTTTTGCAGAAAAACACCCCCAAAGTATGAAGTTTCCACCCCCTGCTTCCCGGTTGGGGCTGGAGTTGGAGTTCTTGGGGTTGTACTCATTATTTTTCTTCCTCCAAACATGGCGAGTGAAGTCGATACCAAGAAGTTGTATACTGGTCTCATCTGACCGCATGATCTTTTCCCATGCCTCCTCTCAACCAGATGGTCACTGGTGAACTTTAAATGGGCCTGGACATGTGCTCGCGTGAGCAGGAGGACTTTGCATGCCCTGCAGGATTTTAATCCACAATGGCGTAGTCCGTTAATAATAGTAATCTTTGAAACTGTGGTCCCAGCTCTCTTCAGGTCATTGAGCAGGTTCCCCTATGTAGTTCTTGGCTGATGCCTGTCCTTTTTCAAAATCCTCCTAAGGGCCCTATTCCACTGGACGATTATTGGTTGCATAATCGTTCACGATTAACGATCTTAAACGACCGCTATTGCCAAAGACCTGAAAGCGTTCACTCATTTCCATGGATTGATAATCGTTACTTATGATCGTAATTGCGATCGTTTTTCTTCGCCATTTATTCGCTATTGCGTTCGTATCTATTGCTAACGACCGAACGATGTCTTATTCAATGCGAACGATTTGCGAACGTTTTGCGAACGAGCAACGATAAAAATAGGTCCAGGTCTTATAAAGCGATCAACGATTTCTCGTTCGGTCGCTAATCGTTAACTGCATTTCAACCGAACACTTATCGTTTAGATTCGAACGATTTAACGATAATCTGAACGATAATCGTCTGGTGGAATAGGGCCCTTAGGGGGCTTTCACAAGTCCATTACTGACGTTACGGACATTAAGACGTTACAAACGGGGAAGGAATGTCATGCATTCGTTCCCCGCCCGACATGATGTGTCAGTATCATGCCGGCAGCAGGGAAACTCTTTGAATTGCCGTGGTTCTTTCACTACAGAGCGATGGAAACAGAGAAGGCAGCAAAAAGCACTTTATGTCTGGACTGGAAAGAATAGATGACTTAAAGGGGTTTTCTAATTTAACCTTACTTGTGCTCTATTCACAGGAGATTACGGGGGTAATGGACCCTCCGCAATCTCATACTTTTTCCATAACCTGTGGATAGTGGACAAATTAAGAAAAGGCTTTGTTCACACGCCGTTCCGCTGTATGTGGCCATTGTTAAACGCTACCTACAGGCAGAAATAATCATCATTTACAAATCTGTATAACTTACTGGCCCAAATTGATCTGTTTGTTCTCCAGAGTACCTCTTTAATTCTTATGGAAGCTTCATCCATAACCATCATTCCAATTTGTTACAAATAACATGAATAACATCAAAAGTAGTAATATACCTATGAATTAGAAAAAGGCATCTACTGATGGCACACAAATGTAGGTTAGCCCACTATTACCATTGTGTAAATGAAAAGGGATGGTTTATTTTAAAGCATGAGGCTTTGATTGCTATGTAAAACTTTTTTAACGTAAAAATTACCTTTTCTCTGACTCTTTTCAAAGAGAAATTAAACAATTATTTGGGGAAGATGACAGAAAAAGTACAGTTGCAATGTATCGGTGGAGGGTAGGAGATGAACAAGGCAGACACACAGCAAACAAGTCTAATAAAAATCTAAAATAAGAAAAAAGTACAATTACATTACTCATTAACCCTCTGTATAACTGTCCATATATTTTGTATAAGGTTCACTCCATCCATGCAAAGTAATAATTACATTTAATAGAAGCAGCATGGCTGTTACCATGTATCTGTAAGTGGAACAGCGAGCTATTATGCACAGCCTGATATTGTGTAAAGATAATATAAAATGAACAGATTTGCAATTATAATAATAAGTCACATAATGCTTTTTATGAGGATAGCTGAAAGCACTTTGCGGATACAAATTATACGTTATTACTGTTCACTATAATAGGATTACACTGATTTTATCTTGCAGTAAAAGATTTTAAAAAGTCATATTTTATCCGCCATTAATGAAATAAAGGATAATGTCATTGATAGTTTAAGGTCACTTCTAAGGAAGCTGTGCTGATGAAAACAGAAGCCGTGCAGCATTTTGTCTGGGAAATGACAAAGTGTTTGATTTTCAGCTTTTGTACATATCTAATGAAGCTTGAGAAGCTGTACGCATGATAGCATTACACCGGGACATTTCACTGAAAATAAATGGCAGATCATTTTTTGTACACACTCTAGACGTCGTTGTATCTTCCGCTAACAGAGGGAAAACCATAACACTTCTCCACCGGTAGATCATCCACCCACTGTATTTCCTGAGGATTTGTCTGTGGGTTACCGGTAATATAAGCAGGAACACCGTCTGTGCTGATTGTAGATTACATAGGCTTTAATGATACAATAGCCTGGGGTCAAATGTGTATCAGGCAATGGCAAAGTACATACATAGGGGGAAACTCTATGTAGATATATCTGAAGGTTCCGCTTCTACCCTACAGGCATACATTGTCCATTCGCTCACAAGTTGAAGGGGTATTCCCATCTCTTCTAATATATAGTTATACTTTTAGGGATCATTAACCCTTAGAGGACCGGGCACATTTCAATTTTTGCATTTTAGTTTTTTCCTCCTTCTGCTTAAAAAGCCATAGCACTTGCATTTTTTCACCTAGAAACCCACGAGCCCTTATTTTTTGCGCCACTAATTTTACTTTGCAAAGACAGGCTGAATTTTTTTCATAAAGTACACTGCGAAACCAGAAAAAAATTCAATGTGTGGTGAAATTGAAAAAAAAACAAACACATTTCTTTTATTTGGATGGTAGTTTTTTTTATGCCTTTCGCCCTGGGGTAAAACTGACATGTTACATATGTTCCTCAAGTTGTTACGATTACAATGATATTTAACATGTATAACTTTTATATTATGTGATGGCTTGTAAAAAAATCAATATATGTTCCTTAAAATCGCTGTGAGGTGACGAATTTTTGCGCCATGATGTGTTCTTTCTATCGGTACCTTGTTTGCGCATATAGGACTTTTTGATCGTTTTTTATTACAAATTTCTGGATTTGATGCGACCAAAAATGCACAATTTTGCACTTTGGGATTTTTTTGCACTTACGCCATTTACCGTACGAGATCAGGAATGTGATTAATTAATAGTTCGGGCAATTACGCACGCGGCAATACTAAACATGTTTATTTATTTATTTTTATTTATAACATGGGAAAAGGGGGGTGATTCACACTTTTATTAGGGGAGGGGGCTTTTTACTAATAATAACCCTTTTTTTTTACTTTTACACTTATACTAGAAGCCCCTGATCTCTCATTGAGATCTATGCTGCATTGATATGCAGCATAGATCGATGAGATAGGCACACGATTGCTTCCGGCTGCTGCAGCCGAAAGCAACCAAATGCCGAGCCGGGATCAGTGCCATTACGGTGCAGACCCCGGCCGGGACACGACACGGGGATTGCTCCTCGGGGACAACGTCCGGGGTGGGTGGGGGGGAGGAACTATTTCTAGCAGCTACAATTCATATGTTCAGAACCTCCTAACTTTCCGTCACCTTCCTTCCTTTTTTCCTACCTATAAGGTCCCATACAGTAGTAATTCTGCTGTTTGGTGTCATGTGCAGTAAAGCAAGTTGGTATGTGGGTTGTTCCCATATGTAGGATCCCCCATATAGTATTAACATCCCCTTCTATATCCCCCCCATATAGTATAAAAGGAGAAGTCCAGCAACATTTTTTATTAAAGTATTGTATTGCCCCCGAAAAGTTATACCCATCACCAATATACACTTTTATCGGGAAATACTTATAAAGTGCTTTTTTTCCTGCACTTAATACTGCATCAAGCCTTCACTTCTAGGATAAAATGGTGATGTCACAACCTGACTCCCAGAGCTGTGTGGGCTGTGCCTGCTGGAGAGGATGATGGTAGGGGGACACTGGGCACTGGGGGGTCAGGGGACACTAAGCATCCCTCTGCCACAGTAGCGTAATTTAGTGGGGGCAGAGGGGGCGGCTGCTCCTGGTCCCACACAGGCAGTGGCCCACTGAAGATTTCACCAGTTAATGCTGTCCGCAAAAGCTATTGCAGACAGACTTAACAAGTGTCTATTGGCTGTAGGTGGCCCCTGGCCAGCAACCAGTGCTCCTGGGGGGCCCACACAGCTACTAAATGTTGTGTCTGACCATTTAGTGGTATGTTCCTGTATGCGGGGAGAAAATACAGTTGAATGCAACAGGGTGATTGACAAGGTGAGGAGATCATTGTCTCTCCACCCTGACATTCACTGTTGTGGCCACAAGAGGCAGTTCCTTCCATTAGAGCTGCGGGACATGAGTGATGACACTTGTGCGCTTACAGAGCAGGGAGAGAGTTGATATCAGAAGACTACAGTACTGCAACCGCACAGCAGGTAAGTATGGCTTTTTTCTCCTTAGTTATAGAGGAGACCTATGGTGGTGGGTAAGGCTAACTCCTGGGAGGGATGTTATCTATGGGGGTTTGGGTATGGGATGTGCTGGCAAACTGAAAAGGGGGTACCTAATTTGGAGGTACAGTCTACTCACAGTGGTGGTGGTGTGGGTGTCTAACCACTAGGAGGATTACCATGGAGATTACTGCTGGGGAAGGGGGTGGCTCCCTGCTGTGCCCCCATATTAATGATGCACCCCCCACCCACAGTAATAATGCCCCTGTTGTGTACAGCCCCCCAACCACCCACAGTATTAATGCCGCCTGTTGTGTACACCCCTCACAGTTCTGTTCAGGGAGCTTGGCTGTAGAATCTGTTTATTTAACGGGACGTAAGACAAACAAAAACACTACATGCTGTATTTTTCCCCCGCTTAAATCCTGCTAAATAAAAAAGACATAGTAGACCATGTGATAATAAAAACACCAGATGGAAACCTGACGGGCCCCATCAAAGTCAATGGGATCTATTGGGATCCACCGTGCAACAGACCACCCAGCTCCGTTAAAGTAATATACATATAATGTTAAGTAAATAAAGCCATACCAGTATTTCCTTCAATGTCTCTGGTGAAATGAACCCCTTGACTTGATGACCGTTGCAATGGAGCAGGCTTGCGGACATTATTCCAATCCACATGGCTGACATCTGACCGAGATCTGTTGTGCCCTGGCCTAAATTTTGGAGTCTCTTCATTAAGGGCTACCGTGTCATTAACTGAGCGAGGTCTATCACGTCTACGGTGACAAGCTGTAAAAAAACGAAATGAGGAAGGGTCTTTTCCTTCTCCAGCCAATGAAGGTGTATCCAGAAAGGTTCTCTTTGTTGATGAAAAATGTTCTTTGGCATGGATACCATTCTTTGCTTTGGCATCAAATAGGCTACTTTTGCATCTTTCCCAAATGATGCTACGTTGAGAGTTATTGGCATTCTGACCATCAGCATGCTGCTTGATCTTATCAGAAATGTCATTTCCCAAGAGTTCTGGAACTTCGTGAATGCCAAAGACTTCAGACTGATGTCCCACATGCTCAAGATTATCAAATGAATTGAAGAAGTCTTCAGTCACCTCAAGTGCTGGACTAATGTCGTCTACTTCCAATGCCTCCATTCTTTACGAATCTTGTAGTTATAGACAATACATAGCTAGGACTTGATTGTTATTGATGACTAAATGAAAATCAATAATTTTTGTAGTTCAAAACCTATTTGAAAAAAAAAAACAAAAAACATTTACTAGCAAAAGCTTAGTGTATTACGTTTACTAAGGAACAAATGTCAAAATTCCCATTGAAATAATCCCACATACTGTAAAATATTAGACTATATTTTAAGAATATAGTATTTGGGGAAGCTATTGAGGTCTCCAACAGACAGAAAAATAAAATTCAACAATAACTACACACAGTACAGTCAAGGGACAGATGTAGCAATCAACTACAGTATGTAGTGACTTGTTAAGAATCACAAGTACCTCATGAATTCATGCTAAGTAGACGGACAGTAGTCGTCTCATGCCCCCTGAGTGTGTACTGATATTATGCTCACTATATGCAGCAGATGCAATAAGGACATGTTCACACTGAGCAAATGTGGTGGAATTCCACAGTGGAACCCCTGCTGCCTCAGTGTGACACTGCCTCTCTATGGGAGGGTTCGC